>NC_057727.1:5131645-5148541 GCF_004010195.1 Chiloscyllium plagiosum
CTTCCACTTCCCGCTCCTCCGCCCTTGAGCCCCGCCCCTCCCACCTCCACCAGGACAGAACCCCACTGGTCCTCACCTACCACCCCACCAACTTCCAGATACATCGTATCCTCCTTCGTCATTTCCGCCACCTCCAAATGGACCCCACCACCAGGGATATATTTCCCTCCCCTCCCCTATCAGCGTTCCGAAAAGACCACTCCCTCCGTGACTCCCTCGTCAGGTCCACACCCCGCACCAACCCAACCTCCACTCCCGGCACCTTCCCCTGCAACCGCAAGAAATGCAAAACTTGCGCCCACACCTCCCCCTTACTTCCCTACAAGGCCCCAAGGGACACTTCCATATCCACCACAAATTCACCTGCTCCTCCACACACATCATCTATTGCATCCGCTGCACCCGATGTGGCCTCCGCAATATTGGGGAGACAGGCCGCCTACTTGCGGAACGTTTCAGAGAACACCTCTGGGACACCCGGACCAATTAACTCCCCCTCCCACTCCGCCAAGGACATGCAGGTCCTTGGACTCCTCCATCGCCAGACCATGCGGAGCTCTGCAACGTGATCCTCCTCGATCGCCGCCATCTTGGATGCCCCCACCCCCTGCCACCAGAGCCACATTTAAGCAAAACCAGATAACAATGGTCATTTTTCTTACCAGACAATCAGTAGTAAACCAGCGGAAGTTCTACAACAATCCAACAGTTTCATTTCCAGATTTTTGAAATCAGTTTTATATTGCCATGGTGTAATTAGAACTGTCATCACTGCTGATGACCAACCACTTCGGTGAGTGGAAGAGGACAGCAGATATTGCAGATTGCATCCTGTTTGTGCGGCCATACCCCTCCAGGAATTGACACTTTTCAGAAAGGAAGGGGGGTAAAATTTGCAAAACCAAAAGCTAGGCCGTTAATTCAATGCTGCCTAAGTTTTGGGTCAGCTGCTAAGTGTCGAGGACAACCTTGGACCAAATCCAACCCTCAAATATAATTGTCAGAAACATACATAGTTTATGGGTCAGTGGGACTGCAAATAACACTCATTTCAAACGCTTCTCTTTAGTTAATATCTGTTGCATGGAAAAGTCAGCTTTACACAGCTGAGAGCTTTGCCCTTCACCTTAAATTGAACCAGAAATTACCACCTCGAATCTGCTTGGCTTGGCATGTTTTCTCCGGTGATTGCGCACCGACTTGACTTGCCATAAATGTGATTTTTTAAATTTAAAAAATAATTCTTTATGATAAACAAAAAAGAAACTGCCCACAGTTCCACAATAGCTTGTATAGCTGCCAAGTAATTGCCTTGTCGCCTGTGCCAGCATTTCATTTTCCTGGAATGAATGACATTTGCAGGATATAATAACAGAAGATTAAATAAAATTAAAGCAGGCTTTATCTCCTGTATGGATTCTGTAGCTTTTCATTTTGTCTTTTATTGAAGCTTTACTAACCAAGCAGGTAAGAAACATATAAACACTGCAAGTGCAGAATCATATAAACTATCGACATTATCCAAGTGAAGCTTTTTAACTAGATTTCTTTCCCTTGTTTCAAACCCTCTGTTCCTTCCAAATGCACATTGCAATGGAAGAATGTAGAGGGCAGGCAGCATGTTTAGTTAAGTTTCTGTTATGAGCGTGGAGATTTTTTTCCCCCTGGAATTGCTTCCTGTCTCTACTCAAGGCACCAATTTGAATCTGGCTATAATTTCAGGCCGTTTGTAAATTGAGCTGATGATGGGGTATCTCATCTGCAACAATTTGCATTTATATGGCACTTTTAAGAGTAACTGCTACATATTTATATAGCACCTTTAATATAATAAAAGGTCTCAAGGTGCTTCAACAAGAACATTATGAAACAAAGGATGAGGCAGAGCCACGTCAGGAGATGTTTAAGGCAGATGATCTAAAGCTTGGACAAAGAGGTGGATTGTGACAAGTGTCTTAAAGTAGGAGACTGAAGTAGAGAGGTGAGGAGATTTAGGGAGGGAATTCCAGAGCATAGGGCCAAGCCAACTGAAGGCACAGCCAGCAGTGGTGGATCAATTAAAATGGGGATAGCCAGGAAGCCAGAGTTAGGAATGTAATAAGGTTTCCCCAAGGTGCTTCACAAAACTATCATTTGTCAAAGTAAGTTTGTCACTAAAATCAAGGAATGCCTTAAAAGAGGGAGACAGAGAATAAGGCAGAAACATTTAGGAAGGGAATTCTAGAGCCTTAGAACACAGCTAACAGAAGAATTAGTTGCTATTGGTCGAATGAAAATTAGCGGTTCCAAGAAGATACATGGCATCAAGATGGCGGTGGAATAGGACGTGCCAGCTGGAGCTCGTCTGCGCCATCCAATCCTTTCCTTGTTTTTCTCTTTTTTTTCCTGTCTCTGTGTCTTTTTTTTCTCTGCTGTCTATTCCACTTCTGCCAGCAGTCCAGAGCAGAGTGGGGGCAGCCAGCAGATAGTGCGGGGGTGGCTAGTGGCAGCCTGGAGCGGGGGCAGCGGTCCCGAGTGAAGCAATGACAGTGGACAGTGGCCTGCAGTGAGGTAAGTTAGTAGAATGGCAGCCCGGAGGGGAGCAGGGACAGCAGCCTGGAGAGGAGTGGGGACAGCGGACCGGAGAGGAGTGGGGACAGTGGCCTGGAGAGGAGTGGGACAGCGGCCTGGAGAGGGGACAGCTGCCTGGAGAGGAGCGGGGACAGTGGCCCGGAGAGGAGTGGGGACAGCGGCCCGGAGAGGAGCGGGGATAGCGGCCTGGAGAGGAGTGGGGACAGCGGCACGGAGAGGAGCGGGGACAGCGGCCTGCAGTGAAGCGGAGACAGTGGCCTGGAGAGGAGCAGGGACAGCGGCCTGCAGTGGAGCGGGGACAGTGGCCTGGAGAGGAGCGGGGACAGCGGCCTGCAGTGGAGCGGGGACAGGAGCCCGGAGAGGAGCGGGGACAGTGGCCTGAAGTGGAGCGGGGACAGTGGCCTGGAGAGGAGCGGACAGCTGCCTGGAGAGGAGCAGGGACAGCGGCCTGGAGAGGAGTGGGGACAGCGGCCCGGAGAGGAGAGGGGACAGCGGCCTGGAGAGGAGCGGGGACAGCTGCCTGGAGAGGAGCAGGGACAGCGGCCTGGAGAGGAGTGGGGACAGCGGCCCGGAGAGGAGAGGGGACAGCGGCCTGGAGAGGAGCGGGGACAGCTGCCTGGAGAGGAGCAGGGACAGCGGCCTGGAGAGGAGTGGGGACAGCGGCCCGGAGAGGAGAGGGGACAGCGGCCTGGAGAGGAGCGGGGACAGCTGCCTGGAGAGGAGCAGGGACAGCGGCCTGGAGAGGAGTGGGGACAGCGGCCCGGAGAGGAGAGGGGACAGCGGCCTGGAGAGGAGCGGGGACAGCTGCCTGGAGAGGAGCAGGGACAGCGGCCTGGAGAGGAGTGGGGACAGCGGCCCGGAGAGGAGAGGGGACAGCGGCCTGGAGAGGAGCGGGGACAGCTGCCTGGAGAGGAGCAGGGACAGCGGCCTGGAGAGGAGTGGGGACAGCGGCCCGGAGAGGAGAGGGGACAGCGGCCTGGAGAGGAGCGGGGACAGCTGCCTGGAGAGGAGCAGGGACAGCGGCCTGGAGAGGAGTGGGGACAGCGGCCCGGAGAGGAGAGGGGACAGCGGCCTGGAGAGGAGCGGGGACAGCTGCCTGGAGAGGAGCAGGGACAGCGGCCTGGAGAGGAGTGGGGACAGCGGCCCGGAGAGGAGAGGGGACAGCGGCCTGGAGAGGAGCGGGGACAGCTGCCTGGAGAGGAGCAGGGACAGCGGCCTGGAGAGGAGTGGGGACAGCGGCCCGGAGAGGAGAGGGGACAGCGGCCTGGAGAGGAGCGGGGACAGCTGCCTGGAGAGGAGCAGGGACAGCGGCCTGGAGAGGAGTGGGGACAGCGGCCCGGAGAGGAGAGGGGACAGCGGCCTGGAGAGGAGCGGGGACAGCTGCCTGGAGAGGAGCAGGGACAGCGGCCTGGAGAGGAGTGGGGACAGCGGCCCGGAGAGGAGAGGGGACAGCGGCCTGGAGAGGAGCGGGGACAGCTGCCTGGAGAGGAGCAGGGACAGCGGCCTGGAGAGGAGTGGGGACAGCGGCCCGGAGAGGAGAGGGGACAGCGGCCTGGAGAGGAGCGGGGACAGCTGCCTGGAGAGGAGTGGGGACAGCGGCCCGGAGAGGAGTGGGGACAGCGGCCCGGAGAGGAGAGGGGACAGCGGCCTGGAGAGGAGCGGGGACAGCTGCCTGGAGAGGAGCAGGGACAGCGGCCTGGAGAGGAGTGGGGACAGCGGCCCGGAGAGGAGTGGGGACAGCGGCCCTGAGAGGGGAGGGGACAGCGGCCTGGAGAGGAGTGGGGACAGCTGTTTGGAGAGGAGAGGGGACAGCGGCCTGGAGAGGAGAGGGGACAGCGGCCTGGAGAGGAGCGGGGACAGCTGCCTGGAGAGGGGACATCTGCCTGGAGAGGAGCAGGGATAGTTGCCAGGGAGGAGTGGAGACAGTGGCCTGGAGAGGAGCGGGGACAGCGGCCCGGAGAGGGTACAGCTGCCTGGAGTGGAGCAGAGACAGTGTCCGGGGAAGAGTGGGAACAGCTGCCTGGAGAGGAGCAGTGACAGTCGCCTGGAGAGGAGCAGGGACAGTGGCCTGCCGCCAGGAGTAGATATGGCTAGCAGCCTGGAGCAAAGTTGGCTACTGGTTGTTAACTGATGGAGCTTGGTCAGACTACATGGAAGCCTTTACAGAGAAACTGTAACATCTTTTCAGCTTTATTTCTTAGTTTCTTAATTTATACTTACACTATATCTATCTGTAATGTATTCTCTATTTTTTTTGTACATAGAGACTTTGCATCTAAGATGGCACCATGTGTTGGCGGAATTGTATATTTTTCACTGTACTACTGTTCTTTTGTAACTTGAGTACACATGATAATGGATGTAGGTTTGTTCGCTGAGCTGAAAGGTTCATTTCCAGACGTTTTGTTACCTTACTAGGTAACATCTTCAGTGGACCTTCCGCGAATGGCGGAATTGTATATTTTTCACTGTACTACTGTTCTTTTTTAACTTGAGTACACATGATAATGGATGTAGGTTTGTTCGCTGCGCTGAAAGGTTCATTTCCAGACGTTTTGTTATCTTACTAGGTAACATCTTCAGTGGACCTTCCGCGAAGCAATGCTGAAAATTACTCCTTTCTATTTCTATGTTTCTTTGGGTTGGTGATGTCATTTCCTGTGGTGATGTCACTTTCTGTTCCTTTTCTCAGGGGGGTGTTAGACTCCATCTACCACCCCCTGAGAAAAGGAACAGGAAGTGACTTCACCACAGGAAATGACGTCACCATGGGAAATGACATCACCAATCCAAAGAAACCCAAACATATAATAGAAAGTAGGAATTTTCAGCATTGCTTCACCTGAGGTCCACTGAAGATATTACCTAATAAGGTAACAAAATATCTGGAAATGAACCTTTCAGCTCAGCGAGCAATCCTGCACCCAAAACCTCAACCTGAGCTACAAATCTTCTCAAAATTCGCCAGCACATGACAATAATCCTAATTCTAATTCTACATGAAGGCAGAGTGGTAGATGTTGTTTGGCAAGTTTCAGCATGGTAGACTGTTTGGTAAGGTTAGATCACATAGGATCCAGGAATAGTACCCAATCGGATACAAAATTGACTTGACGGTAGGAGATAGAAGGTGGTGGTTGATGGTTATTGTTCGGACTGAAGTCTGTGACCAGCGGTGTGCTGCAAGGATCAGTGTTGGGTCCACTGTTTTTTGCCATTTGTATAAACAATTTCGATGAGAATACAGGAGGCATGGTTAGTAAATTTGCAGATGACACCAAAATTGGTGGTCTTGTGAACCATGAAGAAGGTTATGGAGCCTTGAACAACTGGGCCAATAGACTGAGGAATGGCAGGTGGAATTTAAATTTAGATAAATTCAAGGTGTTGCATTTGGGTAAGATAAACCAGGGCAGGTCTTATACATTTAATGGTAGGGCCCTGACTAGTGCTGTCGAACAGAAAGTCTAAGGGGTGCAGTTACATATTTGTTCAAAAGTGACTTCACAGGTTGACACGGTGGTGAAGAAAGTGTTTTGCATGCTTGCCTTCATCGGTCAGAGCATTGAGTACAAGAATTGGGATGTCATGTTACAGTTGTACAAGGCATTAGTAAGGCCACATTTGGAGTACTGCATGCAGTTTTGGTAGCCTTGCTGTACTCAGAATGTTATTAAACTGGAAAAGATGTAAATAAGATTTACAGGGATGTTACCAAGAATGGAGGGTTTGAGTCTTAAGGAGAGGTTGGAGAGACTGGGACTTTTTTCCTTGGAATGCAGGAGGCTGAGGGGTGACGTTATTGAGCTTTATAAAATCATGAGAGGCATAGATAAGTAAATGGCCAGGTCTTTTCCCCAGGGTAGGGGAGTCCAAAACTAGAACACATGGGTTTAAGGTGAAACGGAAAAGATTTAAAAGAGACCTGAGGGGCCCATTTTTCACACTCGGCGGTGTGTGTATGCAAAGAGTTGCCAGGGGAAATGGTAGAGGCGAGTACAATTAAAACATTTTAAAGACATGTGGATAGCTACATGAATAGGAAAGGTTTAGAGAGATATGGGCCAAACGAAAGCAAATGGGACTGTTTCAGTTTAGGAAACATGGTCGGCATAGATGATTTGGGCTGAAGGGTCTATTTCCATGCTGTATGACTCTATGACTCTATAACTCAAGCCAGAATGGAGGATTGCAGAGACATTGAGGGGTTATAAGGTTGTCAGAAGTTGTAGAAAATAGAGAGAGGTAAAGCCATGAAAGGATTTGCCAGAAAAGACTGGGAACGTACACAGGTCAGCAAGCACAGGGACAATGCCCTAGCAAAACTGTGCAAAACACAAATCACACTATGTATAAACAGGAAGCAGGAGTGGCCATTTGGCCCCTGGGGTCTGCTCCACCATTGAATAAGAGGATATGATTATTACTTCAAATCCATATTCTCACCTACCATTCACCCCCCGCCTTAACAAGGATCTGTCTACCTCTGCATTAAAAATATTCAAGGTCATTGCTTCCACCACCTCCTCAGGTAGAATGTTCCAAAGACTCATGACTGTCTGAGAGAAGAAAAGTTTGCATCATCTTTGTTTTAAATTAGCAACAGTGGATTCTTAAATAGTGACTCCTAGCTTTTGACCTGATGTTGTCTTGTCAGTGTTCTGTATAACTGAAGCATAAACACCCTATTCAATTCTCCTCACAGTAAAGGATAGCATTCAGTTAGCTTTCTAACTGTTACTTTTTTTTGCAAAATATTTTTTCCAAAGCCACCACTTCCATTTTTAAAACCTTTCCCCCCCCTCTGCATATGAAAATGTCATCTATTGGATCTGATCCATGGATGCTTGCTGAGTCTGGGCAGTGTGTGTCTGATTGCGCTTCCCACCTGCAAGGCCTGATACAGGTCAGCACTGATTGGGACATTTAACTTTTTTTGTGAGATGTGGGCATGGCTTGCTCACCAGTATTTATTGCCCGTCCCTGGTTGCCCTTGAGAAAGTGATGATGAGCTGTCTTCTTGAACCACTGCTGCCCATGTGCTGTAGGTAGACCCACAAAGTAATTATGGAGACAATTCCAGGATTTTGACCCAGTGACACTGAAGGAACAGCAATATGTTTCCAAGTCAGGATAGTGAGTGGTTTGGAGTGAGCTTATAGTTGTTTGTGTTTCCATGTATCTGCTGCTCTTGTCCTTTTAGATGGAAGTGGTTTAGTGTTTAGAAGGTACTGTCAAAGGAACTTTGATGAATTTCTGCAGTGTATCTTGGAGGTAGTACACACTGCTGCTACTGAGTGTCAATAGTTGGAGGAAGTGGATGTTTGTGAACTTGGTGCTTATCAAGCGGGCTGCTTTGTCCTGGATGGTGCCAAACGTTTTGAGTGTTGTTGTGCTGCAGTTATCCAGGCAGTGGGAGTATTCTATCAAACTGCTGATTTGTGCTTTGTCCACATGGTGGGCAGCGTTTAGGGAGTCTTTTACTGATGGAGAGAGCAACACCAGTGACTCTGGAGGTCACTGGTGTTGCATAATTTATGTCAGTATCCATTGGATGTGGGTTATAAATCAGGCAGCCAATAGAGGAGCACCTCAAGTATGAACTCCGAAACCCATTCATTGAGTAGGGATATTTTAAAGACTAGGGGCTTCCCATTCAATATAGAGGTGAGGAGAATTTGTTTTCTCCAAAATTGCAGTGGAGACAGGTTCATCGCAGCCATTTTAAGGCAAAGTTCACGAGCAAGGGAGACAAAGGTTATTTGAGGGGTAGGCAGGAAAATGGAATTGAGACCTCAATTAGATCAACCATGATTGAATGGCAGAGCAGACTAGATTAGATTACTTACAGTGTGGAAACAGGCCCTTCGGCCCAACAAGTCCACACCGACCCGCCGAAGCGCAACCCACCCATACCCCTACATTTACCCCTTTACCCTAACACTACGGGCAATTTAGCAAGGCCAATTCACCTGACCCGCACATCTTTGTGACTGTGGGAGGAAACCGGAGCACCCGGAGGAAACCCACGCAGACACAGGGAGAATGTGCAAACTCCACACAGTCAGTCGCCTGAGTCGGGAATTGAACCCGGGTCTCTGGCGCTGTGAGGCAGCAGTGCTAACCACTAGAGGAGCTGAATGACCTCCCACTGCTCCTGATTTGTTATTTAATCCTATATTTGGCCTATCATGCCCTGTGCTGGCTGTGACTCCACTGCAGTTATTCCTCTGCTGCAGGGTGTGAACAGGAGCATCACTTCAACATTAGCACAGCTTTTTATCAATCAACATCGCCCACTGAATGGATATGCAAGCTGTGTGACTCCAAGAGTCCTCCTGGACCTGATGGAGACTCTTAGTTCTGTCCCTTTTGACCACTGGCTTACTCAGAGAAGACAGAAAGTTGGGAAACAGAGCATGCTGATAGAATGGCACCCTGTAACAAATGGAATGCTGAGGCCAGAATTATCTACAACATTTGTTAATGACGTGGATGAAGAAAGTGAATCAACCAGTGCCTAGTTTGCGGATGGCACGGAAATAGATGGGAAAGGCAAATTGTGAGAATGACACAAAGAGTCGACAGAGAGATGGAGACCGATTAGTGAGTGGCAAAACTTGTCAGATGAAACATAATGTGGGGAAATGTGAAGTTATGCACTTTGACAGAAAGAATGGAGCTGAATTTTATTTAGATGGAGAATGTTTGCAGAAAGCTGGAAATCCGAGCCCATGAATCCCAAAATGCTAGCATCCAAGTTCTCGAGGTAATAGGAAAGGGAAGTGGTATTTATTGCCTGTCCATAGTTGCCCTTGAGATGGTGGTGGTGAGCTGCCTTCTTGAACCACTGCTGTCTGTGTGCTGTAGATAGATCCACAATGCCATTATTTCAAAGGGAATGGAGAATAAAAATAGGAAAGACTTACAAACAGTATACAAGTTACTAGTTAGACCATACCTGTGGAATATCTGTGAATAGTTTTGGACAAGATATATTGTTATTGGCAGTTCCATTTGTTTCACTGAAACCAGCAGGTTTAACCCAGCAGCAGATCATACTCAAATAAAATGCTGCTGAAAGTTGGATGATCCATATTTCATAGAATCCGTACAGTGTGGAAGCAGGCCATTCAGCCCATTGAGTCCACACTAACCTTCTTAAGTGCAGCCCACCCAGACTCACCTTCCCCTATTATATCCGTGTAACTTTGCATTTCCCATGGCTAACCCACCTAGCTTGCACATCCCTGGGCACTATGAGCAATCAACCCTAACCTGCACATCTTTTGACTGGGAAGAAACTGGAGTACCCGGAGGAAACCCACGCAGACACAGGGAGAAAATACAAGTGCCTGACAGACAGTTGCCTGAGGGTCGATTTCAACCCAAGTCCCTGGTGCTGTGAGGCTAACCACTGAACCACCATGACGCCCCATTTGGGGCAGTGCTCATAATATGTAGGAGAAAAAATAGGCCATTCAGCCCTTCGATTCTGCTTGGTAGTCTGGTCTTAGGGGCCTTGATGCAGAGAGGTTGCTTCCTCTTGTGGGAGTGCTTAGGTCCGAAGGACGTAACCTCAGAATAAAGTGTTTTTTTAATTCACTTTTGAGATGTGGACGTCGCTGGCTGGGCCAATATTTATTGCTTGTTCCTAGTTGCTCTTGAGAAGGTGGTGGTGAGCAGCCTTCCTGGTCTGCTGCAGTCCATGTACATTAGGTACACCCACAGTGCTGTCAGGGAGGGAATTCAAGGCAGAGATGTGGGGAATTTTCTTCTCTCAGTGGGTAGTGAAACTGTGGAATTCTTTACCACAGAGGGCTGTCCAGGCTGGGTCACTGGGTATATTCAAGGCTGAGATGAACCAGTTTTCATTAAAGGAAAACGAGAATCTTGGGGAAAAGGCATTAAAGTGGAATTGAGGATTATCAGATCAGCCATCATCTCATTGAATAGCAGATGGGTGAATGGCCTACTTCTTCTCCTACAAGTCATTGCCATTATTCCAAATATAAATCATCTAACTTTCAGGGAGCCAGCAGGATTTTATTGAGGGAATGGATCTGCCGCTGGGTGAAAGCTGCCAGTTGTGGTGAGAAGCAAATACCTTTGCTCCACTCTGCAGCAGAATGCCTTGGACAGCCTACAGAGACAGCAGAGTAATAACGTGAGAGTAGGGCACTGAGGTTGCAGTGGCGAAACAAGATCCTTGAACATGATACTGAAGCACAAAAGTAAAAAGTGCCTCAAACTGGTCATAAATGTCACAACTAACACATCCCCATTAGTGAGGTGTCTAGCCTTTGAGATCATCCAGAATTCCCCGCCACTTCAGAGGCAAACTTCAAATAAAGCTCCTGACATCCTGAGAAACAAGGCTTTTCACTTGGAACCTGGCCTGAATTTCATCCCCTTTTGTCATCTCAAATGGTAAGGATATCTTTTTCCAGCCTCTTTGAACTGGCACTCCACCGTACTGTTTCTTCATAGTTCATCTAGCAGGAGATGCAAGCCCACACCGAAACAGATAGAGTATCCTGTATTGACATATTATCTGTCCACCTGCCTGACAGCTGACAAAGCCCTTCACATTTAGTAACTAGCAGAGTGAAGCAACAGCCACCTCCTCTGCGCCTCCCCACGCCCCACCTCCTAGGATTTCAACTCCTTAACCAGGAGTGTTTGACTTGTGCATTTTAAAATAAAGCCAGAAATCTGGAGGACACAAAATGTTGAAAGAGACACCTCGGTTAGTCATTTCAAATCGTGATTCAAGACATTCCAAATTAAAGCAGGTCCACACAGGATTGCAACCACCCTTCCTGTGGAAAATCCTAGCACTGTTCTCACTTTGGAAGATTTCAGCCAACACAAAAACTTGCCCTCCTGCAATGTGTGTATATGAGCCGGCCTACATTATCTCAGTCGCGGTTATCACCCACTACTTCTGTGAATCTCTTGAGCTGTCATCAAAATGCCGATTTTCCCCACTTGAAAGAGGTGGAGGGTTGTCCTGCTTCCCAGCAACATGAAGGAAAATGAATTGAAGATTGGTCTCCCTGCTATTAGAAAGATATTGTGAAACTTAAAACCGTTCAGAAAAGATCTACAATAGTGATGCGAGGGTTAGAGGGTTTGCACTATAGGGAGAGGCTGAATAGGCTGGGGCTGTTTTCCCTGGAGCATCAGAGGCTGAGGTGTGACCTTATAGCGGTTTAGAAAATCATGAGGGATATGGATAAGATGAATAGCCAAGGTCTTTTCCCTGGGGTAGGGGTGTACAAAACTAAAGGGTATTGGTTTAAGGTGAAAGGGGAAAGAATTAAAAGGGACCTAAGGGGAACTTTTTCATGCAAAAGGTGGTGCATGTATGGAATGAATTGCCAGAGGAAGTAGTGGATACTGATAAAATTAAAACATTGAAAAGGCATCTGGATGGGTATAAGAATTGGAAGGGTTTAGAAGGATACAGGCCAAAAGCTGGCTAGTGGGGGTAGATGAATTTAAGACATTTAGTCAGCATGGACGAATTAGACCGAAGGGTTTGTTTCCATGCTGTACATCTCTATGACCCTATAATACATCGGTTGGATGACAGAATGCAAATTTGAAGCATATAAATACCAGCATTGACCTATTGGACTGAACAGTTGTTTGATTTCTCCCCCTTCCTATTTGCTCACAAATGCTTTTTTAAGTTTGTTTTTTTCAAGTACTTACCCAATATCTGCTTGCGTGGCTAGTACAGATCCAACATTTAATACACTGGTCCCTCTATACTGTGAATTGTTTGCATGGGCATAAATAGGTCATACAGAGGCAGTGGTCCCTTTAAAATGCATACATACACTCTTAAAGGAACCACGGTGGCAAAGCCTAAAACTAGAGGGCAGAGGTTTAAGGTGAGAGGAAAGAGATACAAAAGGGTTCAGTGGGGCATCTTTTTCACACAGAGGGTGGGGAGTGTCTGGAACGGGTTACCAGAGATTGTGGTGGAGGTGAGTACAATTTTGTCATTTAAGAAACATATAGACATGTAATTGTATGGGATAGATATGGAGGGATATGGACCAAACGCAGACAAATGGGACTAGATTAATTGTGAAAACTGGGCAGCATGGACAAGTCGGGCTGAAGGGACTGTTTCCATGTTGTAAACCTCTAAGACTCTATGCAATGCAAGAAACAGGCCACTAAAAAGAGATTTTTGAAGGAACATTTAATGGAACTGATATGACATAAAATCAGTGTTTTTTTTAAAAATTGCCTAAATTCTGATGGTTTGTGCTCGAGCTCAACAGCCAATTGAATTAGTTTTATTTTCGTACAGCTTTGATTTGAGCACTGATGAGAATTTTAAATTAAGGAGCTTGATTCTGGCATGCTCTTTGTCTTGTGTGGTTCCATTCCACATGAAGAATTACACTGGCTCATTAAGGCATCAGGAAACCAGAATTTCTAAGTTAGCAGCAATTTGCTGCACTACCAAACGTCAGTAAGCATTAGGTAGTTTTCACTGTGTTCAGATTAGCTTTTGCTGAAGATGACAGCAAATCTTGGCTCATACCATCCGTCATGCACAAAATTAGATTTCTTTAACAAATGCATTTTGAAAGCTTTGATTATATTTGCAAATATGCACATCAAAACAAGTAGTTGCAGGATCTGCTGGCAACATGTGGTGCAGAACGTCAGCCATATATCCTCAATGTCTCTGCATTTTATCTTGTTGTCTGTTTTTTAAATGTTCCCACAGGTTGCTTTCTCATTAGTGAGAGATAAGTTTGACCTGAAGATCATCACACCATTTGTGCCCTTTCCCTGATTGCCCTTGAGACGGGGTTGATGAGCTGCTTTCTTGAACCGCTGCCGTCCATGTAGTGTTCAACTGCAGTGTTATTAGGAGGAAATTCCAGAAATTTTCTCTAGTGACAGTGAAGGAACGGTGATTTATTTCCAAGTCAGGACCATGAAGGGAACATGCAGGCAGTGGTATTCCCATCTATCTGCTGCCCTTGTCCTTCTAGGGGAGGAAACTCCAGACAGGGTCCTTGTCCCTTGCATTCTAATTTATTTTCACATCATGATGCCTCTATACACACTGGCCTGGAGTTTCAAACATGGCCAAAGAAGGGGAGAGGCAGGGTGCAGAGGGAATGATCACTGTGTCTGAACAGATATATGTGAAAAACCCATAGTATTGAGTTTGAACTTCATTACCAACAAATCAAGGAACATTGGACTTATGAGCATACTTTGGTAACTCATCAGAGAAAAAAACTCAAGCATAGGGCCACATCTGCTTCCCTCAGCTTCACATTCAGCTACTTTTTAAAAAAATTCCTTGCTGGTTGCAGTGATGCTGTGGCGTCTTTAAGGACCTTCTGTTCGGTCACGCACACATCTGATTTTTCTAAATTATTACAGCCACTTCAGTTATCAATATTCAGGACAACCAGTTTTGTTTGGGGGACCTAAAACAAGTGTTGTGCCTCTAACTTGAAGGTACATCGATGTGACATTTCTTTCTGTAATTAGCCCTTCGCTTCCTTCCACCATTTTGGAGGTTTAGGATGCCATTTGTCACTCCAGGAATATGTTACACAGTGGACTTTCCAGACAAAGAACATTCTTCAGGTGTTGGACATGATTTTGTGTAGCCTGAGAGCCACATGCTCCATTCCAAAGACTTGAGCCCATAAAATATCAGTTGACACTGATTTGGAATAGTCAGCATGGCTTCGCTTATGGAGATAATGCTTTACAGATTTGTTGAGTTCTTTGATGAAGTGACCAGGAATGTTGATCAGGGCAGGGCAGTAGATGTAGTCTATATGGATTTCAGTAAGGCCTTTGGTGAGTTCCACACGGTAGGCTGCTCTGGAAGATTAGATCGCATGGTATCCAGGGGGAGCTGGCAAATTGGATATACAATTAGCTTGATGTTCGGAAGCAGAGGGTAATGCTGGAAGGATGCTTGTCAAACTAGAGGCCTGTGATGAGTGGAGTGCCTCAGGGGTTGGTGCGGGGCTCACTGCTATTTGTTATCTTTTTCAATGATATGGATGAGAATGTAGAAGGCATGATAAGTAAGTTTGCAGATAGAACATAAAACAATACAGTGCAGAACATACCTTCGGCCCTCGATGTTGCGCCGATCTGTGAACTAGTCCTCCTACACTATCCTCCATGTGCTTATCCAAGCTTTGTTTAAATCTCCCTAATGTGGCTGAATTAACTACATTGGCAGGTAGAGCATTCCACGCCCTTACCACTCTCTGCATAAAGAACCTGCCTCTGACATCTGTCTTATATCTATCACCCCTAATTTGTAGTTATGCCCCCTCGTACAAGCTGACATCATCAACTTAGGAAAAAGACTTTCACTGTCTACCCTATCTAATCCTCTGATCATCTTGTATGTCTCTATCAAATCCCCTCTTAGTCTTCTTCTTTCCAATGAGAACAGACCTAAGACTCTCATAAGACCTTCCCTCCAGACCAGGCAACATCCTGGTAAATCTCCTCTGTATCTTTTCCAATGCTTGCACATCCTTCCCGAAATATGGGGACTAGAACTGTACACAATATTCCAAGTGTGGCCGCACGAGCATTTTGGATAGTTGCAGCGCGATATTGTGGCTCCAGAACTCAATCCCTCTCCCAATGAAACCTAGCACACTGTATACCTTCTTAACAGCACTATCAACCTGGGTGGCAACTTTCAGGGAAATATGTACATGGAGTCCAAGATCCCTCTGCACATTTACACAACCAAGAATCTTTCCATTGACCCAGTACTCTGCCTTCCTGTTATTCTTCCCAACGTGCATCACCTCACATTTAGCTGCATTGAATTCCATTTGCCATCTCTCAGCCCAATTCTGCAGTTTATCCAAGTTCCCCTGCAACCTGTTACATTCTTCCACACTGTCCACTACTCCACTGACTTTAATGTCATCTGCAAATTTACTAATCCTATGCCTGCGTCTAAGTCATTTATAAAACTGACAAACAGCAGTGGTCCCAAAACAGATCCTTGTGGCACACCACTAGTAACCGGACTCCAGGCTGAATATTTTCCATCAACCACCAATTGCTGTCTTCTTTCAGAAAGCCAGTTTCTAATCCAAACTGCTAAATCACCCTCAATCCCATACCTCTGCATTTTCTCCAACAGCCTACCGTGTGGAACCTTATCAAAAGTTTTACTCAAGTCCATGTATACTACGTCAACTGCCTTACCCTCATCTACATGCTTGGTCACCTTCTCAAAAAACTCAATGAGGTTTGTGAGACACGACCTGCCCTTGAAGAAACCATGTTGACTATCTGAAATCAAATTGTTGCTTGCTAGATGATTATAAATCTTATCTCTTATAATCCTTTCCAAAACCTTTCCTACAAGAGAAATAAGGCTCACTGGTCTATAATTACCTGGGTCAACTCTACTGCCCTTCTTGAACAAGGGCACAATGTTTGCAATCCTCCAGTACCCTGGTACTAAACCTGTACACAATGACAACTCAAATATCAAAGCCAAAGGCTCTGCTATCTCCTCCCTAGTTTCCCAGAGAATCCTCGGATAAATCCCATCCGACCCAGGGGACTTGTCTACTTTCACTCCTTCTAGAATTGATAACACCTGTTCGTAACTAACCTCGATCCTTTCTAGTCTAATATCTCGTACCTCATTCTTCTCCTCTACAATATTCTCCTTTTCCTGTGTGAAAACCAATGAAAAATGTTCGTTTAACACCTCTCTGATCTCCACAGGGTCCACACTCAACTTCCCACTTCTGTCTTTGACTGACTCTATTCCTATCCAAGTCATCCTTTTATTCCTCACACACCTATAGAAAGCTTTAGGGTTATCCTTTATTCTATTTGCTAAACATAGAACATAGAAGAATACAGCGCAGTACAGGCCCTTTGGCCCTCGATGTTGCACCGATCCAAGCCCACCTAACCTACACTAGCCCACTATCCTCCATATGCCTATCCAATGCCCGTGGGCGGCACGGTGGCACAGTGGTTAGCACTGCTGCCTCAGCGCCAGAGATCCGGGTTCAATTCCCGCCTCAGGCGACCGACTGTGTGGAGTTTGCACATTCTCCCCGTGTCTGCGTGGGTTTCCTCCGGGTGCTCCGGTTTCCTCCCACACTCCAAAAATGTGCAGGTCAGGTGAATTGGCCATGCTAAATTGCCTGTAGTGTTAGGTGCAGGGGTAAATGTAGGGGAATGGGTCTGGGTGGGTGCGCTTCGGCGGGTCGGTGTGGACTTGTTGGGCCGAAGGGCCTGTTTCCACACTGTAAGTAATCTAAT
>NC_057727.1:5149634-5198715 GCF_004010195.1 Chiloscyllium plagiosum
ATTTCCAACACCTCTTCTGTACATACCTCAAAGCCATCCATTCTACTTAATTGTGACTCAGTACTCACATTGACAACAATGTCCTGTTCCTGATTGAATACTGACGAAAAGTATTCATTCAGTGTCTCCCCAATCTCTTCAGCCTCCACACGCAACTTCCCACTACTATCCTTGGCTGGACCTATTCCTACCCTAGTCATTCTTTTATTCCTGACATACCTATAGAAAGCCTTAGGGTTTTCCCTAATCCTACCAACTAAGGACCTTTCATGTCCCCTCCTTGCTGCTCTTAGCTCTCTCTTCATGTCCTTCCTGGCTACCTTATAAAGACGGCTCGTGTCCTCTCTTTGCTTTTCTTAACTCACTCTTTAAATTCTTCCTATCTGATCTGTAACTCTCCATCGCCTCATCTGAACCATCTTGCCTCATCAACACATCTCCTTCTTCTGCTTAACAAGAGATGCAATTTCTGTAGTAAACCACGGTTCCCTTACCTTATCACTTCCTCCCTGCCTGACAGGGACATACCTATCAAGGACACGCAATATCTGTTCCTTAAACCAGTTCCACATTTCCATTTTCTGCACCTCCTACATTTTGCTACCCCATTCTATATATCCTAATTCTTGCCTAATCGCATTATAATTGCCTTTGCCCCATCGATAACTCTTGACCTGTGGCGTGTACCTATCCCTTTCCATCGCTAAACTAAACGTAACTGAATTATGGTCACTCTCTCCAAAGTGCTCAGCCACATCTAAATCAAACACCTAGCCTGGTTCATTACCAAGCACCAGATCCAGTGTGGCCTCCCCTCTTGTCGGCCCTTCGACATACTGTGTCAGGAAACCCTCCTGTTCATATCAGACAAAAATTGATCAATCCGACGTACTAGAGTTATAGCATTTCCAGTCAATGTTGGGGAAGTTAAAGTCCCCCATATGATCACCCTGTTCCTTTCACTCCTACCCAGAATAATGTTGCTAATTCTCTCTTCCACCTCCCTGGTACTCTGCGGAGGCCTATAAAAAACTCCAAGCAGCGTGACCTCCCCTCTCCTGTTTCTAACCTCAGCCCACACTACCTCAGTAGATGAGTCCTCGTCAAAAGTTCTCTCAGCCACCGTTATACTATCCTTGTCTAACAAGGCCACGCCTCCCCCTCTTTTACCGCCTTGCCTGTTCTTAATGAAAGATCTAAACCATGGAACCTGCAACATCCATTCCTCACCCTGCTCTATCCATGTCTCCGAAATGGCCACAACATCAAAGTACCAGATACCTATCCATGCTGCAAGCTCACCTATCTTATTTCGGATACTTCTGGCGTTGAAGTAGACACACTTCAAACCAGCTTGTTGTCTGCCAGCACATTCCTGTGACCGTGAAATCCTGTCCCTGTCCTCCCTATTCTCATCCTCCCATGCACTGCAACTACACCTCAGGTTCCCATCCCCCTTCTGAGCTAGTTTAAACCCACCCAAATAGCAACAGCAAATCTCCCATCCAGGATATTAGTAGTCCTCTGGTTCAAGTGAAGACCGTCCTGTTTGTAGAGGTCCCACCTTCCCCAGAATGACCCCCAAATATCCAAGTACCTGAAACCCTCTCTCCTACACCATCCTTGCAGCCACATGTTCAGCTGATATCTCTCCCTATTCCTTGCCTTGCTATCATGTGGCACGGGTAACAAACCAGAGATAACAACTCTGTTTGTTCTAGCTCTCAGCTTCCACCCTAGCTCCCTGAAATCCTGCCTTACATCCCTATCCCTCTTTCTACCTATGTCGTTGGTACCTACATGGACCACGACTTGAGGCTGGTCACCCTCTCCATTCAGGACCCCAAAGATACGATCCGAGACATCATGGACCCTGGCACCTGGGAGGCAACACACCAACCGCAAGTCTTGTTCGTTCCCAACAAACCTTCTATCTGAAACTCTAACTATTGAGTCCCCAATGACTAGCACTCTCTTCCTTTCCTTCCTTCCCTTCTGTGCAACAGGGACAGGCTCTATGCCACACTGAGCCCCACTGCATACCATGGTAAGTTGTCCCCCTCAACAGTATCCAAAACAGTATACATGTTTTTCAGGTGAATGACTACAAGGGATCCCTCCACTGAATGTTTTTTCCCCCTTCTAACAGTCACCCAGCTTTCTTCGTGCCTAGGAGTAACTACTTCCCTGTAACTCCTATCTTTCACAGCCTCTGCCTCCCGAATGATCCAAAGTTCATCCAGCACCCACTCCAGTTCCCTAACACGGTCTTGGAGGAGCGAGAGTTGGGTGCACTTCCTACAGATGTATTTGGATGGGACACAAATGGCATCCGTCACCTCAAACATCATGCAGGAGGAACATTGCTCTCCCTGCACTGCCATCCCTGCTAGTCCCCTTATTACAAAGTAAAAATGAAGAGACACTTTCCTGATGTGTCCCTGCTCTTTAAGGTTAGAGGAGGTGGTTGGGTGGGAGACGCTACAAAGATAGGATCTTGGGTTTAGCAAACACTAACTTATATAGCTAGATAGAAATAAAAAGAAGTCCCTCCTTTTCCAGAAACCTCTGCTCTCTGATTTCAAATGTAAAACCTCAAATCAGTGACTCACCATTCCCGGCAGGCACCTGGTCCAAGCTCCCACCCTTCGAGTTGCTGCTGCTGCTGAAAAACAGCAATCTCTATGACTATGACTATAAAATAATTACACACACACATGCACACACAGAGGCACTCCTACACACACACACACACGCAAGCACTCCTACAGACACACACACACTCCTACCGGCACACACACTCCCACATTCACACTTGCACCCTCTCACAGACAAGGACCCCCTTACACTCTCACACATGCACATATACTCTCTCTCACAGACATTCAAACCCCCCCCCCCCCCCACACACATACACAAACCCACGTGCATACATACATATATACGTTTGTGGAGTGAATTTGTACTTGCAGAGTTACATTGTACTTTGCTCAAAAACTCTTGAATCCATGTAAAATTCTGTTAATTCATTTTTTAGATTAGAATCAGTCTAAACATTATGGCACAGACAGCAGCACACAGGGGCTAACACCTTTAATACATTATCTGGGCTGACACCAATTGTTAAAGTTCACTTGAGAACGTAACTTTTAAAAAAACGTTTTGCGATTTACTTATGAAAGAAATGAAACAAACATGGTTATTCTAACAGATGAGAGACTTAAACAATCAAGGTATTTTTCAATGTATAATTTCAGTTACATCACACTGTAAACTTTTGCTATAAATTCTGTGTCTTACAATCGTGTACTCCACAACCACTTGATGAAGGAGTAGCGCTCCTAGCACTAGTGTTGTGTGATTTTTAACGTTGGACACTAAAATAGGTGGTATAGTGGACAGTGAGGAGGGTTATCAGAAATTGTAGCAGGGGACCTTGATCAGTTGGGGAAGTGGGCCGAGAAATGGTAAATGGAATGTAATATAGATAATTATAAGGTCTTGCATTTTGGAAAGTTAAATTA
The DNA here is from genome assembly GCF_004010195.1 of Chiloscyllium plagiosum. Lineage (NCBI taxonomy): Eukaryota > Metazoa > Chordata > Chondrichthyes > Orectolobiformes > Hemiscylliidae > Chiloscyllium > Chiloscyllium plagiosum. Next base: position 5,153,159 of record NC_057727.1, read on the forward strand.
AGACAGAAGTTTCATGGTGAATGGTAGGGCTTAAGCAATGTTGTGGAACAGCGGAACCTTTGAGTTCAGGTGCATGATTCTCTGAAAGTGGAGTCACAGGTAGACAGGGCAGTGAAGAAGACTTTTGGCATACTGGTCTTCAGTCAGGACATTGAGTATAATAGTTGGAAAGTTGTGTTGCAGTTGTACAGGACGTGGGTTAGGCCGCACTTGGAGTATTGTGTTCAGTTTTGGTCACCTTGCTATAGGAGGGATGTTATTAAACTGGAAAGAGTGCAAAAGAAATTTACAAGGATGTTGCCAGGACTCGAGGGTCAGAGCTATAGGGAGAGTTTGGACAAGCTAGGGTGTTTTTCTTTAGAGCATAGGGCACTGTGGAGAAATCTTATAGAAGTGTTTAAGATCATGAGAGGCTTGGATACAGTGAATGCACCCAGTTTTTTTCTCAGGGTTGGGGAATCAAGGACAAGAGGACATCAGTTTTAGGTTAGAGAGGAAAGAATAAAAGGGAACCTGAGGGGCAACTTTTTCGCACAGAGGGCGGTATGCATATGGAATTGGGTGCTGGCAGAAATGGTTGAGACGGGTACCTTAACAACATTTAAAAGACATTTGGGCAAATACATGGATTGGAAAAGTTTAAAAGGATATGGACCAAATGCAGGGAAATGGGGTTAGAGTTGATTGACATTTTGATCGGCATGGACCAGTTTGGGCCAAAGGGCCTGTCTCCATGCTGTCGGACTCTATGACTCTGTAGGTCATTGTGCTATAACACACGTTTCTTCAACGTGAATTGACTGTGGCATGATTGATAAATTGTGGACATTCTTTGGATCACACGAACTTTTGACTGATCTGGACTGGCAATTTTGTATTAATGATCTTCGACAGCGCGATTTCAACAGTGTGATTTTCTATAGCGCAAGGCTGCAGAGGAATACAATTGTCGCATTGTAGCAGAACGGCCTTTATTTTGAAGGGCAGTAGATTGAGAATTCTTCTTATGCTGTTGCCAGTGTATATCCTTCAAACAACTTCACTAAAAGCAATCATTATCATGTTGTTGTTTTTGTGGGAGCTTGCTGTGCTCAAATTGGCTGCTATGTTTCTTAGATTACAACAGTGACTACACCTCCAAAGTATGTTGTTAGCTGTCAAGTCCGTTGAAATGCCCAGAGGTTGTGAATGGCACTTTATAGTTAGAAAATGTTTTTGATGATCTGTTCTTTAATCATTGCAAATTGTTCTCTTATAAATGTAAATCATACTTTTGAGATAAGTAAGATTTTACATAGCAAATTATAACTTATATGCCCTCCACTCAACAGCAGTACTTGACTGTGATCAAAATTGTAGGTCATACACTTGACATAACACAGTATTTTGACAGTTTTTGCAGTGGAAGGGTGACTTTTATCAAAAGACTAAATGATTAGTTATTTAATTAATAGGAGCCTGCCAGTGTTTACATTAGTTTACCTTAGGTGGACATAAATCAAATAGTTTAGCACCACAGCATTGTGTTGGTGTGTCAGCTTGGTGCATTTTTACGTGGATCCAATTCTCAGTGTATCGTGCATTTGCCATTGCCATTCCAATGGTGCCTTTTCTCAGTGTCCCTCAAGGAACTGTCCTCAATGTTCAACTTTGGCCTTTCCTCTGTTTAATTGGTCCTAATTCTCATTTTTTTTTAGTTGGGCACCTACCTCTGTGTGTAATTGGGATCCTTCCTTCATATTTCCATTGGGACGCTTCCATTATTTGATATTTAAGTATCTCTGTGTGCAGGCCTCTATGCATTTGCAGATGTGCAATTTTGAGGAATAATAACAAGCTCATTTCAGTGTTTGGATAATTAATATTCAGATAAGTAGATCCCACTTGTGTAGCCATATTTGGATTTAATATTGAGAATTGAATTATTTGAATTTGAGTTTAATACATACTGAAACCAAATTAAGGCTGATTGTGTAAACCTGTTTTTAATAAACAGCAAAGCCTACTTAACCACAAACTGGATCCTGGTATAATCTTGACTGCTGCATATACTTCTTGACAAATTAATTCCCCAGTATAGCTCCCCTGGATAGCATTAAAACCGCACAAACCACAAGGAGCTGAGCTTGATTCTCGAGTCTGTGTTAAATTATTCAATCTCACTCAGAACTACATGCAGCTCCTATACTTGGCCCCAACTTGGCTGGACTGTGGAGACAGCCAGAATTCTTCCTCCTGATCTCCAACCAGCAAATGCTCCTTAATAGCGGTCAGCATTCAGATCAAATTAGGTACAGCCCTGATGTCTAATGCCTGCCAAAATCCCCTGCTAAGTGATGCATATGAGTAATTATACACCAGCATGGGCAAATGCCTTGAAGGGAGAGATTAGAAAGGGGACACTTCATCTGGAGTCACGTACATTATAAAATGTTACATACATACAAACATACAAATTAGCGCCAGCAGCACGCCAGTGATCTGCTCAAGCCTGCTCTGCTATTCAGTAAGATCATGAGGTGATCTTTTACTTCCCATTCTTGCCTAGCCTCACTAACCTTTCATTCACTGGCTTATCAAGAAACAGTCGAAGGTTTTGCTTCTGCTGCCATTTGAAAAAGAGAGTTCCAAAGATTCTCAACTTTCTGTGCGAAAAAATTCTGCCTTTCTCTGTCTCTAAATGGGTGCCTCCAAGTTTGAAACTCCTAGTTCTAGATTCTCCCACACCAGGAAACATGGCAGCTAGAGTTCCAGAAGAGCATTCAGTGGTTGCCAGAGATTTAGACTTTCTGTGGCACCAGCTAAAAGTAACATCGCCATAGTAGCCAAAGGTAACTATCAAATCACAGGCAGCTCTCTCATTAGAGAGAGAACAAGTGGCGGTTTAACCTGAGGGTCATATGACTCAGGCGAAGGGCGAGGTTGAGAAGGAGATCCTTCAAGGGACCCTCAGCTGGTATGCAGTTGGTGTCACTCTGTGTCGCAAACCAGTCACCCAGTGTGAAACTCGCAGTCAGTGTTGGGAGACACTGAGGGTATCTATGTTGTAATAAGTTCCTGAACATGAATAAGTAACACCAGTTTTGATCTGTAAACAGACGTTGAAATCCTATCCTGCTATTATTATCCTCAGCTAAGTTTAAAAGCCTTCAGGCCAGTGAATGGAAAACAGCAAGTGGGCATCAGAGTTTCCACTAATTACTTTAGAAGGTCCAGCCACTACTGAGAAAATAATTAGCAAATACAAGAGAGTCAGTATGTAGAAAGTCTGGATGTTTATTCTAACTTCTCCCCAATAAGCCAAATGACCTCATCCTGGGCCATAAATAGCAATAACTCTAGATACAAAATGGGCAAAAAGGCTTCAGTGTTCACACAATATTGTGGATCCCTTTAATTAGTTCAGAAGTCACATGACACCAGGTTATAATCCCACAGGTTTACTTGAAATCACAAGCTAACGGTGCATTGCCCCTTCGTCAGGTGAAGTCTCCACCTGACAAAGGGGCAGCACTTCAAAACCTTGTGGTTCCAAATAAACCTGTAGGACTACAACTTGGTGTTGGGTGACTTCTGACATTGTCCACCCCTGACCAACACCTGCACTCACATGTCACGGTCCTTTTATTAGTGGGTGAGGCATGAGAAGAATTGCAGATTTGGGTAGAAAGGTAGAAACTGAGAGCACTGGAAGTCGGGAGAGTGAAGTGATTTAGAACCCCATCTTATCAGAATGATTGGATGGAAATGTAACCCTGTTGGGAAGATGGTACAATTTGCATGCTCAGTGTCAGCTACTCTGTTGGTGGGGAATCGGCCCTGTATCCAGTCAAGTCCTTACATTTGGTGTGTATTCACAGTGTAATTGAGAAACAAGGAAGATTTGCATTTATAAAGCATCCCTTTCACAACCTTAGGCCATCACAAAGTGCTTTACAGTCAACAAAATACTTTTGAACTACGGTCACTGTTGTAATGTATGGAAAAGAAACAACTAATTTATACGCACCTCATCCAAAAAAAAGCACTTTTGACAGTGCAGCACTTCACTTGAGTGTCACCCTAGAGTATCACCGTGGAGCAGGACTCAAAGCCACAACCTCTGACTCACAGGCAAGACTGCTACCCGCTGAGCCAGCGCTGTCCTGGTTGACAAGATTATCTGATAAGGGAAGCAAAGATAGGGGTAAGTAAGGACTGCAAATGCTGGAGATCAGAGCTGAAAATGTGTTGCTGGAAAAGCACAGCATCCAAGGAACAGGAGAATCGACGTTTCGGGCATAAGCCCTTCTTCAGGAAGATAGGGGTAAGGTGACTAGTGGCTAAGGTGTTTAAAGGTAGATTTCAAAACTGTGCAGAACAGATATTAAGTGGAATGGAAATAAGTGTGACCATGAAAGCTGCTCTTTTCAGCTGGTTCACAGTTGTCTCTAAAAGAAGAGAAGCAGCGATGTTTACCTGGTCTGATCTAGTTGCAACTTTAAGTCTGTTAACCCTGCAAAATCTTTCTGGCTAACATCTGTGGATTCCCACTCAAGTTGGGGCAGCTGTATCATGGACAAATCAAACAACATCATATCTATAACACTATTTATCTACTGGCATCCTCCATGGAGTACGTTGTGTCTCATCTGCAGGATATCCATACCAAAAGTTGGTCTGTATAGACTTGACTGAACAGGTTGATTTGAAAATATCTAAACTCAGGTAGGCACAGTGGTAATGTCCCTACCTCTGAGCCAGGAGCCTAAGGTGTGCAAAGCATCTCTGAACAGGTTTGAATCAAAGCTATCTAGGGGAGGGCAATGTATATTCATATTGTCTCCAGATCCCATGTGCTCACAAGGTTTCTGATTAAACAAGGATAAGAAAACCCTTGGCTTATTGCTACTTGTTCTTTTAACTGATATGTCCTCCACTTTGAACAAGACAGAAATAGTATTCTTATGAGTGCTGATTACTAAATACCTTTTATGAAGGCAAAACCTTCACAGGTACCTACTATGTTAGATGGGCAAAATTAAGGACAAATCTAGTAGTTCAGAACTGGGCAGTTATGAGGTACTATGGGCCAGCAGCAACATGATTGGTAGATTTCAATGTCCACCACCAGGAGTAGCTTAGCTTTTGTGTACCGCTACTGAGACAGCTACCGAAATCAATCAAAGCCAGGCACTGTCTCTTTCTGATAGGGAGGCAACAAATGCATGGTTTCCAAACTACCTGTTTCAGACACCTGTCTGCCATAGCATTACTATGAAATGCACACTGTCTTTTGAAGACAAATTCTTGTCAAAGGGATAGAAAGGATAGGAAAAGGAGTCAGAATGGAAATATTAGTGGAAACATCTGTACATGCTATAACGAGACTTGAAGTTGATAAAAGGAAAACGGAGTCCATATGTAGCTCAAAAGATGTGTGTTACGAACCTCCAAGCTGTGGCAAGAAAACCAGGAGGAAATCTACAGTAAGATTAAACAGGTGAGTAGATACAGCAAAATTGATGATCTGGGAGATTTTTATTTATAATTGGGACAGAGAAAACATAAAGGAGGAAATGTAAATCCTAAAATAAGTATAGGATTCCTGTTTCAAGTATCAAGAAGATCTAAAAAGTGGAGGCATTGCTATATTTATTTACCAGGAATGAGATTTAGTCGATAAGTTCAATGAGAGCAAACATTTTAGCAGTGATGACAACAATGTTTAAAATCCATTTTAGAAAAGGGAAAAAAAATCAGTAGGAAAATTAAAATATCAAATATCAAATTGGATTGGCACAGATTTTGAAAAGATTGCAAAGGGGGAGTGAAGCCATTTTTGGAAGGCAGCATAAACTGGATGAAAGCAAGTTGGCAGCCCAGTTAACCCCCTGAGCAACAGTATTTTAGTTTACAGAATATACATACAATGTTGGCAGAGAATCACGGAGCTGTGGAATTGAACTGCAAGGTTAATGCAGTCCCTACAATTTCTACCTATTTGGTAGGTTTCAAAACAAGACTTAACCCTTAACCCTGAGCATACATAATCAAAATTGCACATTCCCTCAAATAAATTATATATTTCTTAAAAATGACTTTTTAGTTTAAAAAATGCAGTCTTTTTGTGAACTGTTTAGATCCCACAAAATACAATGAGACAGATCTCTAGTTAATTCTTTTCCTGACTTGTTTTTGAGAGAAGAATGTTGACCAAGATATTGGAAGATGTTTTAGGGTCCTGAGTAACTATCAGTGAGGATTGGTCTGCAGACTGCAAGAAGATTTGTAGTAGATCTTTGCCAAACCCCTCTCCCCCCCCTCCCTTTTCCATCAGCCTGTTCCACATCTTTTGAAACCGTATCAGTGATTATCACCTTGTTACATTCTTGGAGTGGATTAGATTTGGATCTGTGACCAGGAATACATCGACAATGTAACCTCATACTAAGCTTACACATCAAAGAGGAACACCTCATTACGCAGGGATGCCTGCTGTGGTTTTCGCAGTCATAAGAATCAGTATGCCAAAGAGGATGTCTAAATACTGTATTTATAATTGGAAGAGCATTTTGCTTCTCCTGCAGTATCACTGATGAGTTGCTATAGGAACTGCCCCATATATATTGCAAGATGGTTTCTATGGCAACTAGATCAACTTTAAGTGAACTACACAGTTTATAAAGTCACAAACAGAGACAATTTTACTGCATTGATGCGGTGACCCGAGTGCATAGAGAGGTTCATTTAAAGCCATCTTGCTGGTTAATACAGTGGTAAGAACTTCTGAGTCACCAGGAACATGCTTCTTTCTTTAGTTGTCGTCAAATCTATGAATCAAGTGCACCAATTTTTGTCAGCCCTTTTATTTCTGGGGCTCCATTGGCAGCAGCTGGAATCATAAATGGACTTCAGATGTGGCATGCTAGCAGACCAGGTAAACGTCAGCAATACTCCCCCAGCAGCTTTCTTGAGGAGTTCTCAAAGTACAATCTTTCTTGGTGTACAAAGCTATTAGGAGAAAGTGAGGACTGCAGATGCTGGAGATCAGAGCTTAAAAATGTGTTGCTGGAAAAGCGCAGCAGGTCAGGCAGCATCCAAGGAGAAGGAGAATCGATGTTTCGGGCATAAGCCCTTCTTCAGTTGTTCAGTCAGTTGCACCCTCATCTCTGAGTCAGAAGGTGATGGGTTCAAGCTCCTTTCCAGTGGCTTGGGCACAAGATCAAGACTTAAACTGAGGCCCTGTCTGTCCTCACAGGTGAATATAAAATGAATAGTTACGAATGAATGAATGATTTATTGTCATATATATCGAGGGCGATACAGAGAAAAGTGTTCTGTCAACACAATCCGGTGCCATTTTGAGAAAGAAAAGAATAAAAAGAAAGCATTAACATAGAGTTCATCTTCTTTGGTCAGGTCCCAAACACAGCTCTAGGGGTTCAGCAAGGTCCCCATTCATTCAATGTGTACTGCATTTTACCTTCAGGAACAAGATCCCGACAACATAGTCATAGAGTCATAGGGGTCCAGTGGTATTGTGACCTGCTTATGTGGGTAAGGTAGAGAGAGGGTGTCTCCAGATGCAGAAGTCCTCACAATAGTTTTAATTTTTATGAAAGTAAAAATGACCAGAGCTTCCAGGCTGTCCTTGAAAAGGGGGTTTCTCCACTGTGCGGGCTTCCATCATTCTAGACTTCAGTGACTAGACTTCAAAGGTAGGGGAGATAGAAACATAGGAAATAGGAGCAAGATAGGCCATTCAGTCCATCAGGTCTACTCCACCATTCAACATGACAATAGCTGCTCCTACATGTCAACATCATACTCAGCTCTCTCAGCATAACTCTTGACGTCATTAGCCTTGAGATAGCTATGATTTATTAAAGATATTCAGTGACTTACCCTCCACAGCCTTCTGCGGTAGAGGATTCTGGTGTGGTGATGTCAGTGGTCTAATAATCCAGAGGCCTAGGCTCATGCTCCCTAGAAATGGGTTCAAATCCTGTCACGCCAGCTGGTGACATTTCAGTTCAGTTAATAAATCTTGAGTTTAAAACAAATAACAGTGATGGTGACTATGACAACTATAATTGACTGTTGTTAATCGCCCATCTAGTTGACATGATATTCCTAAGGAAAGAAAATATACCTACCTTACCTGGTTTGGCCTCCAAGTGACTCCAGACCTACAACAATGTGATTGACTCTTAACAACCCTCTGAAATAGCCCACCAAACCTCTGTGTTCAAGGGCAATTAGAGATGAGACACAAATGCTGGCCTGGTCAGCAATGCTCATATCTTGGAGAATAAATGACCAAATAAAGTTTAGCCCAACTCCTAACAGCAATTTTCAGGTTGCAAGTCTAAGATCAGAGTTGAAGGGTGAACAACCAGTGCAACGTATCAGAGAAGACCGTCAGCCTGTGGCTTTTTCAACCCATTCCGAGAAAAATCTTAACAGTGGCATTTCCAAATTACATCCTTTCATAACTACAAGCCCCTATCATTGAGCAATCAATGGCATACATATCAGTTCCAAATGCCTTTGTGAAAAATGTAAGATAGTGCAGTAAGCCATCCCATTATTCCAACTCTATTTCCAGAAGACATGACCTGTTGCTGGGATGCATTTGCATGAGCACAGGCAGTAAGTCCAGTGATAGCAATGAGCACAGTCAGTCAGTTCAGTGATAGCCATGAGCACAGTCAGTCAGTTCAGTGATAGCCATGAGTACAGTCAGTCAGTTCAGTGATAGCCATGAGCACAGTCAGTCAGTTCAGTGATAGCCATGAGCACAGTCAGTCAGCTCAGTGATAGCCATGAGCACAGTCAGTCAGTTCAGTGATAGCCATGAGCACAGTCAGTCAGTTCAGTGATAGCCATGAGCACAGGCAGTCAGCTCAGTCATAGCCATGAGCACAGACAGTCTGTTCAGTGATAGCCATGAGCACAGGCAGTCAGTTCAGTTATAGCCATGAGCACAGGCAGTCAGTTCAGTTATAGCCATGAGCACAGACAGTCTGTTCAGTGATAGCAATGAGCACAGTCAGTCAGTTCAGTCATAGCCATGAGCACAGACAGTCTGTTCAGTGATAGCCATGAGCACAGTCAGTCAGTTCAGTGATAGCAATGAGCACAGTCAGTCAGTTCAGTCATAGCCATGAGCACAGACAGTCTGTTCAGTGATAGCCATGAGCACAGGCAGTCAGTTCAGTTATAGCCATGAGCACAGGCAGTCAGTTCAGTTATAGCCATGAGCACAGGCAGTCAGCTCAGTGATAGCCATGAGCACAGGCAGTCAGTTCAGTGATAGTCATGAGCGCAGGCAGTCGGTTCAGGGATAGCCATGAGCACAGGCAGTCGGTTCAGGGATAGCCATGAGCACAGACAGTCAGTTCAGTTATAGCCATGAGTACAGGCAGTCGGTTCAGTGATAGCCATGAGCACAGGCAGTCGGTTCAGTGATAGCCATGAGTATAAGCAGTTGGTTCAGGGATAGCCATGAGCACAGGCAGTCGGTTCGGTGATAGCCATGAGCACAGGCAGTCGGTTCAGTGATAACCATGAGTATAAGCAGTTGGTTCAGGGATAGCCATGAGCACAGGCAGTCGGTTCGGTGATAGCCATGAGCACAGGCAGTCGGTTCAGTGATAGTCATGAGCGCAGGCAGTCGGTTCAGGGGTAGCCATGAGCACAGGCAGTCGGTTCAGGGATAGCCATGAGTACAGGCAGTCGGTTCAGTGATAGCCATGAGCACAGGCAGTCGGTTCAGGGATAGCCATGAGCACAGACAGTCGGTTCAGGGATAGCGTGGTTTTGTCTCCGTCTTCCTCTGTGAGCACAGTGAGTTGCACAACTATCGGTAAGTCAAAACCTGCTGCACATTTGACTTTTTCAGCAAGGATTAAAAGTTAATTCTGGAAAATATAACTGATTAAGTATGGGATAATCCTTGATTGACTGCAGGAGCACCACCTACTATGCTAGTGGACTACTGTTATGAGGACCTGGTCAGAATAAAGAAGGAACTTGAAGGAGACCTGAGGTTCTACCGATCTGTAGGAATGTACGTCATATCTATATATTCAGTAAATAGTTGCAGTAATGAAATAAACTTCATTAGGATAACCTAATCCAACCGAGATCATATTGGGTTTGACGGAACCCACAGACGCAACATAGTGGCAGTGGTGTGGTGAGCTGAGGTGTGATGACAACAGTGGACCCCTGACTCAGTTCAGTGAGCAGCAGTGACCAGCACTATTTCTAAATGGTGCCAATGAAGAGAAATTAGAATTCAGGGCTTCAAAACAAAAGGGAAAGAAACCCGCCAGTGACCCAGCACACTTGAAGCGAAACAGATGCAGCTGACTGCTGAAGACAGTGCACACTCAATCAAGTGACCGGATGTGTAGAGTCCTGGCTATTCTCCCTCCCCCAACAATCCTTGCTACTGTTATGTTTTATTGCAATTGACCTCAAAGCTTCTTTCTGGAGGAAAAAAATAACCTGTTTTCGATGTTTATCTGTTACTAAAGTATAACAACAAAATTTTTTTTATCCAGTCATTGGACACAGGTGTTGCTGGCTGGATCCATTTTATTGCCTGTCTTTAGTTGCCCTTAAGAAAGGGATGGTGAGCTGCATTCTTGTACTGCTGAAGTCCATGTGGTGTAGATAGATCCACAGAGCTGTTAAGAATAGAACTTAGAACAGTACAGCGCAGGAACAAGCCCTTCAACCCACAATGTCTGTGCCAACCATGATGCCATTCTAAATTAATCCCAGCTGTTTCCACATGGTCCATATCCCTCTGTTAGTTGCCTGTTCAGTTGTCTGTCCAAATGCCTCTTAAACTTTGCTATCACATCTGATTTAACCATGTTCTCCTGGCAGTGCTTTCCAGGCAAGATTAGAGTGGTGCTGGAATAGCACAACAGGTTAGGCAGCATCCAGGGAGCAGGAAAATCAACGTTTCAAGCAAACCTCCTTCATCAGGAATGAGGCTGGGAGATTCGGGGGGTGGAGAGATAAATAGGAGAGGGGTGGGACTGGGGAGAAGGTAGCTGAGAGTGCAATAGGGGGTTGGAGGTGGGGCTAAAAGTGATAAGTCAGAGAGGAGGGTGGAGCAGATAGGTGGGAAGGAAGATTGACAGGTTGGACAGGTCATGAGGATGGTGTCGAGCTGGAAGGTTGGAACTGGGGTAAGGTGGGGGGAGGGAAATGAGGAAATTGGTGAAGTCCACATTGATGCCCTGAGGTTGAAGGGTCCTGAGGCGTAAGATGAGGCATTCTTCCTCCAGACATCGGGTGGCAAGGGAGTGGTGACGGATGCCTGGAGGAATCTTGACTCTAATCTCCAGCATCCGCAGTACCCACTTCTGCCTAGTGCTTTCCAGACACCAGGCACCCTCGGTGTAAAAAGTGTGCCTCGCACAGCTTCCTTAGACTTTCCTTCTCTCACCTTAAACCTATGCCCCCTAGTATTGGACATCATGCCCTATCCATGCCTCCCATAAATTTTATATGTTTCGATCAAGTTGCCCCTCAGCCTCTGATGCTCTAGCAAAAATAATCCAAGTTTGTCCAGCCTTTCCTTATAGCTAATAAACTCCAATCCAGGCATCATCCTGATAAACCTCTTTTGCACACTCTGCAAAACCTCCACATGTTTTCTATAGTGTGATGAACAGACCTGCACACTAAACGCCAACTGTGGCCTCATTAAAGTTTTATACAGTTTATACAACATGACCTGCCACCCAACTGATGAAGGCAAGCATGTCATATACCTTCTTTATCAGCTTATCCACTTGTGTTGCCACTTCCAAGGAACTATGGATTTACATTTCAAGATCCCTGCATATATCAATGCTCCTAATGGTCCTGCATTTACTGTATACTTTCCTCTTGCATTTGACTTCCTGAAATGCATCACCTCATACTCGTCCAGATTAAACTCCATCAGCCATTTCTCCACCCAAATTTCCAACTGATCTATATCCAGCTATGTCCTATGACAACCTTCCTCACTATCCACAACTCCACCAATTTTGTGTAGCCTGCAATCTTACTGATCAGAACACCTACATTTTCATCCAAATAATTTACATACATTAATGAGAAGAAAAGAGAGGGCACAGCGCTGGTCACATATCTCCAGTCAGAAAATCACTTCTCCACAACTATTCTCAGTCTACTATGACCAATATGTATCCAACTTATCAACTCATCGTGACTTAATCTTCTGGACCATCCTACCATGAGTAACCTTGTTGAATGCTTTAGTAAAGTCCACGTAGACAACATCCACTGTCCTATCCTCATCATCATCTTCATCACTATCAAAAAAGCTCAATCAGGATTGTGAGGAAAGACCTCCCCCACATAAAGTCATGCTGAATATCCCTAATAATTTCATTCATGTCCAAATGCAATTAAATCCAATCCCTAAAAATTTTCTACAGTAATTTCCCTACCGCTGATGCAAGGCTCTCATTAGGGTATAATTTCCTGATTGTCCCTGTTGCCCTTCTGAAACAAAGGAATGACATTGGCTATTCTCCAGTCTTCTGGGACCTCACCTGTGGCTAACCCATCACCTTCTCCTTTTTAACATCAACATGCCCTTGAATATCTCTATATCCCTTTCTAATCTTATCATTACTTCTCCTTCTTGAATACTGATGCAAAGTATTCATTAAGGTCATCACCACTTCTTCTAGTTCCATGCATAAATTTCTTCCTTTGTACTTGAGTGGACCTGCCCTTTCCCAAGCTAGCTTCCTTCTTCTAATATACACATAAATCCCTTGGAATTCTCTTTAGTCCTACTCGCCAAGGATATTTCATGGCACCTTCCAGCCCTGCTAATTCCTTGTTCAACTTCTTTCCTATTGCTTTATATTCCTCAAGGTACTTGTCTGATCTCAGTTGCCTAAGCCTTACATATGCCTCCTTTTTCTTTTTAGTATCTCTTGTCATCCAGTGTTTCTGAATCTTGCCATCCTTATCTTTCATCCTCACAGGAACATGCTGGTCCTGAACTCTGATCAACTGGCCCTAGATGAAAGACTAAATTTACCATCACACCCAGCTGGCTCAAATCTAATTTCTCCAGTTCCTGCTTGATACTGTTGTAATTATCCTTGCCCCAATTTAGCACTTTCACCCAAGGACTAGTCTTATCCTTGTCCATAACTTCCTTAAAACCTGCAGGAAAATGATCACTGTTCCCAAAATGCTCCCCCTCTGAAACTTCAATCACCTGGCCAGACTCATTCTCCAGTATCAGGTCTAGTAGAGACCTTTCCCTATTTGGACTATCTACAAGAAGCCTCCTGGATGCAATTAACATATTCTGCCACATCTACACCACTGACACGAAGGGAGTCCCGGTCAATATTCAGTAAGTTGAAAACACCAACTACATCTTTCCATGATCTGCTACATATCTACTCCTCTATCTCCTGCAGGCTATTGGGAGACTTGTAGAAAAACTCCATCTCAACGATAGCACCTTTCTTCTAAGCTCTATCCAAAAGGCCTTGCTGGATAATAGACAATAGGTGCAGAAGTAGACCATTCTGCCCTTCGAGCCAGCACCACCATTCATTATGATCATGGCTGATCATCCTCAATCAGTATCCTGTTCCTGCCTTATCCCCATAACCCTTGATTCCACTATCCTTAAGAGCTATATCCAACTCTTTCTTGAAAGTATCCAGAGACTTGGCTTCCACAGTCTCCTGGGGCAGAGTATTCCACACACTCACCACTCTCTGGGTGAAGAAGTTTCTCCTCAATTCTGTTCTAACTGGCCTACCCCTTATTTTTAAACTGTGTCCTCTGGTTCGGACTCACCCATCAGCGGAAACATGCTTCCTGCCTCCAGAGTGTCCAATCCTTTAATAATCTTACACATCTCAATCAGATCCCCTCCCAGCCTTCTAAACTCAAGCATATACAAGCCCAGTCGCTCCAATTTTTTAGCGTAAGATAGTCCCACCATTCCGGGAATTGATCCGTGAACCTACGCTCCCTCAACAGCCAGAATGTCTTTCCTCAAATTTGGAGACCAAAACTGCACACAATATTCCAGGTGCGGTCTCACCAGGGCCCTGTAAAGCTGCAGAAGGACCTCTTTGCTTAGACGGATGAGCCGTCTAAAATTATCTCTCTTAATGATTCTCCTTTATCAGTAATGCAACTCTCTTTTACATCTCTCTTGGAATTCCAGGATTTTAACCCAGCAACTCTAAAGGAACAGCAATATATTTCCAAGTCAGAATGGTGATTGGCTTTGAGGGAAACTTGCAGGTGATGTGTTCCCAAGTATCTGCTGCCTTGCCTTTCGAGATGGAAGACGGTGTGGGTTTGGAAGGTGCTGTCTGAGGATGTTTGGTGAATTTCTGTAATGTGTTTTGCAGATACAATACGCTGCTGTTACTGAGCGTCGGTGGCAGAGGGAGACGATAATTGTGAATGTGGTGCCAAGCAAGGGGGCTACTTTGTCCTGGATGTTGTCAAGTTTATTGAGTGTTATTAGAGCCACTCATCCAGGCAAGTGGGAAGTATTCCATCACACTCCTGCCTTGTGCATTGTAGAAAGTGGACTTGCATTTATACGTAGTGTTTTTAATATTGGAAAATGCCCCAAAGGGTGTTTGCAGGAGCATAATTAAACGGAACAAAGTTCGCGGGGTCTAGATTAGAGTGGTGCTGGAAAAGCACAAAAGTTCAGGCAGCATCCGAGAAGCAGTAAAATCGACGTTTCGGGCAAAAGCCCTTCATCAGGAATACAGGCCTGGCCACCCTTCAGGCTCTCTGCCTGTATTCCTGATGAAGGACTTTTGCCCGAAACATCGATTTTACAGTTCCTCGGATGCTGTCTGAACTGCTGTGCTCTTCCAGCACCGCTCTAATCTAGACTCTGGTTTCCAGCATCTGCAGTCCTTGTTTTTACCTAGAACAAAGTTCGCACCAAACCAAAGAATGAGACATTAGGACAAGTGACCAAGAGTTTGACTAAAGATGTTGATTTTGACAACTGTTGTATAGGAGAATGCTGTAAAGCTGAGTCTGTCAAATTAGTTTACAAATCAACAACAATCTCATTAAATGGCAGAATATGCTCAAAGGACTGAATGGCTTCCTGGTTGTCCTTTTGAGAAGAGAGAGTTGGAGATCTTTAGAGGGACAATTCAGGGCCAAGGCAACTGAAGGCACTGGGAGAGCCTTATGTAGCCAGGAATACTGAATTTTCAGAGGATGTTGCAGACGTAAGGATCTAAATACTCAGCCTTTTGAACAGGAAGTACCTTGTCCTAATACTTCACCCCCTGATCCTTACCCTTTGACTCCATCCCCCACACAAAGGTCAAGTTGTGCACATGTGGTAATTGATCTTCAAACAAAAAAGAGTTTGAATATAGGAAAACTCTCTTCACGCTGTGATTTTGCGTTTTCATATGCTATAAGTATGTAATTATTTTCACAACATCGCTTTTGTTCTCTGTCTTACCCAATATTTTGGTGCCATACTGCACATAGTTAATTTCCCAACACGGTAAAGATGTGTTTAAGTAGGACTTTGTTTACAGACATAGTAACTGATATTGTGCAGCTAAGATATTGAAGTTTTAAAGCAAGGTAAATACCCTAAGTTATACATAACATGGGAATAGCCAGTTCAAATGTTTTTCTACAATTTTCAGTTCTTGTATCTCAAGTTACTGATTTTAGTGGGTAGATGGAGAAGTCTGCTCCCAACCCCCAAAGTCAGCACTGCAATACACTGAACCTTGTGCTGAATACAAGTTGGATTTGGCTGGCTTCACAAGACAAATCAAGCTGAAGTGATATGTTGAATTTATAACTTGAAGAACAAAATAGAACAGCCTATTTTAGTTCATCTGTGCATCTGCTCAAGTTCATTTGGCAGCATTGCTAGAACATATGGAATAGGAACAGGTGTAAGTCAAAGGGCCCTAGTGCTTGCTATACCATTTGATAAAAGTGTATCTCAGCCAACTTCTTGCTCAGTGCCCTGCCACAAGACACAACTGTTAGACCATAAAACCATAAGATAAAGGAGCAGGAATAGGCCATTTGGTCATTCTTTGCCATTCAAACATGACTGATATGTTTCTCAACCCCATTCTCCTGCCTTCTCCCTGTAACGTTTGATCCCATTACTAATCAAGTTCCAGTTAGCACTGTGGCATGAGCAGCTTCCAAACTCTCAGAGGGCATGACTTCAATTTGAGGGAAGACCCAAGAGCGCCCACATAGGTGCCAAAAAGGCATTATTTCCTGCAGGCTCTGGCTCTAGGATTGACCAGTTTTCTGATTGGTGGCTGAGATTCTCATCTGCAAAACAGAATCCCATCCAATGGGAGCAACAATTCAGTGCAATACTGAGGGAATGCTGCATTGTTGGAGGAGTCATGTTGTGAGTATGACATCAACTGAATTTCTGCAGAAAGCTACTGAAAACAGGGATTTTGGAGTTCTCATCCATGAATCAGAAAGAGCTAGCATCCAAGTCCATTGAGTAATAGGGAAGGCAAATGTGATGTTGGCCTTATTTCAAAGAGAATGGAGTATAAACAGAGAGAGCTTCTGCTGAAACTACATAAGACATGTTAGACCACAGCTGGAATACTGTGAACAGTTTTGGTCTCCTTATCTAAGGAAATATATAGTGGTATTGAAGGCAGTCCTAAAAAAGGTCCTATAGGCTGATACCTGGTATGGAGGGACCGCCTTGTGAGGAGACGTTGAGTGAAATGGGCCTGTGTTCATTGGAGTTTAGAACCATTTGAGACAACCTTATTGAAACATAAAAGATTCATAGAGAGCTTGACAAGGTTGTCATGGAAAGGTTGTTTCCCCTTATGGGACAGTCTAGGATCTGGAGGGCATAATCACACAATACGGTGTTGTATATTTAAGACAGAGATGTGTTGAAAGTTCTTTTCTCAGAGGGCTGTGAATCTGTGGATGTTTTTTTTTAACCATAGAGGGCTGTTGAAAGCTGGGTCATTAAGTATTTTCAAGTTTGAGATAGGCAGAATTTTAATCAGTACAGATATTGAGGGTTACAGGAAAAAAGGCAAGAAAGTGGAGTTGAGGATCAGCCAGGATCTCAATGCAGACTCAAATGACCTACTCCTCCTTTCATTTTTAACCTTATTCAACACTAAATACACACATATGAGAAAAGGGAATAAAAGACAATGCTGGCAGTTTTAAATGAAGTCAGATAGGAAGATGCTCGTGTGTGCTAGAAACATAGCATAAACCAGTTGGACCAAGCGGCCTCAGTTTGAACTGTAAGTTCCCTGTAATTCTCTGTAGAAAATCAAGGTGCTGCCTGCTTGATCTAATTCAGATGTTATGACACTGTTGAACAAATAAACAGAAATTGGCTCGGTACCCTGACCAACATCCTACTTCAACCTCAATAAATTGACTGACTACAGGACTAGTCCCTTTTAGCCCCTCAAATGCAATGCCTAGCTATTCAGTAATATTGTGGTTAATCTGTGCCCCAACCAGCCTATCCACCTGTCCCTTAGTGCCTTTTGCTAGCAAACATTTGTTGATCTCCGATTTAAAATGAATAATTAATTTAGCATCAGTCATCGTAGGCAGAATAGAGTTCTAACCTTCACAACCTTTGCAAGAACAAGTGTTTGCTTATTTAACTCCAGAAAGGTCCAGTTGTAAGTGATGACCAACCAACTGAAATAGCTCTTTCTACCCCTTAATACCTTTAAAATGTTACCATATCACCCCTCAGCTTTCTAAATTCCCAGGAATATCATCTTTAGTTACATATTCACTCCTCCTAATTTAGCCCTTCAATCCAGGTTCCCACTCTAATAAATTAATGTTCCACAACTCTTAGGCCAGTGTATCCTTTCTCTAGACCACTTCAGTACTTTACATCAATGAGACCATTCTAAGATACATCATAAAGCAGTGTAAAAATACAAATCTTTCTCTTCTATTATCTGATCAGTCCCAAAACATGACACAGGAAGAGGAGAATAGTATTCCCCCAACACAAGACTGCCCCACTATTTAATTAAACCATAGTTGATCTGTATCTCAACTCCATTTATCTGCCTTATCTCCATATCCCTCGCTATCTTAGCTGACAGAAATGTATCAACCCTCATGTATGAGATTTTCAATTGATTCCCTACTCTAACAGATTGGCATTGATGTTTGTTCCCTCATGCTTTCTGTCTCTCTTTTCTAATATTCTACATTCTAAAACTCGCACTCAATAAGGAGAGGTGGTTCAGAAAGTAAGAAATAAGAGCAGGAATAGGTCACACTGCCCTTCAGACCAGCTCTACCTGACGTTTATGTCATGGCTAAGCTCTGACCTCTACTTTGTTGCTCCATCTTCTACAGGCCAGAAACTTTTCGATCTTGATCCTGAGCATAATGAAATACTGAGCATCCACAGCCCACTGCAGTAGACAATTCCAAAGATCTACCAGCCTCCGAGTGAAGGAATTTCTTGTTTCTCTCTTGTACTAATTGATCGATTTACTATCCTATATCTGCCTTCATTTTTAGAATCTCCAGCTAGGAAGTGTCCTCTCTCAATATCTCCCATGAGGAGAAGTATCTACAGGAAACAAAGCAAAAGAACTTGCATTGATATAGCATCTTATCATATCTCTTAAGGTCTCTCAAAGTGCTTCATAAACAATTAATTTCTTTTTCTGTAAACAAATATGGCAACAAAGATAAGCACAGCAAAACTCATAAATATGTAAAAAGAAAGATAATCTTTATTTTGGAAACCTCAGTTCTGAGTGTGATCTTGGCTAGGTGTGTGGGAGAGTGCCCTGCCCTAGCTTGTTGAGCCTCCAACTGAACCTGTGGTACATGTAGCCAGTATCTTGGTTTACATCCCATCTGCAGTACCTCACTGCTCTATTGGATTTGTTAGCATGCATGGAATCATAGCATGATTACCACATAGAAAGAGGCCATTCAGCCCATCCGCTCCATGACGGTTCTTGGAGCAACTCTGCAACTTTGCACTTACCTACTTTTTCCAAGTTGCCCTGTGAATTTTTATCTTTAGTTGTTTACCCCTTGAAAGTCTCAATTCTCTAAGCTCCCAAATAATACTGTCCAGATCTAGTGCACTGCAGATCCTAACAACTTGCTGTTTAAGAACACTTTTGCTCAAGATGCTATTGATTCTTTGCCAATCGTTTTAAATAGTGCCTGCTGACCCTTCCACCAATTGGAAGAGTCCCTCGCTATCTATTCCATGTGGAATCCTTATGATTTTGAATGGCTTCATCAAATCCCCTTTTCAAGGGACAACGAATCCAGCTTCACCAGTCTATCTTAACTGAAGTCCCTTATCCAAGAAATCATTCTTGTAAATCTTTTCTGTACCCTGACTAATACTTTTACATCCTTCTTAAATAGTCATGCACAAAATTGGATGGAGTACTGCAGTGAGGCTGAAGCAGAGCTTTATAACGTTGCTCATAACCTGCTTCCTTTTGTATCTCCTTCCTGTATTTGTAAAGCCCAGGATCGTTTTTTTTCGATTTTATTTCCTACAAGTGTGGAAACAGGCCCTTCGGCCCACCCAGTCCACACCGATCCTCTGAAGAGTAACCCACCCAGACCGACCTCCCTCTGACTAATGCACCTATCACTATGGGCAATTTAGCATCGCCAATTCAACAGGCCTGCACATCTTTGGACAGTGGGAGGAAACCGGAGCATCTGGAGGAAACCCACACAGACATGGGAGAATGTGCAAGTTGCACATAGACAGTTGCCCGAGGCTGGAACCAAACCTGGGACCCTGGTGCTGTGAGGCAGCAGAGCTAACCACTGAGCCACCGTGCATCTTTTGGGATTAGGCATTGGAAGTAGTGTAAAGAAAAATTATAGAAATTTGATTGCCTGAGTAATGTATGCTCCTTCAACCCCACACAAGTCTCTTCCCAATCCAAGTAAAAACTGAAAGAACTGCAGATGCTGTAAATCAGAAACAAAAACAGAAGTTGCTGGAAAAGCACAGCAGATGTGATGAGGAGTCAAAGTTAACATTTCGAGTCCAGTGACCTTTCCACAAAACCTCTTCCTAGCCCATCTGCCTCATCTCAGTCTCAGTTTATTCCTTTTTCTCTAATGTACAATAGGTATCTAACATTTCTCTCAAAAACATGAAACTTATTTGCTTCCACCACTTCATATGGTAGTGAGTGACACATGCTGACCACTCTCTGTTTCAAGAAATTTCTCCTTATTTTCTGAATGGGTGTATTAGCAACTATCTGGTATTAATAGTGCTAAGGATAGAAAATTGAGTTTGTGTGGAATGACCCAGGAAGCTGGGATTGCTCATTTTAGAACACAAACGATTACAGGGAGATTTTTAACAGTGGTGTTTCAAATTAGGAGAGGCTTTGAATTGCATTACAAAGACGATGATGTCCAGAAATCAGGAAATAACTGTTGGATTTTAAAATCCTGTAAGTTGTTGGAAAAGAAGCTTGAGGAGGTGAAGGTAGCAGAATTTTCAGCTCAGTGTTATAGCAGGCAGTAAGTACCTGAAACAGTTAACTGAATCACAAGATAAGCTCCACCCATAAGGATGCAAAGACTGTTCTAGGGAGGAATTAACCAGTGTCTTACAAGTTCTTCATGTGGTGTGTTGCTGCCATGTGCAGCATTTGTTGTCCAGCTGTCATTGCCCTTGAACTGAACAGTTTATTTGGCCATTTCAGAGGGCATTTAAAAGTCAACCACTTTGCTGTGGATCTAAAATTACGACAAGGCCAGACCAGGTCAGAATGGGAGATTTCCCTTCCCAAGGAGGCGGGATGTGTTGGCCTAATGGTATTACCACTAGACTATTAATCCAGAAATTCAGCTAATGTTCTGGGAACACAGGTTCAAATCCCACCATGACAGTTGAATCTACTGATGACCATAAAACCATTGTTGATTGTCAGAAAAACACATCTAGTTCACTAATGCCCTTCAGAGAAGGAAATATGCCATCCTCACCTCATCTGGTCTACATGTGACTCCAAATGTGGTTGACTCTTAACTTTCCTCTGAAATGGTTTGCAGCCATTAAATCTCTACAAAGTCTCCAAGAAATGAAACCGGCCAGGTCACTTGGCATCGACCTAGGCATGGGAAAAGACAATGGCAGAAACAGGCCTGTTGACTTTGCAAAGTCCTCCTAATTAACGTCTGGGGGTTAGTGCCAAAAATGAGGGAGCAGTCAAGCAACAGCCTCACTTAGTCATATTTAGAACATAGAACATAGAAGAATACAGCGCAGTACAGGCCCTTTGGCCCTCGATGTTGCGGGTTAGTGCCAAAAATGAGGGAGCAGTCAAGCAACAGCCTCACTTAGTCATATTTAGAACATAGAACATAGAAGAATACAGCGCAGTACAGGCCCTTTGGCCCTCGATGTTGCACCGATCCAAGCCCACCTAACCTATACTAACCCACTATCCTCCATATACCAATCCAATGCCCGCTTAAATGCCCATAAAGAGGGAGAGTACACCACTGCTACTGGCAGGGCATTCCATGAACTCACGACTCGCTGAGTAAAGAACCTACCCCTAACATCTGTCCTATACCTACCCCCCCTTAATTTAAAGCTATGCCACCTTGTAATACCCGACTCCATACGCGGGAAAAGGTTCACACTGTCAACCCTATCTAACCCCCTAATCATCTTGTACACCTCAATCAAGTCACCCCTAAACCTTCTTTTCTCTAATGAAAACAGCCCCAAGTGCCTCAGTCTTTCCTCATACGATTTTCCTTCCATACCAGGCAACATCCTGGTAAACCTCCTCTGCACCCGTTCCAGTGCCTCCACATCCTTCCTATAGTATGGCGACCAAAACTGCACACAATATTCCAGATGCGGCCGCACCAGAGTCTTATACAACTGCAACATGACCGCAGCGCTCCGGAACTCAATTCCTCTACCAATAAAAGCCAGTACGCCATATGCCTTCCTCACCACACTATTTACCTGGGTGGCAACTTCCAGAGATCTGTGTACATGGACACCAAGATCCCTCTGCTCATCCACACTACCAAGTATCCGACCATTAGCCCAGTACCCCATCTTTTTGTTACTCTTAAATTCTACGTTTGTTTGAGGCCACTCAAATATGTCAGAAGTATGGGAGGTATTCTTATGATGTGACTGTATGATCTAATAAATGAGAATGAAAATGGAGTCCCTGACAACCAAAATGTCGGATCCAAAAATTATAAAGTAGCCCTAAATCTGAAGAGCCTTTGTGAACATTCATTTGAAGTAAGGCCAGGTTCAAAGGAGTGGAGCTGACTGAATACTGTGAATGCGAAGTTGGGTGTAATTATTAGAAAAAGCTATCAATGTAAAGTATATCATCCTGAACCCTGAACTCTCAATGGGCTTTTTAAAAATAAGAGGCTGAGAGTCCGAAAATGAAGAAGCTTTGCTGAATGGTTTTAGGGATGTGGAATCACAGCAAAATGGAGGTTGCTCTCCTAAGATGCCTGAGGGCATTTTGTAGAGGGGCATAAAAGTAAGATAGGATTTAGATGGAATAAATAGAAACTGTTTCCAACAGAAAAGTATTGATAATATGATGCCCTAGATTTAACTTAATTTAAATTGGTGGCAAAAGAACAAGAGGTGATACAAGGCAAAAGGGTTTACACAGATAATGGTTAGGATTAGGAGTGCACTCACTCCTTGACACTGAATTGGATACAGATTCATAGGAAATTTGATAAATATTTGGAAGGCAAAGTGAAAGAATGTGTAGGGCAGGGGCAGTGGTGGAATGCACGGGGTTTCTCTTTGAAAGAACTGGCTCAGACTCGATGGGCCAAATGGCTTCCTTCTGTGCTGCATTATTTTATTGTATTGGAGTCAAAACATATTGTGAAGGCATTTGACAGAGGCTGTCAACCTGTCAGGGGTTTAAGGGGTAGGAAGATGGGGGGGCAATGGAGATAAGGGACCTACAGGCACGAGGACCCATGGTGTCTCTCCCTGGCCCTGACCACAGAAGTGACAGGGAATGACCTTTTTCTGCACTGCAGAATACTACAATTCTTCTCCTAAATTAACTCAAAATTATTTGATCATCACCTGAACTAATTTCTTCCAGCAGCACAATAAAGAAAATTTGAGAATATTGTCAGCTGAAGTAATTGAAAAAAAGATTCCTGCCAAAAAGAAACTACATGCACTGTTTTTTTTCTCTGATCATTAGGTGCATATTATGTAATCAGGTGACTGACTGTGTGGAGTTTGCGCATTCTCCCTGTGTCTGTGTGGGTTTCCTCCCACAGTCCCCTGTGTCTGTGTGGGTTTCCTCCCACAGTCCCCTGTGTCTGTGTGGGTTTCCTCCCACAGTCCCCTGTGTCTGTGTGGGTTTCCTCCCACAGTCCCCTGTGTCTGTGTGGGTTTCCTCCCACAGTCCCCTGTGTCTGTGTGGGTTTCCTCCCACAGTCCCCTGTGTCTGTGTGGGTTTCCTCCCACAGTCCCCTGTGTCTGTGTGGGTTTCCTCCCACAGTCCCCTGTGTCTGTGTGGGTTTCCTCCCACAGTCCCCTGTGTCTGTGTGGGTTTCCTCCCACAGTCCCCTGTGTCTGTGTGGGTTTCCTCCCACAGTCCCCTGTGTCTGTGTGGGTTTCCTCCCACAGTCCCCTGTGTCTGTGTGGGTTTCCTCCCACAGTCCAAAAATGTGCAGGTTAGGTGAATTGGCCATGCTAAATTGCCTGTAGTGTTAGGTGTAGGGACTGGGTGGGTTGTGCTTCGGTGGGTCGGTGTGGACTTGTTGGGCCGAAGAGCCTGTTTCCACACTGTAAGTAATCTAATATGTTATGAAGTGCTTTAGGACATTCTGAAGATGAAAAGTGCTCATAAAAGCTTCCTTTCTTATTCTCATTTATGTTGACACTTCAGTAGTTAATGTGAATATTGTGATTTGTAGGCCTGGCTTATTTTCTGTGAATTAGTTAGTTACTCTTGTTTTGGAAGACTAATTTTAAAAACTCATGTTTGATCAATGCACGGTAATAGCTTCTTGTTATCTGATACAAGTTGGTGCAGTGGATGAATTGACATGTCAACTGTGGCTCATCGGTCATGTTTCCTAGAATCATAGAATCCCGTCAGTGCCAGAGCAGCCCATTCGGCCCAACGAGTCCACACCGACCTATACTTTTTGCGAAAACAAAAGAAAATAACTCTGACTAAATGTTTCCCAGGGTATTGCTAATTGGTTGATTATCAGAATATTGAGAGTGTTTGCCGGAGTTCTGTTTATGGCAAGATGATTTATCTTCTTGATGACACATTGACCTTAGGAGCTATTGAGTGATATACAAAGGGGTGAGCACACTGGATGGCTGGATCTGATTACAGCCATGCTGGGACGGCATGAAAGCTGATGCATAGGGTTCAGTGGTAGTGCCCTTCCCTCTGAACCAGAAGGTATCAAGTCCCACCCTACGATGTTATGGCCATGATGTGTCACAGCATATCCAATTAGGTTGATTAATTTATTTTTTAATAAGTTGATGCACAATAATACTGAAATATTCTAGATGTGGTTAGTCATATACACACAGTCAAAAATATCATATTCCAGATAATCTGACGCTAAGAATCCTTTTTTTTCTCAGCAGGAGGCATAATGACTTAATTATAACAGATAGAGTGAAATCTGCTCCTGTTGGGAAGTCAACTATTTCATTCAAGTCACATATGAATTAATTTTGGTAAAGTAAATGTCTATTGACTTGTTACATGTTAATATTCTGTAGGTATCTCATTTTGTACAAAACGTGTAGAAGGTGCAGATTACAATTTATCTCTGGCATCAGTTTTTAATATTTAAAACAAATTGGCTGTTATTGATTCTGATTTCCTATTTCCTCAGTCAGTTCAGATTGGCTCTTGTAGCAAATGGGTTCATTCAACACTTGATTGTTTCCTTTTTTAATTTTAAGATTGCAACGTTGATTATCAGGCATCTTTGCTCACTAACAAATGTGTATGCTGAATTGCTTAGCAGCTAGGTAGTTATGTAATGCCAAATTATACTGAATGACCCCCTCTGCCTCCCGAATGATCCGAAGTTCATCCAACTCCAGCTCCAGTTCCCTAACACGGTCTTGGAGGAGCTGGAGATGGGTGCACTTCCTGCAAGTGTAATCGACAGGGACGTCGATGGCATCCCTCACCTCATACATGTTGCAGGAGGAACATTGCACTGCCTTCACTGCCATCCCTCAAGCTAACTTTTATTTTAAAAAAACTGGGTCAAAAGAATACAACAAGCAAAATTCAGCACTTACCTACTTACCAAAACAGGTGTTATTATTAGGTTAGAGGAGGAGGGCGGGTGGGAGGCACTACCCGTGTAGTGCCTCGGTTTCCCCTCCTTCGCACTTTTAAAGGGGGAAAAAACCTACCCAAGTAAGCTTACACTAACTGCTTCCGGGTCTCGGCTGCCCCTCTGGTCGTCGTCACTTCCCCCTGGTGCTCCCGCTCTTTCTGTGAAGAGAGAGTGAAAGAGAAAAAAAATTTGTGGAAGCATACTTGACAGATAATGTGCCAACGCCACCATCACTATCCCTGGATTGTCTTATCCCACCAAGACAGAGGTGGAGACACAGTGGTGTACAGTTGGGAGGCAGTTGTCCTCAGAGTCCTCGACATTGATTCCAGATCCCAGGGAGTCTCATGGCTTCAGGAAAAACATGGGCACAAAATTCTTTTGCTGATTACCATGTAATGTCCTCCCTCTGCTGAAGAATCAGTACTCTTGGTGAAACACACTTGGTGGAAGCCTTGATGGTGGCAAGGACATAAAATGTACTCTGGTTGGAGGATTTCAATGTCCACCACCAAGAGTTGGCTCAGCAGCAGCACTACTGATCGAGTCGATTGGGTCCTAAAGGAGAAACCTGTTATATTGGGTCTGCGGCAGGTAGTGAGGGAACCAGTAAAAGGGAAAAGCAGTCTAGACTTTGCCAATCTGCCAGCTATAGATACATTAGTCCATGAAAGTATCAGGAAGAGTGACCACCGCACAATCCTTGTGGAGACGAAGTCCTGCCTTCACATTGAGAAAACCTTCCATGGTGGCCAAAGGCTTTTGTTAGGATAAGATGTGAATGCTCAGTTAGGGTGCATGAGAGTTACAAGTTAGCCAGGTAAGACCTAAAGAGAGAACTAAGAAGAGCCAGGAGGGGACATGAGAAATTGTTGGCAGATAGGATCAAGGTCTCACCATGCTAAATGAGACAGACTTCAAACAGGTCTAACAACTCAAGACTGGGCATCCATGAGGCGCTGTGGGCCATCAACAGCAGCAGAATTGTACTCCAGCACAATCTGGAACCTCATGGTCCATCGTATCCCCCATTCAGTCTTTGCTAATAAGCCAGGGACCAACCCTGGTTCAATTAAGAATGCAGGAGGGTATGGCAGGAGCAGCACCAGGCTTACCTAACAATGAGGTGTCCTGGTGAAGCTCCTGAACAGGACGACTTGAATCTCAAACAGCATAAGCAGCAAGTGATCGACAGAACTAAGCAATCACACAAACAATGTATCAGATCTAAGCTCTGCAGTCCTACCACATCCAGTTGTGAACGGTGGCAGACAATTAAACAACTCAGTGGATGAGGCTCCACAAATATTCCCATCTTCAATGAGGGGGGAGCCCAGCACATCTATGCAAAAGATAAGATTGTAGCTTTTGCAGCAATCATCAGATAGAAGTGCTAAGTGGCTGATCCATCTTGGCCTCTTTCAATAGTCCCCAGCATTACAGATAGCAATCTTCACCCAATTTGATTCACTTAACAATTGTCAAGAAGAAGAAGGCTTATGTTAGGATGAGAATGTGAATGCTCAGTTAGGGCACTTGAGAGTTACAAGTTAGCCAGAAAAGACCTAAAGAGAGTGCGAAGAAGAGCCAGGAGGGGACATGAGAAATTGTTGGCAGATAGGGTCAAGGAAAACCCTAAAGCCTTCTATAGGTATATCAGGAATAAAAGAATGACTAGAGAAAGATTAGGGCCAATCAAGGATAGTAGTGGGGAGTTGAGCGTGGAGTCCGAGGGGATAGGAGAAGCACTTAATGAATATTTTTTGTCAGTATTCACACTGGAAAAAGACAATTATGTTGAGGAGAATAATGAGATACAGGCTAATAGACTAGATGGGATTGAGGTTCACAAGGAGGAGTTGTGACCAATTCAGGAAAGTGTGAAAATGATAAGTCCCCTGAGCTGAATGAGATTTATGCGAGGATTCTCTGGGAAGTCAGGGAGGAAATTGCCGAGCCTTTGGCTTTGATCTTTATGTTGTCATGGTCTGCAGGAAAAGTGCCAGAAGACTGGAGGATAGCAAAAGTTGTTCCCTTGTTCAAGAAGTAGAGACAATCCTGGCAATTATAGACCAGTGAGCCTTACTTCGGGTGTGGGTAAAGTATTGGAAAAGGTTATAAGAGACGGTGAGATCCTTGATAGAGTAGATGAGCAGAGAGATCTTGGTGTCCATGTACATAGATCCTTGAAAGTTGCTACCCAAGTTGATGGGCTAGTTAAAAAAGCATACAGTGTGTTAGCTTTTACTGGTAGAGGGATTGAGTTTCGGAACCATGAGGTCATGCTTCAGCTGTACAAAACTTTGGTGCAGCCACACTTAGAGTGTTGCATACCGTTCTTGTCACCGCATTATAGGAAGAATGTGGAAGCTTTGGAAAGGGTTCAGAGGAGATTTTCCAGGATGTTGCCTGGTATGGAGGGAAAGTCTTATGAAAAAAGGCTGACGGACTTGAGGCTGTTTTCATTAGAGAGAAGAGGGTTGAGAAGTGACTTAATTGAGACATATATGATAATCAGAGGGTTAGGTAGGATGGACAGTGAGAGCCTTTTTCCTTAGATGGTGATGGCTAGCTTTAAACTGAGGGGTGATAGATTTAGGACAGATGTCAGATGTGCTTTCATTACTCAGAGAGTGGTAGTGGTGTTGAATGCACTGCCTGCAACAATAGTAGACTCGCCAATGTTTAGGGCATTTAGATGGTCATTAGATAAACATTTGGATGAAAATGGAATAGTGCAGGATAGACGAGCTTCAGATTGGTTCCATAGGTTGGCACAGCATCGAGAGCCGAAAAGCCTGTACTGTGCTGTAATGTTCTATGTTTTGTGTTCTATGGATACTGCAAAGGCAATGGGCCCTGACAACATTTCTGCAATCGTACTGAAGACTCATGCTCCAGAACCTGCCCACTCACCTAGTTCCAGTGGAGTTACAACACTGGCATTTACTGACAACATGGGAAATTTCTCACGATTGTCTTGTACCCAAAAAGCAGGACAAATCCAACCTGGCCAATTACCGCGCCCGTCCCAATTAGTCTACTGCTGATCATTAATAAAATGATGGAAAGTGTCATCAACAGTGCTATCAAGCAGCACCTGCTCAGCAATAACCTGCTCAGCGACGCCCAGTTTGAATTTTGCCAGGGCCACTCAGCACCTAACCTAATTACAGCCTTGGTTCAAACATGGACAGAAGTGCTAAATTCCAGAGGTGAATGAGAGTAACAACCCTTGACATCAAGGAGTGTGGCATCAAGGAGTCCGAGCAAAACTGAAATCAGTGGGGATCAGGAGACAAACTGTCCACTTGTTGGAGTCATACCTGATACATGGGAAGAGGTTGTGGTTGTTGGAGGTCAGTCACCTCAGCTCCAAGACATCTCTGCAGGAGTTCCTCAGGGTAGTGTCCGAGGCTCAGCCATCTTCAGCTGTTTCATCAATGTCTTTTGCTCCATCATGGATGAATGCAGCTCCAACAACACTCAAGAAGCTTGACACCATCCAGGACAAGGCAGCTCACTTGATTGGCACCACATCCACAAGCATTTACTCCCTCCACAACTGGTGTTCAGTAGCAGCTGTACATACTACATGCAAGATGCACCACAGAAATTCACCAAAGATCCTCAGGCAACACCTTCCATGGGCCCTGACCACTTCCATCTAGAACGACAAGGGCAGCAGATACATGGGAACACCACCCTCTGCAAGTTCCCCTCCAAGCCACTCACTATCCTGACTTGGAAATATATCATTGGTCTTTTAGTGTCGCTGGATCAAAATCCTGGCATTCCCTCCCTCAGGGCATTGTGGGTCAACCTACCACGTGTGGACTGCAGCGGGTCAAGAAGGCAGCTCAATACCACCTTCTCGTGGGGCAACTAGGGACAGGGCAATAAATGCTGGGCCCAGCCAGCAATGCTGATGTCCCATGAATTAATTAAATAAAAATTAATGGATGTTTTCATTAGAGAGAAGAAGGTTGAGAGGCAACTTATTTGAGACATGTAAGATAATCAGAGTTAGATTGGGTGGACAGTGAGAGCCTTTTTCCTCGGATTCTGATTGCTAGCAAGAGGGGGCATAGTTTCAAATTGAGGAGTGATAGATATAGGACATATATCAGAGGTAGTCTCTTTACTCAGAGAGTAGTAGGGGCATGGAATGCACTGCCTGCAGCAGTTATAGACTTGCCAACTTTAAATGGTCATTGGATTGGCAAATGGACGAGAATGGAATAGTGTAGGTTAGATGGGCTTCACATTGGTTTCACAGAGCGGCGCAATAGCGAAGGCCAAAGGGCCAGTACTGTGCTGTAATGTTGTATGTTTTATAAGTAGGTTTTTATGACAATCGTTTTGTAGTGTTTTAGTGAGATCAGCTTTATAATCCTTTTGTATCGAAATCAGTGGTGAGTTTACTGTTAAAGCAGATAGCTAAAGTAGTAATGTGCTCTTACTCCCAGCCTTACGTCCCACAAGAGAACATCATGTGTCTAGATGAATGCAACTAGCTACCCTGTATTAGGTAAAATGCAATAAACCTAATTATTGTTGATAAGGATTGTACCTGTCTTCTGCCTAAGGCATTGTGTGGGGATCAGACCCTACATGGTACCAACAGCAAGAGGATTGGTGGTAGTGAGTGTACCCGGATATCCCAGATGATAGCTGTATCATTATAAGACTGAGAAGGAGGCAAAGTAGGAGATTGTTTGCCTCATCTAAGCAGGATGAGGAAGGAGAGTTTGTCAATCAGGAAGTTCTGTCATGGAGATGTTTTGTTTAGTTTGTATGGGGCCAAGAGGCACAAGTACAACCTACAGTGAGTATAAAGCTACCTGGACTTACATGTGCCTTGCAACACAGGAAGTGCACATAGGGCACAACCAATGTTTATGTGTGCCTGTGTTTATTCCAGTAAGCATGGAACCCTGCAACCTGGAGATAGATTTCATTTCTTTTATTCAATCATTGAACTGCCTGGGCCAGCCCTTATTGTCCATCTATAATTGCCCTGAAGAAGAAAAGGCGATATATTTCCATGTAAGGATGGTGAGTGATTTGGAGGGGAACTTGTTGGGGTCGGGGGGAGGTTGGTGTTCCCATGTATCTGCTGCTCTTGTTCTTCTCGCTGATATTGGACATGGATCTGGAAGGTGCTGCCTAAGGATTTTTGATAAATTTCTGCTGTGCATTGTGTAAGTGATACACACTGCTGCCACTGAGCTGGTGGAGGAAGTGAAGGTAATTTTATTGAAGGGAATGAATTTTATCCCCAAAAACAAATTAGTAAATGTCAGTGAGAAGCTAAAATTTTGAAAAATTGAAACCTGACCCCAACCTCCCATTGGATTGACTTGGCTTGTACTCACTGGAATTTAGAAGAATGAGAGGGGATCTCATGGAAACATATAAAATCCTGATGGGACAGGGCAGGCTAAATGTGGGAAGAGTGTTTCCAATGTTGGGGAAGTCCAGAACTAGGGGTCACAGTCTAAGGTTAAGGAGTAAGCCATTCAGGACTGAGATGAGGAAGAATTTTTCACTCAGAGAGTTGTGAACCTGTGGAATTCTCTCCCACAGGAAGCTGTTGGAGCCAGTTCATTAGGTATATTCAAGAGAGAGCTGGGTGTGGCCCTTACAGTTAAAAGGATCAAGGGTTATGGAGAGAAAATGGGAGTGGAAAACTGAAAAAGCATGATCAGCCATGATCATACTGTATATTGGTGCAGGCTCGAAGCACCCAGTTTCAATGTTTCAGTGTTTCTGTGTTTTTAGTAATTTCAGGTGTCCAGGAGATGGATTTGTGTGGGAAGACTGTTATGTTGTGATGAATGTAGGCTGGCCTCAAACTGTACGATGCTATTCAAACTCATGAGTTCACTTTCGAAAACATGGGAATTAGGTTGGAGGGCAGCAAGACAATAACCACAGCGAAAGCAGATTGTTACTTTGGTACATTCCATCCCAAGATAATGTCAGAGAAACGTGTCATTGTACAGCATGTTCTCAGAAGTTTCTCTGTATCATTTTGTGTTATTTTGCTGATTAAATTGTGCTGTATGGATACAAGAAACAGGAAGGAGAAGTGGGGGTGGAGTGGTCTTTCCTCAACTGCCCTTTCCTACTTTTGACAAATCCAACCCAATTCCCTTAGTATCAAGAAATCTATACATCTCTGTCTTGAATCTACTGAGCATTCACAGCCCCTTGGATTAATGAATTCCAAAGGTCTTCACTCCTTTGAATTTAGAATTTGTCCTCAGCTCAGCCATTAATTTATTCTGAGACTGATCCCTAGCTCTAGGTTCCCAAACAAAGGGAAACAACCTTCGAGCATCAAGCCCCTTAAGATTTTTATAAGTTTCAATGAGATCAGTTCTCATTCTTCTGAATTCTAAGGGATATATTCTTAATAAAATCTCTTCTTGTAGGACAACCTTATTTGCATTCTCTCCAAGGTAAATATATCCTACCTCATGTAACAAGACCATATCACACACAACATTTCAGGTGTAGTCTCACAAGACCATATATATTTGTCTAAGATTTCTTCACCCTAATCTTTGTGTCCCATGATATTCAGGTACGTCTGGATGTCCTTGGTATGTGGATATAAAAATAGGCATTTTTAATACACATACAACACAAATTGTGGCCATTTGGCCCATCGGGTGCATGCCAACTCTTTGAAGGGTTATCCAATTCACTCCTTTTCAACCTGTAAATTTCTCCATTTCAAGTACTTGACCATTCCCCTTTGAATATATGCTTGGCTTGGAGCTAACTGATGTAAAGAGTTGGATTTTCCCTTATTTTGGGACACGGACATCAGGTCATGTAGTGGGTCCAAGTGGGCCAAGAACAAGAACAGTGGAAGTCTGTCCCATAAATGGCCTCTTCAGCATTCACTGTCTCCTAACAGGAGATTCCTAAGTCAAGGGAAGCATCTTCCCAGCATTCACCTTATCAAAATGCTTAAGAATTTTGTATGTTACAATGAGATCGCCTCTCATTCTTCTAAATTCTAGGGAATATAGTCTTACTCAATCTCTCCCTGTAGGACAGTTTCTCAGTTCAAGGAATCAATTTATTGAATCTTTGTTGCACTCCTTGCAAAGCAGAGGTTTAGTATGGTGGGTGTGCTCCCAAAGCTGAACTCCAGTCAGAGAACCGCCAACTTTGGAACCCAGGTACCTGCACCAGAGAGGTGTGGCAACTACAAAGGCAGGTCCAGGACTGCAAGGTACCCACATCGTGGAAGCAGCTTCCCTGCCAACTGCAGCAAGAAAGGCTTTGAGAGTTGTTAGGGACAGTGACATGGAAGGGAAATCCCTGCATGGGCCAACTCGCTAAAAAGTAGCCTTGTTATTGGCTACCAAAACCCCAGACTACCATCATGCATTGAGCCGATGGCTTTGGTATGTGACAGAAGATTCTCTGATTTCAGTAACATATTGGAGCCCACGGAAAATTGACTTAATTGGGTCAATTACTCTCCATAGAGGAGGCAACTGACCCAAATCCAGCCAACCTTTGGGGAAAGGCCCCAAAGGTGGACGTAAATTGGTAAATGATCCTGAAGTAGCTCCTCACTGTTTATTTGGCATTCCCGCTGCACACCCCACCCATCTTCACCTCAAACTCCAACCTGTCCAGACCAGGAATTCCAGCCCAATACTTTGGCTCACCAGTTAGCAAAGGCTGACAATAACAAATAGAGTAGACCAGCTGAGTTGCTCTTGCAATCAGCCAGCATGGACACAATGGGCAGAGTGGCCTCTGCTGGCTTAAGTTTCCATGATAACATGGCAAATAACAGTGTAGGATTAGAGGAGTAAAGAGGGTAGAGAAGTTAAAAAATAAAACCGAAAGAAAATGACTGAAACATAAATGGCCTTTAAACAGCATTTAAAAGATGAGTTTACATTCAGCAACCTCAATTCAGTTGTGTAATCTAAAGTCAAACTTTGAAAGTTAAGCTCTTTATCAAAGTAGAAAAATACTGGGAATAGATAAATAACAGAAGCCTCATTGTTGTAGCAATCAGGTTTCGCCCATACGATTGTATTTTTGTGTCAGCTGCAACTCAGTCACTAGTACTGTCAACCTGAGTAACAAGGTTCTGGGTTCATGTCACACTACAGAGCTTGAGCACAAAATCTAAGCTGGCACTCAGGTGCAGTGCTGAGGGAATGCTGCAGTGTTGTCTTTTGGGTATGGAGCAATATTGGGTATGTTAAACTGAGGCCCTGTCTGTTTCCACAGCTGAGTTTTAAAAATCCCACTGGACTGTTTCAATGAACTCCAGTCCATGTTGGCATTTGTGGTCCACTGGAGGATTCTCATAACCTCTCCTTGCATACTTTTCTAGCAATTCTACTATTTCTCCTACCGTCAGTGTAAAGCTGACTGGTCTGTAATTGCCTGGGCATGTTCTGACCATCTTAATAAATATAGGAATGACATTAGCCATTCACTCATGTTCCAGCACTGCACTTTTTCTTAATAGATGTAGCACCTCTGCCATCGCTTACCTACCTTCTTTTAAAATATGCAATCCATTTGGACCCAGGATTTTAGTTTGATTAATTTATCTCATACAATCCTTTTAAAGACTTGAAATGAACTTATTTCATTACTCATTTCATCATTTAATGTGATATTCATCACTTTACATAGGTTATAGAAGTTATTATTAATAATGTTTCAGGCAATTTTGTGAGCTATTTTCTTTGGTTCTAGAGTTTACTTCACATTATTTTTCCCTGGTATCCTGGACAATATTTAACCCCAAACCAATATTTAAAATCGATTAGCTGGTCGCTATCACATTTCCAACTTACTGTGTGCACTGTGGCTCAGTGGTTAGCACTGTAGCCTCACAGCACCAGGGTCCCAGGTTTGACCCTAGCCTCGGGTGACTGTCTGTGTGGAGTTTGTACATTCTCCTGGTGTCTGCATGGGTTTCCACTGGGTGCTCAGGTTTCCTCCCATAGTCCAAAGATGTGCAGGTCAGGTGAATTGGCTATGTTAAATTGTCTGTAGTGTTATTCCTATATTTATTAAGATGGTCAGAACATGCCCAGGCAATTACAGACCAGTCAGCTTTACACTGACGGTAGGAGAAATAGTAGAATTGCTAGAAAAGTATGCAAGGAGAGGGGAATAGTAGGTTATGAGAATCCCCCAATGGACCACAAATGCTAACAGGGACTGAATGGCCTGCTTCTGAGCTGTATATTCTGTATAAAAATCTCCCAAGCATGACGTTTATTGTTTCCATGCTGTAGGGAATCTAATCTAATCAAATTGGCTGTTGCATTTCTTGCATTTCAATGGGGAGAGTCCTCACAAGAACTTCATTGGTGGCAAAATGCTATGGGACATGCTGATACTTACAAAATACCATAAAAATTTCAACTCTTTCTTTTTCATTGCATCATGATATGGGACAGCTTGACTGCCATGTTTCTGACATCACAACAGTGGCTGCAATACAAAATTTGGAAGTTCAGAAGCTGTCAGAATTCCTGAACAGGTCCTCCCTGCCTATTCTTTGAAATTGTTATGGATTGTACAGTTAGCACTTTGTGATAGTGGAGGGTTGGTGCGACATGGAGGAACTTTGCAGAGAACGGACACTGCAGTTAACCCATAGACAGTGAGGGGATGTAGGATCTAAGTGGTGGGGATGGGGGGTGCAGGGAAGCACAGTGTAGCATTTCATTTCATCCCATTCCTCATCCCTGGATATGTCATTGGAGGAGCTGCCTGTCCACAGTCGTGACCTGGCATCTGTGGCCTTCTCCAGTTCAAACTCTTACCTGGTCCTCAAGGATATGTCTCTCTGTCTCTTCTCTGTCTCTCTGCAGGTGTCATCTACTCTCACCTCGAGAGTGAGCTATCAATTGATTGATCGATTTGATTTATAGGCGCATGTACTTCGTTGCAAAATACAGTGAAAGTGTTGTATAGTGTTGCCACTGTCTGGTGCCATCTTAAAACACAGAAAAATAAACCAAACATTGAATATAAAGGCAGAAAAATAAAGAAATAAAGTTCACCTTTACAGTCCTTCTTGTTTCGTGCTCAGCCATGGGTGGGTCCTTAATTAGACAGCAAGTCTGTCCACTGCCACTGTGGCCATATCACCAAAAATCACGTTGGCAACTCTTCCCCATGTAAACTGAAATTTGGGAAGAAAGAATCAGAGAAAAGAATGAGATGAACAATAACACAGAGTGATTAACATAAAGATGGCAATTTTCTGAGATTCAGTAATATTGGAGTGTGAAGAAAAAGAAGTTAAAAAAAAGACCAAAATTAATTCAGAAGCTGGGAGAGAAATACATCAAAGATGGGACCAACACTGAAAAGAATGAGAGAAATTAATCAAGAGAGAGTGGAAAAGTTGCCCCTTAAGTCTCTTAAATCTCTCCCCTCTCACCTTAAAACCTATGTCTTATAGTTTTAGACTGTCCTAACCTGGGGAAAAGACCTTGGCTATTCACCCTATCCATGTCCGTCATGATTTTATAAACTTCTGTCAGGTCATCCTCAACCTCTGACGCTCCAGGGAAAACAGCCTCAGCCTGTTCAGCCTCTCCCTATAGTTCTCAAAAGATTTGAGAAAGCATTGTCTGAATATAATTGGGAACTTCTGATGTAATATTAAGAATGAGAGGGGGTAATTCAGAATGTTAACAGAAGTATCAGTAAACAGACAAAGAAGTGACCAGAGCGTGATTGGTAGTGGCCACTTTTAAAAGTGTTCTGAGGAAGGGTCACCAGATTCTCTGCACAGATGCTGTCAAACCTGTTCAGCTTTTCCTGCAATTTCTGTTTTTGTTTCAAAAGATAAAGACCTGCTGATTTAACATAGATTCAGGTTTTGAAATAGACAACTAAAGCTGGGGGGGGGGGGGGGGGGGCAAGTGGGCAAAGCAGGGTTCCTGGTTGGTGTTGCCTTTGGATAGGTGGGCAGAGTGTATGCAATATCTGCTATAACTAGTTATACCACCCTGTCCAATCAGAGGCCAGCAACCTGCCTTTTACATTTAAGGTGAGGTAGCTTTGGTCAGTACATAAACTTTGCAACATTTCCATATCAAAGCTAAAAATGACTCCTTTTTTTGCAGGGAAGCAGATTGATTTTCAATGTATCTATTCATGGGACATTCATGTTACTGGTGAGGCTGGCGCTTATTACCCACCCCTGTCTATTAACTAGTTGATGTTAAAGGTACACCACAGTACTGTGAAGTTGCGAGTACAGGATTTTGTCACAAAGTTTACATGGAAGATTCCCAGATACCAAAGGCTGCAGTCTACAACCAGACTAGCATGAGAAACCATACCACACGATGTCCAGAACGTAATTATAAAGGCAAACTGAAAACTAGCCTCAGAGCTTGAGGGGTGGATCCTAACACATGGGTTAAAAAACAAATCTTGTACAGACACAAATGGAGAGGTCTCTGTCTGTGAGTAATTTTGACGTGTGAGAACAGAGTCAATTATCCTCAGGGCAAGCAAGCTCGACGAAAAGTCAATGCCTCTGTCCATCTGTGTCATACTGACTTCATTAGACTTTGTCTAATGTCACTCATGGTGTGGCACCAACCGAGATTGTAAACCCTTTTACTTTTTGCCAAACACTCATCTATCGCAGCACCAGGAGAATCCATCACAGGATTTTGTCACACCAGTGATGAAATAAGGGACAGTATGTCCGTGCAAGTCAGGGTTATGTGTGGCTTAGAGGTGGTGTTTCCGTATGTCCACTATACATGTCCTTGTAGGTGTTTGATGATTCAGCTTTAAGGTAAGCAAAAAGATTTTGCTTATTGTTTCCATGCTGACACCGTATATCTCCCTAACGACCCCCCCCCCCCCCCCCCCCCCCCACTAACTGCTCCCTCATAATTATTTCAATGGATAGCAAATATTTTGATTCTGAAACTTATCCAAAATATTAAAATGGAATCTACAAAAGCACATGAGGGAGAGAGGATGAATTAAAGTAGGATGGAAGAGAACTTGTGAGGAGCTTAAAGCTGGCATAGACTGGTTGGGCCAAATGGCCGGTTTCTGCACTGCAATTGAAAACAAATTCTCTGTTAGATAATGGAACTCTGCCAGTGCCAATCACTGAAGTGTAAGGATTGATACTGAGGGTGCAATTTTGTATTCATTGTATTCCACATGTTTGTGTGCCCAATATGCATATGTATGGTCTGTACATCTTTCTCTGCTCAGCCCTCCTGCAGCTAAAGTAGTCACACAAAGATGTTTAGGGCTGCTACAGAATGGTTTGTGTAATCAAAAATCTCCATCAGATTACAGCTTCATTCTCTGTAAATAGCAACTTGTTTAGATAATGCTGCTTTTATAGCTGAGGGTTTTATCTTAGCAAAGTTGTTTTGCAAAATGTTTCCAGCTCTTCATTTTGTAACTCTGCGATAATTGTGGATCAACCATGACCTTTAATTTCCCATCGCTGGCACGGGAATATTAGACCAGGTGCATTGTGCAACAGAGTGAATACGTGGGGTTCAGTAACCTGCAAAGTCAATGCCTTGTATACAGTCTAAACAACATAAACAATAGCCTTAGTTCTACTGTAGTTGTTGCTACAGTTTTTTTTAAACTTGAAAATATGATATCTGACATCCCTTTCATCACTTAATAGCCAACATTGGACACATAGTGACCTCTGCTCATCCCTGGCCTTCAGTGCTGCCGCAGTAATGATATAAAGTAATAAACACAGAAGGTCTGTGCAATCCATTACTCAGGCTATGGTGCCAAACCTTAAAGCATAAATGTCATTTTCTGTTAGAAAGGTTGGCAGCAGCATTGCACTATGGGAGGTCTCAGAAAATTTACCAACCTTGAGCCCTACATCACAGTCTTGAGTGCATAGTCCAGGTAGGCACTGTTGAAGGAACATTTGTCACATGAGGTTTTAAAACAAGACACTATCTGTTCTCTCAAGTAGAAATAAAATATTCCAGAAGCTCAGGTTCCTTCCAATGTT
This sequence comes from Chiloscyllium plagiosum, assembly GCF_004010195.1. NCBI lineage: Eukaryota > Metazoa > Chordata > Chondrichthyes > Orectolobiformes > Hemiscylliidae > Chiloscyllium > Chiloscyllium plagiosum. The sequence goes on from NC_057727.1 coordinate 5,191,632, forward strand.
TCCTGCTGCTGACTTCCAAGGTACATGCACAGCAATGTTAGCACTGCTGCCTCGCAGCGCCAGAGACCCGGGTTCAATTCCCGCCTCAGGCGACTGACTATGTGGAGTTTGCACGTTCTCCCCGTGTCTGCGTGGGTTTCCTCCGGGTGCTCCGGTTTCCTCCCACAGTCCAAAGATGTGCAGGTCAGGTGAATTGGCCATGCTAAATTGCCCGTAGTGTTAGGTAAGGGGTAAATGTAGGGGTATGGGTGGGTTGCGCTTCGGCGGGGCGGTGTGGACTTGTTGGGCCGAAGGGCCTGTTTCCACACTGTAACTAATCTAATCTAATCTAATCTAATCAATGGCTTCCAGAACTGGAAGGCAATTCTTCATACGCCCATAGCGACCGTGCAGCTTCGAGGGGATATTGCCCTTTGTGTTATTTTAAGGGAAGTCTGAAATGTTTCTCAGCCAATATTTATCCTTCAACCAATTTCGTGAACTCAGATGATCTGGTCGATATCACATGGCCATTTGCACCAGCTTAACGGGTGGGAAACTAGCCTCACTGCTAATCCCAGGAATATGGTCGGAGATTAATGGCACATCATTAGGCATAGATGGGTGCTTCAGTCCCACAGAAAGAATGCTGTGCTAAATGAATACTATACTTCTGTCTTTACTCAATCAAAAGATAGTGACAATGGCGTAGTTGAAAACGTGGGTGTTCAGATAAAGAAGAGATGCTAAAAGGGGTGGCAGCACTCCAGTGACAGAAGTTGCCCCGCCCAGACGGGATGCTTCCCAGATCATTGAGAGAGTTAAGGGAGCAAAACATGGATCTGTTTACAGAATTTTTCCAGATCTCTCTGAAGACAGGAATAGTCTCAGGGGACTGAAGGATTGCTAATGTGACATCATTGTTTAAGAAAGGGACAAAGGATAACCCAGGAAACTATAGACTAATCATCTTGACATCAGTAATGGGAATCCTGATGGAGGCCATAATATGGGATAAGGTAAATATACACTTAGAGAAAAATAAATTAATACTAGACAGTCAACATGGTTTTGTCAAGGGCAGGTCATGTCTGACAAATTTAACTGAGTTCTTTGACGTGGTGACACAGGTAGTGTGTGAGGGTAGTACTGTGGATGTTGTGTATTTGCACTTTCAGATAGCAGGTTAGATAGCAAATTAGGAATGTTTGGGATTGATGGGTCCTTGACAGCATGGATTAATGTTGGCTAAAAGGTGGGAAACAGAGATAAGTCGAAAGTGGTGTTCTGCAGGGATCAATGTTAGAACCCTTGCTTTTTCTGATTTGGAGATGTGTATTGAGGGCAAAAACTCTGAATTTCTGATTAAACTAGGGGTGGCACGGTGGCTCAGTGGTTAGCACTGCTGCCTCACAGCTCCAGGGATCTGGTTCGATTCCAGCCTTGGGTGACTATCTGTATGGAGTTTGCACATTCTCCCCATGTCTGCATGGGTTTCCTCCAGGTGCTCTGGTTTCCTCCCACAATCCAAAGATGTGGAGGTCAGGTGAATTGGCCATGCTAAATTGCCCATAGTGTTAGGTGCATTAGTCAGGGTTAAATAGGGAGAATAGGTCTGGATGGGTTAATTTTAGGAGGATAGGTGTGGACTTGTTGGGCCGAAGGGCCTATTTCCATATTGTAGGGAATCTAATCTAAACTAGGGAGAACAGTGAATTGTGAGGATGATACTGAGTGACTGCAGAGGGATATTGACAAGTTGGCCAAATGGGCAGGCACCTGGCGGATGAATTTCAATGCAGAAAAATATAAGGCAATGCATTTTATTAGAAGAAACATGGAGAGGCAATACAAACGCAACAGTACAACTTTGAGGGGAGTACATGAGCAGAGGGACCTTGGAGTTCATGTACCTGATTCTCCAGGTGGGAATGAGTATTATGAGGACAAGGCAAAGAGCCTTCAAAGCATTTAACCAGGCTGTGTGAGTGGGCATGAATATGGCCAGGCAAATTGAAACAGTTGTTAAGAAGGCTTATAGGATCCTTGGGTTGATAAATAGTGACGTCGAGTAGACGCGCAGGGAAGTGATGTTACACTTCTACAAATCATTAGTCATGATACATTTGGAGTATTGTGTTCAGTTCTGGACCATAGCAGCCAATTTTTAGTGGTGTGCCCTGTCATTTTCATCTGGAACTCTTACTCACAGCGAGACCAGGGATGTCAGGGTACATAGGCTTGGAAGCTCAATTTTCTGAATGAGAATTAGGTAAAACATTGCACAGGTATACTCACAATAATTCTATATATCATTAGTTTTTAGATATTGAAATGTGGGAGATGGTAATGTTAGGCAGCAGTGGCCTCAGGATTTTGGCATGAGTGAGGAAGAAAATGCAGTGGGCCTGGAACGCAGGTAACAGCAGTGTCAGACAGGAGGGTGTTGGATGACCCTCAGGATGTTACGGTGTGCTCTGATTAGGAACAGCAATTTTTCTAGTTCCAAGGGGATAATTGTTCGTTTCACTGCCCTCTGAAAATACATATTTCACAACAGAATGTCTGGCTTGATTGTTTATCCATGCAAAACAGCATTTAATACTCAGTAGCATATCCCAGCATCCCTAATTTGCAAAATTCTTTCATTGCTTTCATTCCCTTTAGGGGGATTTTTATGATAATTTGATAGTTTCATGGTCACCATCGCTGATGACAGAGGTCAGGCTAACTGGCCTATAGTTTCTTGTCTCCTGCCTCTGTCCCCTCTTAAACAGGGGTGTTACATTAACCATTTTCCAGTTCCCTGGGACTCTCTCTGACTGCAGTGGAGAGGGAAAACTGGAAAAGCAGTTTAATTGTCCTAGTCCACGTGGCTTGCTGAGATAATCCTTTTGATTGTCAGGACTGGTGTTTTTTTAACCTCTTTTCTCCAAGTCGATTGATCTCTTCACAGGAGGCACAGGCAATTGGTTCAATAACTCCAAATTGTTAGCTACTGCTTTTTGCCACAGCTGACAGAAACTGGTGAGGGAACAAGGTTTCGTCATTTTACTAGAGGGAAGATGCACCACCTTCCGTTCTGGAGACACAATGGCTTATACCAGTATTGTTCACATCCACAAGCTGTTCACCTGCCTAAGAGACAATCAGATACTCGTTGTCAGACTGATGGCCTCTGTCTTCTACAACTGATCATAACTCCACAAACCAATCAGCTACCTGCTACCTGCCCAAATCTCACTTTGCACACACCACCCTGCCCCAGTGCCAGTCTATCTGCAGGCAGACCCCCTGACTGTTCAAATAAAGCTGCAGTGTAAACATGACTAACAATGATGTTTTGTAACTTGCTTTTAATAACTGCAGTAATTTCTTCTACAATCTTCGGTTTTAAAACAATCCCTTTCCCATTTCACAGCACAATGAAAAATACAAAGAAAATGTTAGTCTTCACATTACCAAGTAAGCATACTGTCCGGGTGCCTAATGGCCTAGTACAGCAACTATTCTGCCCAAGACCGTATGAAACTACCAAAGGTTGTATGCACAGCCCAGACCATGACTGAAGCCAACATCCCATCCATGGACTCCATTTACATGGCTCATTACTGCAGAAAGGCTGCCAATGTCATCAAAGACCCCTCCCACCCTATAACCTCTTCTGTCAGGCAGGAGGTACAGCAGATGGAACACACGCACCAACAGGTTCAGGAACAGCTTCTTCCCTGCCGTTATTAGATTGATGAATAGACTCTGTAACTTCAGGTAAGGTTGATCTTGCTTTGAGCGCCTCCAGTGCAGTGTAACCTGTGCACCTTGCACCCTTTGATCTCTATGTCCTTGTTTTCTATGATCTGCCTGTATTGCTCACAAAACAAAGCTTTTCACTGTACTTCGTCACATGTTGACTACATTAAATCAAATCAAGTCAAGCCATTATGCCACTATCTCCCCTCAAACTCTGAAATATCCTTCTTAGAGTTCTTCATTTCTCTCTGTCTCTTCTTTAAGCCACTTTGACCAAACCTTTGGTCACCTGGCCTATTATTTCCTTACATGGCTCGGGGTTAAATTTTGTTTGAGAATACTGTAGGTGTCACTCTTGGCTCAGTGATATCACTCTCACTTTTGAATTAGAAAATCATGGGTTTGAACCTCACTCCAGTAGTTTGAGCACATGTTGTATCCTGACCAAGGTATACCTCAAGAATGTTTTAAAAATCATACACGAAATATCAAATCGCAAAATCGGAGGGTCGGTGTGAACTCGATGGCCAAATGGTCTGCTTCCACATTGTAGGGATTCTATAAAAATACAGCTAAAAGATTTGTACTCTGCCTGAACTAATACCCATATCTAAGGAACAATGTAGGAGACAGTCCACTCTGCTGGTCCCAGGCATGGACAGATATCCTTATGAGGAGAGGTCGAGTTACTTGGGCTTGTACTCACTAGAGTTTAGAAGCATGAAAGGAAACTTTATTGAAACATATAACATTCTAAGAGGGCTTGATCTGGTAGTTGCAGAGAAGTTGTTTCCCCTTGTGGGGAGTCTATGACTAGAGGGCATAATTGCAGAATAAAGGATTGCCCATTTAAGATAGAGATGAGAGAGATTTCTTCACTCAGAGGGTAGTGAATCTGTGGAATTGTTTACCACAGAGGGCTCTCAAGGCTGGATCAATAAGTATAATCAGTGTTGAGATAGATAGAATTTTTAATAACAAAAGTAAGCCATTTGGCCCCTCAAGCCTACTTTGCTATCAATAGGGTTCAGAAAAGATTTCCCAGGATGTTGAGACAAAAGAAAACTGGAAAAACTGGGACTTCTTTGACTGGAGCATAGGAGAGGGGGTGACCTTATTGAGGTTTATAAAACCATGAGGGGCAAAGATAAGGTAAATGACAAGGGTCTTTTCAGTAGGATGGGAGAGTTCAAATCTAGGGGGCATATTTTTAAGGTGAGAAGAGGAAGATTTTAAAAGGACATGAGGATCAACGTTTTTGCACAGAGAGTGGGCCGTATGTGGAATGAGCTGCCAGAGGAAGTGGTAGATGCTGGTACAGTTACAACATTTAAAAGACATTTGGATCAATACATGAGTAAGAAAGGTTTGGAAGGATACGGACCAATCACAGGCAGGTGGAACGAGTGTAGTTTGGGAATATGGTCAGTATCGACTGGTTGGACCAAAGGGTCTGTTCCTGTGCTGTATGACTCTATGATTCTTATGATCACAGCTGATCTGACATTCCTCACATTCACTTTCTTGCCCTTTTCCTGTAACTCTTGATTCCCTGACTGATCAAGGATCTCTCTATCTCAGCCTTAATGGACTCTGCCCCCATTTTGTTGAGGAGTTCCAAAGACTCGTAACCCTCTGAGAGAAGAATTTCCTCCTGGTCTCAGTTCTTACTGAGAATCCTTACAGCCACAGAGCAATTGGGTGAAAGAGGTACCTCCACAGGAAGATCTTACATAATCTATCTCATGGAGATAAAGTCCCCACAGCAGCTGCATTATCCCCAACTGCTGCTATCGATCTCCCTATTTCAATACAACAGGGAGCTTGTATTGAATCTTGTTTCAGTCACGTTTGGAGTCCTGCGCACAGTTCTGGCCCCCCTGTTGTGAGAGGGATATACAGACATTTTCAGAATTTACAAGATTGATACCTGAACTGAAACTGTGTAACCATCAGGAAATATTGATCATGCTGGGATGCTTTGCTCTTGAATCAATATGGCTAAGGATTGACCTGACAGATTTTTGAAAGTTATGAAAAAAATTTGATAGAGAAGGTGTTTCCACTGGTGAAAAAGTTTAAATTAGGGACTATAAATATAAAATAGTTATTGCACTGGAGTATTCAGTCTAGATTACATTCTCTGGATGGGAACTTAAACCATAAATTTTTGACTCAGAAGTGAGATGGTACTCATTCAGCCATGACTGATGAGCAGTTATAAACAATGCTGTTTTTCTGACCAGCTCCTGCTGTGTCTGATCCTTTATAATGTCCAAGATGGAGGCAGAGAAGGACTCCTGAACCTGACATCATCCACTCTGTCCATTCTTTTCTTTCATCTCTCTCTTTTCGAGTCCTGGCCTCAGCGTGATCTCAAACTCCTGGCCTCAGCGTGATCTGGAACTCACGGCCTCAGTGTGATCTCAAAATCCCAGCCTCAGTGTGATCTCAAACTCCTGGCCTCAGTGTGATCTCAAACTCCTGGCCTCAGCGTGATCTGGAACTCCCGGCCTCAGTGTGATCTGGAACCCCCAGCCTCAGCATGATCTCGAACTCCAGGCCTTAGCATGATCTGGAACTCACAGCCTCAGCGTGATCTCAAACTGCCAGCCTCAGCGTGATCTGGAACCCCAGCCTCAGCGCGTGGTCTCAAACTCCAGCCCTTAGCATGATCTGGAACTCCCAGCCTCAGCATGGTCTCAAACTGCCGGCCTCAGTGTGATCTCGAACTGCCGGCCACAGCGTGATTTCAAACTCCCAGCCTCAGCATGGTCTCGAACTCCCAGCCTCAGCATGATCTCGAACTCCCAGCCTCAGCGTGATCTCAAACTGCCGGTCTCAGCGTGATCTCGAACTGCCGGCCTCAGCGTGGACTCGAACTCCAACCTCAGCGTGATTTCGAACTCCCGGCCTCAACATTGTCTGGAACTCCTGGCCTCAGCGTGGACTCGAACTCCAACCTCAGCGTGATCTCGAACTCCCGGCCTCAACATTGTCTGGAACTCCTGGCCTCAGCGTGATCTCGAACTGCCGGCCTCAGCATGGACTCGAACTCCCAGTCTCAGCGTGATCTCGAACTCCCGGCCTCAACGTAATCTTGAACTCCCACCCTCATTGTAGTCTGGAACTCACGGCCTCAACGTGATAGAACATAGAACATAGAAAAATACAGCGCAGTACAGGCCCTTTGGCCCTCGATGTTGCGCCGATCCAAGCCCACCTAACCTACACTAGCCCACTATCCTCCATATGCCTATCCAATGCCCGTTCAAATGCCCATAAAGAGGGAGAGTCCACCACTGCTACTTGCAGCGCATTCCATGAACTCACGACTCTCTGAGTAAAGAACCTA
>NC_057727.1:5198792-5201584 GCF_004010195.1 Chiloscyllium plagiosum
AATAAATGCCAGTACGCCATATGCCTTCTTCACTGCACTTTTTACCTGGGTGGCAACTTTCAAAGATCTGTGTATATGGACACCAAGATCCCTCTGCTCTTCCACACTACCAAGTATCCGACCATCAGCCTAGTACCCCGTCTTTTTGTTACTCTTACCAAAGTGAATCACCTCACACTTAGTTACATTGAACTCCATTTGCCACCTTTCTTCCCAGCTCTGCAACTTATCTATATCCTGCTGTAACCTGATACATCCTTCCTCACTGTCAACAACTCCACCGACTTACGTATCATCCGTAAACTTGCTCACCCAACCTTCTAGCCCCTCCTCCAGGTCATTTATAAAAATGACAAACAGCAATGGTCCCAAAACAGATCCTTGCGGAACACCGCTAGTAACTGCACTCCAAGATGGACCCGTACCATCAACTACTACCCTCTGTCTTCTTCCAGCCAGCCAATTCCTAATCCAAACCTCCAACTCACCCTCAATGCCAAACCTCCGTATTTTTTGCAGTAGCCTACCACCCTCATCTTGAACTCCCACCCTCATCGTGGTCTGGAACTCCCAGCCTCAGCGTGGACTCGAACTCCCAGCCTCAGCGTGATCTCAGACTCCCGACCTCAGCGTGATCTTGAACTCCCGGCCTCAGCGTGGTCTGGAACTCCCACCTCAACGTGATCTTGAACTCCCAGCCTCAGCGTGGTCTGGAACTCCTGGCCTCAGCATGATCTTGAACTCCCACCCTCAGCGTGGTCTGGAACTCCTGGCCTCAGCATGATCTTGAATTCCCAGCCTCAGCATGGTCTCGAACTCTCGGCCTCAACATGGTCTGGAACTCCTGGCCACAACGTGGTCTTGAACTCCCGGCCTCAACGTGGTCTGGAATTCCCGGCCTCAGCTTTGTCTGGAACTCCCGGCCTCAACAAGGTCTAGAACTCCCGGCCACAGTGTGACCTTGACAGCCCAGCCTCAGCGTGGTCTCAAACTCCCGGCCTCAACGTGACCTTCAACTCCCAGCCTCAGCGTGGTCTCAAACTCCCGGCCTCAACGTGACCTTGAACTCCCAGCCTCAGCGTGGTCTCAAACTCCCGGCCTCAACGTGGACTTGAACTCCCAGCCTCAGCATGATCTGGAACTCCCAGCCTCAACGTGGACTCATATCCCGGCCTCAGTGTGGTCTCAAACTCCCAGCCTCAGCATGATCTCGAACTCCCAGCCTCAGCGTGATCTCGAACTCCCAGCCTCAGTGTGATCTCGAACTCCCGGCCTCAGCGTGATCTGGAACTCCCGGCATCAGTGTGGTCACGAACTCGCGGTCTCAGCGTGGACACGAACTCCCAGCCTCAGTGTGGTCACGCACTCCCGGTCTCAGCGTGATCTGGAACTCCCGGCCTCAGTGTGGTTGCGCACTCCCGGTCTCAGCGTGGACACGAACTCCCGGCCTCAGCGTAGTCTAGAACTCCCGGCCTCACCGTGGACACGGACTCCCAACCTCAGCGTGGTCTCGAACTCCCAGCCTCAGCATGGACACAAACTCCCAGCCACAGCATGGACTTGTACCCCCAGCCTCAGCATGGACTCGAACTCCCGGCCTCAGCGTGATCTCGAACTCCCAGCCTCAGCGTGGACTCGGATTCCCGGCCTCAGCAAGATCTGGAACTCCCAGCCTCAACGTGAACTCATTTCCCGGCCTCAGTGTAGTCTCGTACTCCCAGCATCAGCATGATCTGGAACTCCCGGCCTCAGTGTAGTCACGAACTCCCGGTCTCAGCGTGGACACGAACTCCCAGCCTCAGTGTGGTCACGAACTCCCGGTCTCAGCATGGACACGAACTCCTGGCCTCAGCGTGGTCTGGAACTCCCAGCCTCAGCGTGGACACGGACTCCCAACCTCAGGTGGTCTTGAACTCCCAGCCTCAGCATAGACTTGAATCCCCAGCCTCATCGTGGTCTCGAACTCCCGGCCTCAACGTGATCTCGAACTCCCGGCCTCAATGTGACCTCGAGCTCCCAGCCTCAATGTGACCTCGAACTCCCAGCCTCATCGTGGTCTCGAACTCCCGGCCTCAATGTGACCTCGAACTCCCAGCCTCAGCGTGATCTTGAACTCCCAGCCTCAGTATGGTCACGAACTCCCGGTCTCAGCGAGGACACGAACGCCCAGCATCAGTGTGGTCACGAACTCGCGGTCTCAGCGTGGACACGAACTCCCAGCCTCAGTGTGGTCACGCACTCCCGGTCTCAGCGTGATCTGGAACTCCCGGCCTCAGTGTGGTCGCGCACTCCCGGTCTCAGCGTGGACACGAACTCCCGGCCTCAGCGTAGTCTAGAACTCCCGGCCTCACCGTGGACACGGACTCCCAACCTCAGCGTGGTCTCGAACTCCCAGCCTCAGCATGGACACAAACTCCCAGCCACAGCATGGACTTGAACCCCCAGCCTCAGCATGGACTCGAACTCCAGGCCTCAGCGTGGACTCGAACTCCAGGCCTCAGCGTGGACTCGAACTCCCAGCCTCAGCGTGATCTCCAACTCCCAGCCTCAGCATGGTCTCGAACTCCCGGCCTCAGCGTGATCTCGAACTCCCAGCCTCAGCGTGGACTCGAATTCCCGGCCTCAGCAAGATCTGGAACTCCCAGCCTCAACGTGAACTCATTTCCCGGCCTCAGTGTAGTCTCGTACTCTCAGCATCAGCATGATCTGGAACTCCCGGCCTCAGTGTAGTCACGAACTCCCGGTCTCAGCGTGGACACGAACTCCCGGCCTCAGCGTGGACACGAACTCCC
>NC_057727.1:5204174-5213289 GCF_004010195.1 Chiloscyllium plagiosum
TGATCTCGAACTCCTGGCCTCAGCGTGGACACGGACTCCCAGCCTCAGTGTGGTCTCGAACTCCCAGCCTCAGCATGGACTTGAACTCCCAGCCTCAGTGTGGTCTCGAACTCCCAGCCTCAACATGATCTCGAACTCCCAGCCTCAGCATGGACTTGAACTCCCAGCCTCAGCGTGGACACAAATTCCCAGCCTCAGCGTGGACACGAACTCCTGGCCTCAGCCTGGACACGAACTCCTGGCCTCAGCCTGGACACGAACTCCCGGCCTCAGCGTGATCTCGAACTCCCAGCCTCAGCGTGATCCCGAACTCCCAGCCTCAGCGTGGACACGAACTCCCGGCTTCAGCGTGATCTCGAACTCCCGGCCTCAGCGTGGACACAGACTCCCAGCCTCAGCGTGATCTCGAACTCCCAGCCTCAGCATGATCTCGAACTCCTGGCCTCAGTCCCAGCCTCAGCATGATCTCGAACTCCTGGCCTCAGCGTGGACACGGACTCCCAGCCTCAGCGTGATCTCGAACTCCCGGCCTCAGCGTGATTTCAAACTCCCGGCCTCAGCGTGATCTCGAATTTCCTAGCCTCAGTGTGGACACGAACTTCCGGCCTCAGCGTGGACACGAACTCCCGGCCTCAGCGTGATTTCAAACTCCTGGCCTCAGCGTGATCTCGAATTTCCTAGCCTCAGCATGGACACGAACTCCCGGCCTCAGCGTGGACACGAACTCCCGGCCTCAGCGTGATCTCGAACTCCTGGCCTCAGCGTGGACACGGACTCCCAGCCTCAGCGTGATCTCGAACTCCCGGCCTCAGCATGATTTCAAACTCCCAGCCTCAGTGTGGACACGAACTCCCGGCCTCAGTGTGATCTCGAACTCCTGGCCTCAGCGTGGACACGGACTCCCAGCCTCAGCGTGATCTCGAACTCCCGGCCTCAGCGTGATTTCAAACTCCCGGCCTCAGCGTGATCTCGAATTTCCTAGCCTCAGCGTGGACACGAACTCCCGGCCTCAGCGTGGACACAAACTCCCGGCCTCAGCGTGATCTCGAACTCCTGGCCTCAGTGTGGACACGGACTCCCAGCCTCAGCGTGATCTCGAACTCCCGGCCTCAGCATGATTTCAAACTCCCAGCCTCAGTGTGGACACGAACTCCCGGCCTCAGTGTGGTCTCGAACTCCCAGTCTCAGCATGGACTTGAACTCCCAGCCTCAGTGTGGTCTCGAACTCCCAGCCTCAACATGATCTCGAACTCCCAGCCTCAGCATGGACTTGAACTCCCAGCCTCAGTATGGTCTGGAACTCCCGGCCTCAGCGTGATCTCGAACTCTCGGCCTCAGCGTGGTCTGGAAATCCCAGCCTCAGTGTGATCTCAACTTCCCGGCCTCAGTGTGATCTCAACCTCCCGGCCTCAGCGTGATCTCAAACTCCCGGCCTCAGCGTCATCTCGAACTCCCGGCGTCAGCGTGGACTCGAACTCCCCACCTCAGCGTGATCTCAAACCCCCGGCCTCAGTGTGGACACGACCTCCCAGCTTCAGTATGATCTCAAACTCCCAGCCTCAGCGTGGTTTGGAACTCCCGGCCTCAGCGTGGTCTCGAACCCCGGCCTCAGCGTGGTCTCGAGCTCCCAGCCTCAGCGTGATCTGGAACACCTGGCCTCAGTCGTGGTTTGGAACTCCCAGCCTCAGTGTGGTCTGGAACTCCCGGCCTCAACGTGGTCTGGAACTCCCGGCCTCAGCGTGGTCTGGAACTCCCAGCCTCAGCATGGTTTGGAACTTCCAGCCTCAGCGTGATCTCAAACTCCCGGCCTCAGCGTCATCTCGAACTCCCGGCGTCAGCATGGTCTCGAACTCCCGGTCTCAGCGTGGTCTGGAACTCCCGGCCTCAGCGTGGTCTGGAACTCCCTGCCTCAGCGTGGTCTGGAACTCCCGGCCTCAGCGTGGTCTCAAACTCCCAGCCTCAGCGTGGTCTGGAACTCCTGGCCTCAGCGTGGTCTGGAACTCCTGGCCTCAGCATGGACACGAACTCCCGGCCTCAACGTGGTCTCAAACTCCCGGCCTCAGCGTGGTCTGGAACTCCCGGCCTCAGCGTGGTCTGGAACTCCTGGCCTCAGCGTGGTCTCGAACTCCCGGCCTCAGCATGGGTTTGAACTCCAGGCCTCAGCATGGACCCTGTCTCAAAGCCTCAGCATGGACTTGAACTCCAGGCCTCAGTGTGGTCTCGAACTCCCGGCCTCAGCTTGATCTCAAACTCCTGGCCTCAGCGTGGACACGGACTCCCAGCCTCAGCGTGGACAAGAGCTCCAAACCTCAGCGTGGACCCTGTCTCAAAGCCTCAGCATGGACTCGAACCCCAGACCTCAGTGTGGACTCGACTGTCAGCCTCAAGTTCAAGCCTGCCATAGTCTGAGTTGGAAGAACTGTTATTCTGAACTTCTGTTCCTTTATTTTTCTAACTTATTGATGGACTGTTTATTTATTTATTTTTGCCTTAAGAATTTGTACTTAATTGTTTGCCTTATGAGTTTGTACTTAAGAATCCGTTCCTTGGTAGTTTGGTACCTAGCTTGGCGCTAAGTGGTGACTTGTAAAGTTCTCACTCACTCATGTGAGTACATGTGACCATAAAGCTAATTCTAAGATTATGTCACCAACAAACTGACCACCTCCCTGACATAATTCACACCAATAAGGCTGGCTCCATTATAAACTGCCCTGTAATCCATCCAACCAGGGGAATCTAGGGTTTGCTTTTTTTAATTAAAAAAAAGAATTGCAACACTTTTCTGCTGTTGTTGCTTTTTTATCAAGGGGGATTTAGAGAATTGTGTGGTGCTGTATTCTGCTGTGCATCCTGTATAACGCACCAGTAAATTAATTATAGGTACCCTTAAGCAGAAGACCACCAAGAATTGAGGAACTGTAATGGGTTGCAGTAGCTGGTGAGCGATCCTCTAATTATAAGCTGTGAAGGAGATGGGTTTACAACAGTGAGACACTGTCATTGCTAGTTCATTTACTCCATTCACTGCCTATGGATACTCAAGGGGGCAATTGCAAGCAATCTTCTTGCCTTTGTGTTGCATTACATCCGCGCACACACGCAGTTACAAGGAGTATTTACAGAATACTAATTAAGGAAAGTGCTGTGTTCCAATCTGATTCCTATTCACATCACAGGACAGATTTATGCGTTCAGAAACCACACTGGAACACTGCTTTGAGCATTATGGAGGTTTTCTTGTCGGTGAGCTAGCAAGCTTATACTTTGTGAGGCTTTTTTTCCTTTTCTCTCAGGCTGTGCTCTCTCTCCTTCAGAACAGAGGAGAATAAAAGATGAGCTGATCGTGTGTTTTAATTTAGTACAAGGTTGCTACATCTTCTGTCGAGAAGATGCTTTCACTTTCAAGGAAATCCCAAACTAGAAAACCATAATTATAAGATAACCACAAATAAATATAAAAGAGACATCTTTATCCAGCGTGTAGTGAGAATGGTGTATTTGAGGGGAAGCTGAACAATCGTCTGAGGGGGGTGGGGAAGGATTAGAGGGCATATTGCTGTGATTAGACAAAGTATGAGTAGGGGTAAGTGGGTGAGTCCATATGAAGCACGGCATGTTTGGACTGACTGACCTGTTTCTGTGCTATAAATTCGATTAAAAGAAAACGTAGCAACGATTACCATCCAACACCCTTTGTGTAACTCAGTGAGGATTTATCTCCTCCTAGCGAGGGCCGAAGGGCCTATACTGCGCTGTAATGTCCTGTGCTCTATGGCATCCTCTGGTCTCTAAGTGATACAGACATCTTTTGAAGTCTCTTCCCACCACGTTGATATTTTTGTACCTCATCTGTTGAACTCCACTGAACAAAGGAATTAACACAGGAGTGATAGAGTTGCGTTCAGATTATGCAACACTGCAAACTTAATCAGCACTCTCCTTACTTGACGATAGACAATGCATGCAAAGTTGAGATCATTGGCTCAGTTGTTAATGCACTGCACATGTACTCTCCAGACCACGGTGTCCTACTTGCCTACAGACAGCAGCTACGATTGACCAAAGCCCTTTTGGGATAAGGATAACGTACATATCAGCCTAGCTTCATGCTCTTCATTAGTATGTGCAATGGACAACACAGAAACGGGCTCTTTGGCCCAAATGGTCTTTGCAGACTTCATAAGCCTCCTCCTGCATTTCTTTAACCCACTCTATCAGCATGACTTATTCCTATCTCCAAATTTTTGTCTCACACACGCTTATACAGTTGTGAATATGGGGTGGGGGTGCGTGGGAAGTGATGAAACAATCAGGTATGGGGTGATAGCTCTTGAATAACTCACCAAGATTCTCTGGAGTTATGACACAGTCAGCATCACCGAGAGGGGGGGGCAAGGTGAGGACCCTATGATGGGCAGTTAGTATCATCCAGAAGAGGGGATGAGATGGGCAGTCAATGTGGCATGGTGGCTTAGTGGTTAGCACTTAGCACTGCTGCCTCATAGCGCCAGAGTCTCAGGTTTGATACCACCCTCTGTGTGGGTTACTCTTTGGAGGGTCGGTGTGGACTGGTTGAGCCAAAGGGGCCTGTTTCCTTACTGTAGGGAATCTTAAAAAAATGTCAGCGTCACTCAGAGGAGGGGGTGGGGTGAGGACTCTGTGATGGGCAGTCAGCATCACCCAGAGGAGGGAGTTGGGTGAGGACTCTGTGACGGGCAGTCAGCATCACCCAGAGGAGGGGGGGCGGGGGTGAGGGCTCTGAGACAGGCAGTCAGAAACAGAGCAAGATTTGGAGCTGATGGAGTTAGTTCTTCTGCTACTACAGAGAATCTCCGGTAAGGGTTTAATATCTTTTCCATCCTTGAGTTTTAATGTGGTATATAAATTGGTGGTAAAATTAACATAATATATGAAAGACAATCATAAGTGAATTATAGCTTAAAAATGTGTTGCTGGAAAAGCGCAGCAGGTCAGGCAGCATCCAAGGAGAAGGAGAATCGACGTTTCGGGCATAGTGAATTATACAATAGGAGAGGCACGAAATTGGGGAGGCTGAAAACAGGGCAAGAGGATAGCAGAGATTTTCAGATTTGAGATACATAAATAAATCAGTAGTGTGACTGATGTCACCGGGAAACTGCCTAAAGGAGAGCAGGAATTGGAAAGCTGCACAACAAGGGTGAGTATTGAAAATATTCAAGAACAATATCGTAGGGAAAAGGTAAGCTCATTCACTGGGAATGGCAGCCAAGACAGGCCAGGTGACAGGCTTGGTCAGTAAGAGTAGGTGAGTATTTCGACTGTCCAGGAACAAACTAAGGTCAAAATTAGTCTTTAATTTAGCTTTATTCCTTCTGCTTTAAACATTTTTAGGCTAAGGCCCCTGGTATACATTTAATATTCTTTAAATTTGAGGAAATAAATGGAAAGAGAGTAATTTAGGGGTAAGTTATGCCAAAGAAGCTCAGCCCAGTGGAATGCCTTTCCTGTGCGATGTGGTAGGACATGGGGTACTTCCAGTATCTAGGGTGACCACATATGCAAGAAATTTATCCAGCTGCACAAACTAGAAATCCATGTCCTGGATCTGGAGGATCGGGTGGATTCACTGTGGAGTATCACGAGGCTGAGATCTTCACAGATAGCGTACATAGTGAGGTGGTGACACCGCCAATAGTGCAGCAGTCCCCTGGGCCCATCTGTTTCTCTGAGAGATTTTCTGGTGGGGAATGGAATGTAATGACAGCCAAATCCCTAGCACCAGGAGATGCTCAGCTGCACAGGAGCAAAAAGAATGTCAGAGCAATAGTGATACAGGATTGTATGATGGAAGATTCTGTGTACATAGATGTGGCACCAGGATGGTGTGTTGTCTCCTGACACCAGGGTCAACTGTGTCACTGAGCAACTGCAGGACATTCTAAAGAGGGAGGGAGAAAAGGAGGAGCTCGTCGTTTATGTTGTCACCGACAACATACGTAAGGTGAGTAAGATAGTAAGTTAGGTATAAGTTAGAAAGCAGGACCTGAAAAGGCAGTAATACTCCCAGTGCCACATGCTGGTGGGACCCAACAATAGGAAAATAGACTGAATGAATGCATGGCTGGAGGGATTGTATGAGAAGGAGGCATTTAGATTCTTGGGGTTTTGGGACTTATTGAGGGGAAGATGGGACCTGTCCGTTGCAGCCCAGTAGAACTGAAACCAATATCCTCACAGGGGCATTCGCTAGTCAGACCACACTTAGAGTATTGTGAGCAATTTTGGGACCTCAGGAAGAATGTATTGGCTCTGGAGCGGGTCCAGAGGAGGTTCACAAGAATGGTCCCAGGAATGAAAGGCTTAACATATGAGGAATATTTGAGGACTCTGGGTCTATACTCGATGGAGTTTCGAAGGATGAGGGGGCATCTGATTGAAACTTACAGTGTACTGAATGGCCTGGGTAGAGTGGACGTTGGAAAGATGTTTCCACTGGCAGGAGAGACAAGGACCTGAGGGCACAGTCCCAGAGTAACGGGAAGACCCTTCAGAACAGAGAATAGGAGAAACTTCAGCCAGAAAGTGATAAATTGATGGAATTCACTGCCACAGAAGGCTGTGGAGGCCAGGTCATTAAGTATATTTAAAACAGAGATAGGGAAGTTCTTGATTGCCAAAGGGATATAAAGTTACGGAGAGTTAGTTCCATTTGGTTGAAAAATCTATCAGCCATGATTGAATGGCAGAGCAGACTTGGCAGAGCAGCCAAGGGCTGAATGGCCTAATTTCTGCTCCTATGTCTTATAGTCTTATGGTACTATGAGAGAGGATTTAAACTAGAGGGGTGAGGGATGGAAATATGAGCAAGCAGATTAGACTGAGGACAACAAAGATGGAAATGTAAGATAGGAAATGAAAGCAGAAGGCAGAGGAAACAAGGGTTGGCAACAAATAGGGATGAAACACAAAATATTTTGCAAAAATGTCAGAAAAACAAATCTGAAATAATATATGGAACATTAAGTTAGTTGAATTAAAGTGTAAAAAAGATATAGTATGATTGTAGTTACAGAAATATGGCTGCAGAGTGATCAAGGCTGGGAACTGAACATCCAATGGTATTTAATCTTTAGGAAGGACAGGCAAAACTGAAAAGGAGAGTGAGGTAGCACTGCTAATGAAACGTGTGTACGAGTGAGAACAGATTTGGTGTAGGAAATCTAGATGTAGAATCAATCTGATTAAGAAATAACACTGGATAGTAAACGTTAGTGAGAGTTGTCTATATGCCTCCAAACAATAGGTTTGGGGGGTAGGTAGAAAACTGGAGATGTGTGCGACAAGGCTACAACAATAATGACATGATTTTAAGACCATGTTAATGATAACACTGTGGCACATGAATTCCTGGACTCTAAACAAGATGGTATTTTAGACCAGGACATGGAGTAACCGACTTGGGGCAAGCTATCTTGGATTTTATTTTGCAATGATAAGGGGTTAATTAATAATTGTAAGAGAAAAATGACCATAACCTGATAGAATTCATCACTGGGACGGAATGTATAGTAGTCCAATCCAAAAACGAGGATCCTAAATCTAAACAGAAGAAATTCTGAAGGCTTGAGGGGTGAGTTGGTTGTGATAGACTGGGTAATTTCATTAAAGGACGTGACAGTGGGTGGGCAATGATTGATCTTTAAGGAACAACTGCATGCATTGTAACAGTTCGACATTCCCTTTGGGTGATAGAATACAACATGAAAAGGATCGAGTCACTTAAAGTTTCAAGTCAAAAAGTAGTAAGCCAGAAAACTGTGAGCGGTTTATAACTCAGCAAAGGAGAACTAGTCATACATCACAGAAACAGACCCTTCGGTCTAACTCATCCGTGTCAACTAGACATCTCAATCTGACTTAGTCCCATTTGCCAGCATTTGGCCCTTATCCCTCTATATCTTTCCTATTCATTTACCCATTCTGATGTTGTAATTGTGCCCTCCTCCACCACTTCCTCTGGCAGCTCTTTCCATACACGCAGCACCTGCATGAAAAATGATCTCAGGTAAATTTTTCCCACTTCTTTGCCACCCTATTGGCAATACCACTTTCAAGAAACTATGCACCTGCACCCCTAGGTCTCTTTGTTCAGCAACACTCTGCAGGGCCTACCATTAACTGTGTAAGTCCTGCCCTGGTTTGCCTTACCAAAATACAACATCTCACAATTATATAAAACAAAATCCATCTGCCACCCCTCAGTCCATTGGCTCATCTGATCAAGGTGCCATTGCACGCTGAGATAACTTTCTTTGTTGTCCACAACACCAACTATTTTGGTACTGTCTGCAAACCTATTAACCATACCTCCTATATTCACACCTGAATCATTTATATAAATGACAAAAAGCAGCAAACCCAACACTGATCATTGTCATTACACCAGTGAACACTACCTTTAGTCTGAAAACAACCCTCCACCACAACCTCTGTCTCCTACCTTCACCAATTTTGTATCCATTGGCTAGCTACCCATGGATACGATGTGATCTAAACTTATTTACTAGTCTACCATGGAACCTTGGCAAACACTTTGCTGAAATCCATATAGATAAGATCTACGGCTTTGCCTTCATCGGTTTTCTCTGTCACCTCTTCAAAAAACCCAATCAATGAGATACAATTTCCCAAAAACAAAGCCATCCTGACTATCCCTAACCAGTCCTTGCCTTTTCAAGTGCATGTATATCTTTTACCCACCACTGACGTAATGCTTACCAGTTCCCTTTGTTTTCCTTACAGTCTTTAGAGTCATAGAGTCATAGAGATGTACATTATGGAAGCAGACCCTTCGGTCCAACCCGTCCATGCCAACCAGGTATCCCAACCCAATCTAGTCCCCTCTGCCAGCACCCGGCCCATATCTCTCCAAACCCTTCCTATTCGTATGCCCATCCAAATGCCTCTTAAATGTTGCAATTGTACCAGCCTTCGCCACATCCTCTGGCAGCTCAATCCATACATGTACCACCCTCTGTGTGAAAAAGTTGCCCCCTAGGTCTCTTTCATATCTTTCCCCTCTCACCCTAAACCTATGCCCTTTAGTTCTGGACTCCCCGACCCCAGGGAA
>NC_057727.1:5213320-5216525 GCF_004010195.1 Chiloscyllium plagiosum
AAAGGAAAGCATACCAAACGCCTTCTTCACTATCCTATCCGCCTGTGGCTCCACTTTCAAGGAGCTATGAACCTGCACTCCAAGGTCTCTTTGTTCAGCAACACTCCCTAGGACCTTACCATTAAGTGTATAAGTCCTGCTAAGATTTGCTTTCCGAAAATGCAGCACCTCGCATTTATCTGAATTAAACTCCATCTGCTACTTCTCAGCTCATTGGCCCATCTGGTCCAAATCCTGTTGTAATCTGAGGTAACCCTATTCGCTGTCCACTCCACTACACCTCCAATTTTTTAAATTTCTTAAATAATGGCAGCACATTAGCTAACCTCCAGTCTTCTGGCACCTCACCCAAGGCTATCAGTGATACCAATATCTCAGCGAAGGGCCCAGCAATCTCTTCTCTAGCCTCCCACAAAGTAAATAAATTGAATATGGGATGAAAAATAGAGTATGAGAATAAACTTGCAAGAAACATAAAATGAGATAAGTTTTATGTAAGTATGTAAGCGTCTGTAAGTATGTAAAATTAAAAGGGTTTCTGAAGACAAATGTAGGCCCCTACAATCTGAACAGGGAGAATTGATAATGGAGAACAAGAAAATGGCAGATCAATTAAGGAACTACTTTTGTTTTATCTTCACAGAGGATGACACACTGAACTTCCCAGAAGTGCCAGAGAAGCAATTGTCCTTTGGGAAGGAGATACTGAAGGAAAGCAGTTTTTATTTTAAATGATGCTGGAGAAATTAATGGGATTAAAAGTTAATATATCACCAGGCCCTGATGATCTAATTCCCAGGGTATTAAAAGGAGGTAGCCACGGAAATAGTGGGTGTGTTAGTTGTCATCTTCCAAAATTTAGTTGATTCTGGCATATGTTCTGCAGATTGGAAGTGAAAAGTATAACTCAATAATTTTAAAAAGGAGGGAAATAATTTGGAATTACAGACCATTAGTCTAAAATCAATAGCAGGGAAAATTATGCAGTTCATTTTAAAGGATGTGACAATAGGATACTTAAGAAATATCAGTGGTATTACACAGAGTCAACTGGATTTATGAAAGAGAGAGAGTGTTTGACAAACTTACTGGAGATGCAATTTTGTGATTTTTGGAGGATGTAACTGGAGATTTTTGAAGATGTAACTAGTTAAATCATTGGATGTGGTGCACTTGTTTCTTCAGAAAGTTTTTGATAAAGTTCCATATATGAGGTTATTCTGCAAAATCGAACCGTATGGTAGTAATATACTGGCATGGACTGAGAATTGGTGAGACAGGACACTGACAGGATGAATGAATGGGCCTGTTTTTGGAGTGGAAGCAGTGACAAGGGGGGATCTGCAGGGATCAGTGCTTTGGCCCCAGCTAGTCATTGTTGATGAAAGAAAATTTGTAAAAGTTTGGCTGTGACCCCTGAAGGGAATTTAAAGAGACTTCAGGGCTGTTTAGACATGTTTAGTGAGTGGGTGAATAATTCAGTTTCATATGATGTAATCCATTTTGGCAGGAAAATAAAAGGCGGATTATTATTTAAATGGTGATAGGTAGGAAATGTTGATGATCAAAAGGACCTTGACTTCTTTGTACACCAGTCATTGAAAGCAAGCATGCAGGTCCAGCAATTAGCTGGAAGATAAATGTTGACCTTCACTGCAAGGGGGTTTGAATGCAAGAGCAAGGGCCTTGGTCCTGATGAAGGACTTATGCCCAAAATGTTGACTCTCCTGCTCCTTGGATGCTGCCTGACCTGCTATGCTTTTGTGCAGTTTTGGTCTCCTTACTTAAGATAAGACATGTTTTCCAAAGAGGGAGCACAACAAAGGTTCACCAGACTGATTCTTGGGATGGCTGGCTTGTTATTTGAGAAGAGATTGGGTCAACTATGTATTCGTTAGAGTTTAGAAGAATGAGAGGGGATCTCCTTGAAATGTATAATACTCTGACAGGGCTGCATAGACTGAATGCAAGGATGATATTTCCGTTAGACGGGAGGGTTCAGAATAAGGGAACTTAGTCTCAGGCTACGTAGAAGGTCATTTTGGATTGAGATGAGAAGTGTCTATGAAATTTTCTATCACAGAAAGCTAAAAGATGTAAAATCACTGAAGATGTTTAGGAAAGAAATGGCTAGATTTCTGGAAGCTAGGGATGTGGGGGCTGAGTAGGAGTATGGTGTTGAGATAGACAATTAGCCATGATCGTGTTGAATGATGGACCAAGCTCTGTGGGCTGAATGGTCTACTCTATTAATTTCCATATTTCTATCTAATTAAAGCACTTATTGCAACGTTGTTTATACTCTTCGAAAGTGAAACAAAGCCACCAAACCACTTGCCTGCTACTGTGAGAAATATGTTTGATCATAAGAGGAAGTGAGCTTTTGTAGTCGTAGACAATTGTTCAGAAGCAGAGCATTTTTATTCAAATGTTTAAATTCCCAGCATTCTCTGTTAGATACAACCAACGGAGCATCTGTGGAATGCTTTTTCTCACATAATGACTTGTTAAAGAGACAGTTTGAAAGTCATAAAGAGAAGTTTAGCAAATATTCAGAACTCTTCAAAATCTATTTTCTTCACAAGCGCAGTATTGTTTCTGCAAGCTTCCTGCAATACAATACTGGCTTCTGTGTAATTAACTAAATTGTGAATAAAATTGTGTGTTAGTTTAATTTGAACATTTGAATCTGACAATATGGTGCCTTACTGCATATTTCTAGTGAATAAGAGAGTACGGTGGGTTACCCAATTGATCTGCAATACTAACAGGTGGCATAGATATCACTTGCTGCCCCTCAGCATGAAGGACCCGAGTTCAATTCCACACTCAGGTGACTGTGTGGAGCTTGCACTGTCCCAGTGTTTGTGTGGGTTTCCTCCAAGTGCTTTGGTTTTCTCTCAGAGTCCAAAGATGTGCAAATTAGGTGGATTGGCCATGCCAAATTGCCCATAGTGTCCAGGGATGTGTAGGCTAGGTGGATTAGCCATGGATAATTCAGGGGTAGGATAGAGGGAGTGGTTCTGGGTTGGATGCTATTTGGAGGGTTGGTGTGGACTCAATGGGCTGAATGGCCTGCTTCCACACCATAGGGATTGTATGATAAAAACCTGTAATAACAAGTCATTGTTGGTCTCATGATAAACTGCTGAAAATGTGTTGCTGGAAAAGCGCAGCAGGTCAGGCAGCATCCAAGGAGCAGGAG
>NC_057727.1:5216575-5254311 GCF_004010195.1 Chiloscyllium plagiosum
TCCAGCAACACATTTTCAGCTCTGATCTCCAGCATCTGCAGTCCTCACTTTCTCCTCATGATAAACTGTCCAATTTATGGCAGTATTGAAAGATGGAGATTCCATTTCATGCAAAACAGGTGTGCTGGTGGGAACTGCTTTTTCTGCTGTGAATGCAAATTTAGAATGTCAGGAGTGTTCCTGAAATATGAATTCATCTAATGTGCTTTCAGCAACATGAGCATTATTATGTGGACAGATGAACTGTGAGAATATTACATTGGTAATTCAAACAAAACAAAATGCATGTCACCTTCCTTTCTTTTCAGATGCTGTTGGTGAATCATGGCTAAAGCGCAAGAAGGCTCTGTTCAGTGCCTGTTCCCGTAGAAACAATGTTCTGCTCTTCACAAACATGAAAGGGTTTGTCTATGATTGTGTTTAACAGTAAATATGCATTTGAACTGACTTCATCAACCCCTTGATATTAGCTCATTGCAAACGTAACTCAGTGTTCTTTTGAAACTCTGCATAAATCAACCCAAATTATTCCCTTTCTGCTGTATGTACATATGGAGCATTCCATCATGTCGTACCTTCACCTGAAATCTCATGTTATAATAATTAAATGGTTCTGTGTTTATTGTGTTCAGTTGAATAAAGTTTTTGTTTTGGAAATACACTCGTTGCTTTCCTTTGTCCAGAACCTGTCAATTTCAGCAAGTATCTCTAATGGGTGCTAATGAACTGCTGGTGATTTCCCCTGTCTACAGTTATGTATTGACGGCACTGAAATGATCAATGCATGGCATTTAGCAGTCCCACCTTGGTGGGGCAGGAATTCCCAGGCTCAGAATCTCAATCTGTGTTGAGCAAAGTCAGAAGCCACACGACACCAGGTTATAGTCCAACAGGTTTATTTGGAATCACAAGCTTTCAGAGCACTGCTCCTTCATCATGTGAAGTTGAGGGAAGCACACAGACTTAGACCCAGAATTTATAGGCAGATCAATTCTAGGTAATTAAGAGTGTTGACAGATAAGTACAAATGGTGTGACTGGAGTGTTGACAGGCTGAATTACAAGTCTCTGCAGGTGATCAAAAGTGTTAGACAGTGTGAGTAAAGTGTCAACAGCTGAACAGCAAGTGAAGGGATGACCTATAATCCGATTAATTAGGGCAGAGAGATAATTTTTAAAATATCAAAAAAGATGGTGCTAGTGATGTCCTTATCACACCATCTGACACTGTTGATCACTTGCAAAGATCTGTTATTCAGCCTGTCGACACTCCACTAACACCATTTGTATTATTTTTTAAACTCTTAATTACCTAGAGTTATCTTGCAATGATCCGCCTATAAATTCTGTGCCTGTGTGCTTCCCTGCACTTCACAAAGCGGCAGTGCTGTGAAAGCTTGTGATTTCAAATAAATCTGTTGGACTATAACCTGGTGCCATGTGACTTCTGACTTTGTGCACCCCAGTCCAACACCAGCACCTCCGCGTCATGTACTGGGCAAAGCTGACCTCAACCAAATCTGAGGTTGAGAAGGCAACAGGTTGACTTGTGCACTTTTGGACCTGTCTAGGAGAGGCAAGTATGGCTTCCATTCATTATCCACTGAGTCTGACTGGACAGTGCAAGTTTCAGCAAAATAAGCTGCTGACAATGTTTCTGATTGCAAAGAAGGGGTAATTAGGCGAGGGTAATTTGTTTTGGGGATGTGAGAGGACTGCTGCTTTTTGATTGCTATCTTTCTAACAGAGGCTGCAGGCCGCTGATCGTGCAAGATTCCCTTGTGTTTCACACATAAGTTCCAATGTGTTTGGCCCAGGGAATCTCTGCCAACTTTTATGTTTTCAAACTCCCTCTGCCTTCATGGGTGTCCCTTTTCTTTCTAAAAACCTTTCTTCATGAGATGCTACATAAATACAAATATGTTTTTGTGTTACTTTGAATAATAGTTTCATACAATGCAGAAGGAGGCATTTTGATCCATAGCGCTTCTACTGGATTTTTGAAAGAGCTATCTAATTAGTTACACTACCCTGCTCTTTCCCCATAGTCTTGCAAATTTCTCCTTACAAGTATATATCTTCATGAAAGTTACGACTGAATCTGCTTCCAACACCCTTCTACATAATGTGTTCCAGATCATAAAGCTGCGAGGCAAAAATTTTCATCTCCCTGGTTCTTTTGGCAAGTACCTTAAAACTCTATAGTTTGGGTAGAAACATAGGTGCAGGGATAAGACATTCAACCCATCGTGCCTGCTTCACTATTCAGTTAGATCATGGCTGATCATCTATTTCAACTCCACTTTCCCACACATTCCAGAAAGTTATCGATTTTGATCTTGAACAGACTCAATGATTGAGCATTCACAGCCCTCTGGGTTAGAGATTTCTAAAGATGTACCAGCATCTGAGTGAAGACATTCCTCCTCAATCTCTTATTCTGAGACTTTCTCCTGGTTCTAGGCTCATCAACCAGAAGAAAATCCTCTCTACATCTTCCTATCGTGTATTGTAAGAGTTTTGTACGTTTTTTTTTAGATTACTTACAGTGTGGAAACAGGCCCTTCGGCCCAACAAGTCCACACCGACCCGCCGAAGCGTAACCCACCCATACCGCTACATTTACCCCTTTACCTAACACTACGGGCAATTTAGCATGGCCAATTCACCTGACTTGCACATCTTTGGACTGTGGGAGGAAACCGGAGCCCCCGGAGGAAACCCACGCAGACACGGGGAGAACGTTCAAACTCCACACAGTCAGTCGCCAGAGTCGGGAATTGAACCCGGGTCTCTGGCGCTGCGAGGCAGCAGTGCTAACCACTGTGCCACCGTTTTAATGAGATCACATCTCATCCTTAAAAAGTCTCGAGAATTTAGGCCCGGTTTCTTCAGTCTATCCTCATAATCCCCATCCCAAGGTTTTATCTGGTGACCTTTCCTCGATAGCAAGTATATATTCTTTTAAATATTCATTTGTGGAACATGGCATCACTAGCTGGTCAGCATTTATTGCCTGTCCCTAGTTACTTTTGAGAAGGTGGTGGTAGTGAACTGCCATTAGGGAGGGAATTCCATTATTTTGACCCAGCGATAATGAAGAAACAGCAATATATTTCCAAGTCTGGATGGTATGTGCCTAGAAGGGCATGGCGTTCCCAAGTATCTGCTGCCTTGTCCTTCTAGATGATAGTGGTCATATGTTTGGAAGGTGAATATTATTCCTTAGATAAGGAAACCAATGCTCCAGGTATAATCTCACTCTGTAGAGTTGAAGCAAGACGTCTTTACTCTTGTACTCAAACTCCTTTGCAGTGCAGGCTAATGGATTATTTACCTTCCTAAAAGCTTGCTGCATCTGCATGCTAGCTTTGTGTGACTCATGAAAAAGGACACTCAGGTTTGTTTGGGCATCAACACAGCCCAAACTCTCACCATTTACAAAATATTTTGTCTTTTGCCTTTCCTATCTTCCAAAGTGAATAACTTCACATTTATTCACATTGTATTCCCCCTGCCCGTTCACTCAGTCCCATGAAGCCTCCTTGCATCCACCTCCCAAGTTACATTCCCAGTTCTGAGGAAGGGTCACTGGACCCGAAACATTAACTCTGATTTCTGTCCACTGGTGCTGCCAGATCTGCTGAGCTTTTCCAGCAATTTCTGTTTTTGTTTCTGATTTATAGCATCAGCAGTTCTTTCGGTTTTTGCATTCCCACCTAGTTTTGTATCGTCAGCAAATTTAGAAATATTCTATTTGGTCCCCACTTTCATATCATTTATACAGACTGCAAGCAGCTGTGGCTCAGATCTGATGCTTGCCATACCCTGTTAACATTAGCCTGTTGCCCTGAGACTGACCATTTGATTCTTACTGTCTGTTTTCCAATTTACTAACCAATTCTGAATCCAGTATATTAATTCCAACTCTCCATCCTATAATTTTGTTTACTAATCTCTGCTGTGAGGGACTTATCAGAAACCTTCTGTAAATCCAAATGCGTCATGTTCATTGCTTTTCATTTATCTCAGAATTGCAACACGTTTGTCAAACACAATTTCCCTTTCATAAATCCATGTTGACTCTGACCAATTATATCATTCTTTTCCAAGTATCAAATTATCACAATTTTTTGGAGTAGTTCATAACATTCTCCCTACAACTGACGTAATACTAACAGGTTTGTGCTTCTCCATTTCCTCTCCAGCTCCCTTCTTAAATATTAGAGTTCAATTTTGCTACATTCCAGTCTGCTGGCACCTTCCTTGAATCTACAAAAATTTGAAAGATAACTACCAATGAATCCAGTATCTCTCAAGCCACACGCTCAGATATAGCTGGTCTGGTCCAGGGAATTTAGCAAACTTCAATCCAGTTGATTTACTGAGTACTGACTTTTCATTCATCCTAATTATTTTCAGTGCCTCATTTTCACACAAGTCCTTCTAATCTTTCTTTCCACTGTGTGGACTCTGAGAGATGCTATTTTCTGTGTTGCAGAGTCTAGTACTGGGAGCATGGTTTAAAATAAAGAGACAGACTTTCCAGGAGTGAAATTTGGAAACGCTTACACACAGCAACAGCGATAGAAGGTTGGAACTCTCTTCCATAACAGTAGTGATGATTCGCAACATAAATTTAGTTACCTAAGACACAAAGGGAAATGGGGCAAAGAAGCTTTATAAGTATATGTAAGTTGTTGTGTTACTTTGAATCACGGATTCATACAGGACAGGAGGTCATTTGGCCTGTCTTGGTTGTGTTTGCTTTTTGACGGAACAACAGAAACAGAAACAGTCGCCTCAGGCGACTGACTGTGTGGAGTTTGCACATTCTCCCCGTGTCTGCGTGGGTTTTCTCCGGATGCTCCGGTTTCCTCCCACAGTCCAAAAATGTGCAGGCCAGGTGAATTGGCCATGCTAAATTGCCTGTAGTGTTAGGTGCAGGGGTAAATGTAGGGGAATGGGTCTGGGTGGGTTGCGCTTCGGCGGGTCGGTGTGGACTTGTTGGGCCGAAGGGCCTGTTTCCACACTGTAAGTAATCTAATCTAATCTAATATGAAATATAAGCATAGACCATTCAGTCCCTCAGACTTGCTCTGCCATCAGTCAGACCATGGGTGATGTGCATGTGTTACAAATTCCATATATCCCCTCTACCCCTAGTAAACTATGATTCATGGCCTAACAAGAATCTTATCCAACTTCACCTGAAAAATATTATAGAACATAGAAGAATACAGCGCAGTACAGGCCCTTTGGCCCTCGATGTTGCGCCGATCCAAGCCCACCTAACCTATACTAACTCACTATCCTCCATATACCTATCCAATGCCCGCTTAAATGCCCATAAAGAAGGAGAATCCACGACTGCTACTGGCAGGGCATTCCATGAACTGACGACTCGCTGAGTGAAGAACCTACCCCAACTTCAGTCCTATATCTACCCCCCCCTTAATTTAAAGCTATGCCCCCTTGTAATACCCGACTCCATAAGCGGGAAAAGGTTCACACTGTCAACCCTATCTAACCCCCTAATCATCTTGTACACCTCAATCAAGTCACCCCTAAACCTTCTTTTCTCTAATGAAAACAGCCCCAAGTGTCTCAGTCTTTCCTCATACGATCTTCCTTCCATACCAGGCAACATTCAATGACCTAGCCTTCATTGCCTTCTGAAACATGGATTGAAAGTCAAACAACCCTTTCTGAGAAAATTTGCTCCTTATCTCTGCCCTAGAAGAGTGAAGGGTAATCCTAAAACAGCATCCTTCGTTCTGCACTCACCACAAGAGGAAACATCCACTATCTTGTTGAGACCATTCAGGATTTTATGCCTAAACTAGTGAGTCACGTTTTCTTGCACTGCCCTTTTATGGAGTTAGCTTACATATCAGCCTTGATCTGATTGAACAGTGGAACAGGTTTGAAGGGTAGAATGGACTCCTGATATATATTCCTACACAATAGGGCATTCACTTTTCTATCCAGACTGGAGACAGGTGTGTATATTGCACTGGAGGCATTTCTTTTTTGTCTTTCTTTCCTTCTTAGATTGTATCTTTACTCCTGTCTTGCAAGGCTGAGGTTGGTAACTCAATGGAAGAAGGCTGGGTAATCCTAGCAGCTACAAATACTTACACTGCAATTTTGAATTGATTTCCAATGTAAAGGTAAAGACAGCATTGTTCTAAAGGACCATAGAGCTGCTCTCTCATTAGAGAGAAGCAATTGGTAGTGGTTTAACCTGAGGGTCACCACACCTCGGCTGAGAGGAGAGATTGAGAGGGCAGTGCCTTCACTGCAGCCTCATCCAGCTTGGAAATTGAACTCATGCTATTGGTATGGATTCTGCATCAAAGACCAGCTATCCAGCCAACTGAGCTAACCGACCCACTCAAGCTTAGTTAATAACTTAATTGGAAACGAGTCGTCAGCTGATCCAGAAACTCTCCTACCCTCCATCATTGGGCAGAAGATATAAAAGTTTGAATACAGGTATGAATATATTTAAGAGCAGCTTCTTCCCCGCTGTTATCAGAGTTTTGAAAGAATCTCTCAAATGTTAGTGTTGATCCCTCTCTCTGCACTTTCCCTGAGCTATGACATATATTCTACACTCTGATCTGCTACCCTAATGTACTTTGTATGGTACTATCTGCCTGTATAGTATTCAAAACAATACTTATTGCTGTATCTCGGTACATGTGTCAACAGTATTCAATCAATCATATGTGAACACACAGGATCTTGTTTTATGTAGGCAAAAGGAACTTGTATATACATTGCATCTTTTTGAAAACATGGAGTCATGAAGACAAACAATCCTTGCTGCATCCCCTGGCAACACCCTGACCAATTAGAATCTACCTGCATGGTCTGATAATTAAGACTGACAATTAATTGCTCTTGTTGCATCTTTATGGCCCAGTCATTCAGCACCCTCCTCCAAGTGTATAAAATAGAGTTCTTCTATTCATACCTTCTTGTTATGAAGTGCAAGTTGAAAGGTTTCAACTCCTTGTCTCCTGTTAGCAATGTTTGAGTTCTGGACTAGTCATTCAAAGATACTGGCTAAATGTTCTAGCAACTTTGCATGACTAAGGGTAAGAGTGGGCAAAGAGACTGGTGGTCTGAGATACATTTGTTTTAATGGAAGAAATGTAGTAGGTAAGGCAGATGAACTTAGGGCTTGGATTAGTATCTGGGAATATGATGTTATTGCTATTACTGAGACTTGGTTGAGGGAAGAGCATGATTACCAACTAAATATCCCAGGATATCGATGCTTCAGGTGGGATAGAGAGGGAGGTAAAAGGGATGGAGGAGTTGCACTACTGGTCAGAGAAGCTATCACAGTTGTACTGAAGGAGGGCACTATGGAGGACTTGAGCAGTGAGGCAATATAGGCAGAGCTCAGAAATAGGAAGGGTGTGGTAACAATGTTGGACTGTACTACAGGCCTCCCAACAGTGAGCATGAGATAGAGGCACAAATATGTAAACAGAATGATGTAAGAGCAATGGGGTGGTGGGTATTGGAGATTTTAATTTTCCCAACATTGACTGGGATTCACTTAGTGGTAGAGGTTTGGATGGAACAGAATTTGTAAGGAGCATCCAGGAGGGTTTTCTAGAGCAGTATGTAAATAGTCCAACTTGGGAATAGACCATACTCAACCTGGTGTTTGGGAATGAGTTCGGACAGGTGGTTGAAGTTTCAGTTGGTGATTAGTTTGGAAACAATGATCACAATTCCAAAAGTTTTAGAATACTCATGGACAAAGATGAGAGTGGTCCTAAAGGACAAATGCTAAACGGGGAAAGGCAAACTATACCAAAATTAGGCAGAAGCTGGGGAATATAGATTGGGAGCAGCTGTTTGAAGGTAAATCCACATTTGATATGTGGGAGGCTCTTAAAGAGAGTTTGATTAGAATTCAGGAGCGACATGTTTCTGTAAAAATGAGGGATAGAAATGGCAAGATTAAGGAACCATGGACGACAGGTGAAATTGTGAGACTAACTAAGGGGAAAATGGAAGCATACATAAGGTTTAGGCAATTGAAGACAGATGAAGCTTTGGAAGAATATCGGAAATGTAGGACCAATCTGAAACAAGGAAGCAAGAGGGCTAAAAGGGGTCATGAAATATCTTTAGCAAATAGGGTTAAGGAAAATCCCAAAGCCTTTTATTCATATATAAGGAGCAAGAGGGTAGCTAGAGAAATGGTTGGCTCACTCAAGGACAAAGGAGGAAAGTTATGGGTTGAGTCAGAGAAAATGGGTGAGATTCTTAATGAGCACTTTGCATCGGTATTCACTGAGGAGAGGGACATAACGGATGTTGAGGTTAGGGATAGATGTTTGATTACTCTCGGTCAAGTCAGCATAAGGAGGGAGGAAATGTTGGGTATCCTAATAGTCATTAAGGTGGACAAGGCCCCAGGTCTGGATGGGATCTATCCGAGGTTACTGAGGGAGGTGAGAGAGGAAATAGCTGGGGCCTTAACAGATATTTTTGCAGCATCCTTGAACACAGGTGAGGTCCCGGAGGACTGGAGAATTGCTAATCTTGTCCCCTGCTTTAAGAAGGGTAGCAGGGATAATCCAGGCAATTATAGACTGGTGAGCCTGACGTCAGTAGTAGAGAAGCTCCTGGCGAAAATACTGGGGGATTGGATCTATTCCCATGTGGACGAAAGTGGGCTTATCAGTGTTAGGAAACATGGTTTTGTGCAGAGAAGATCATGTCTTACCAACTTAATAGAATTCTTTGAGGAAGTGACAGTTGATTGATGAGGGAAGGGCTATAGATTCATATACATGGACTTCAATAAAGCATTTGAAATGGATCCCCATGGTAGGCTGATAGAGAAAGTGAAGTCGCATGGGGTCCAGGGTGTACTAGCGAGATGGATAGAGAACAGGTTGGGCAGCAGGAGACAGAGAGTAGCAGTGGAAGGGAGTTGTCAAAATGGAGACCTGTGACCAGTGGTGTTCCACAGGGATCCGTACGGGGCCAGTGCTGTTTGTGATATACATAAATGATCTGGAGGAAGGTATGGGTGGTCTAATTAGCAAGTTTGGAGATGACATTGAAGATTGGCGAAGTAGCAGATAGTGAAGGGGACTGGCAGAGAATACAGCAGAATATATATAGATTGGCGAGTTGGGCACAGAAATGACAGATGGAATTCAATCTGAGCAAATGTGAGATGATGCATTTTGGAAGATCCAATTCAAGAGTGAACTATATGGGAAATAGAATTGCCCTGGGAAAAATTGATGTACAGAGAGATCTGGATGTTCAGGTCCATTGTACCCTGAAGGTGGCAACACAGGCCAATAGAGAGGTCAAGAAGGCATATGGCATGCTTTCCTTCATTGGACAGGGTATTGAGTACAAGAGTTGGCAGGTCATGTTACAGTTGTATAAGACTTTGGTTTGGCCACATTTAGGATACTGCGTACAGTTCTGGTCACCACATTACCAAAAGGATGCTTTGGAGGGGGTGCAGAGGATGTTCATTAGAATGTTGCCTAGTATGGAGGGTGTTAGCTATGAAGAGAGGTTGAGTAGATTCGGGTTACTTTCATTAGAAAGACAGAGGTTGAGGGGGGACCTGACAGGTCTACAAACTCATGAGAGGTATAAACAGGGTGGATAGCAAGATGTTTTTTCCCACAGTGGGGGACTCGAATTACTAGGGGTCACGAGTTCAAAGTGAGAGGGGAAGCGTCTCAGGGAGGTATGTGTGGAAAGTTCTTCATGCAGAGAGTGGTGGATGTCAGTGGAGGTGGTAGAGGCGGGCACAATAGAATCATAGAGATGTACAACACGGAAATAGACCATACGGTCCAACTTGTCCATGCTGATCAGATATCGCAACCCAATCTAGTCCCACCTGCCAGCACCTGGCCCATATCCCTCCAAACCCTATTCATATACCCATCCAGATGCCTCTTAAATGTTGCAATTGTACCGGTCTCCACCACTTCCTCTGGCAGCTTATTCCATACACGTACCACCCTTTGCATGAAAAAGTTGCCCCTTAGGTCTCTTTTATATCTTTCCCCTCTCACCCTAAACCTATGCTCTCTAGTTCTGGACTCGCCCAGCCCAGGGAAAAGACTTTGCCTATTTATCCTATCCATGCCCCTCATGATTTTGTAAACTTGTATAAGGTCACCCCTCAGCTCCACGGTCCAGGGAAAACACCCCTAGCCTATTCAACCTCTCCCTACAGCTCAAATCCTCCAACCCTGGCAATATCCTTGTAAATTTTTTCTGAACCCTTTCAAGTTTCACAACATCTTTCCGATAGGAAGGAGACCAGAATTGCACGATAGCGTCATTTACTTAGATTAGACTACTTACAGTGTGGAAACAGGCGCTTTGGCCCAACAAGCCCACACCGACCCTCTAAAGAGCAACCCACCCAGACCCATTCCCCTACATTTTTGACACTACGGGCAATTTAGCATGGCCAATTCACCTAACCTGCACATTTTTGGACTATGGGAGGAAATCAGAGCACCCAGAGGAAACCCACGCAGACACGTGGAGAATGTGCAAACTCCACACAGACAGTTGCCTGAGGCGAAGAATTGAACCCGGGTCTCTGGCATTGTGAGGCAGCATTGCTAACCAATATGCCACCGTGCTGCCCATACTGTGCCACCGTGCCACCCATTTAAGATGTATCTAGATATAGATAAGCTGCAGAACTGGGCAGAAAGGTGGCAAATGGAGTTCAATGTAGCTAAGTGTAAGGTGATTCACTTTGGTAAGAGTAACAAAAAGATGGGGTATTGGGCTAATGGTCAGATACTTGGTAATGTGGATGAGCAGAGGGATCTTGGTGTCCGTGTACACAGATCTTTGAAAGTTGCCACCCAGGTAAATAGTGCGGTGAAGAAGGCATATGGCGTACTGGCTTTTATTGGTAGAGGAATTGAGTTCCGGAGTACTGAGGTCATGTTGCAGTTGTATAAGACACTGGTGCGGCCGCATCTGGAGTATTGTGTACAGTTTTGGTCGCCATACTATAGGAAAGATGTGGAGGCACTGGAACGGGTGCAGAGGAAGTTTACCAGGATGTTGCCTGGTATGATAGTTACTCGGATAGTCGTGAGTTCATGGAATGCCCTGGCAGTAGCAGTGGTGGACTCTCCCTCTTTATGGGCATTTAAGCGGGCATTGGATAGGCATATGGAGGATAGTGGGCTAGTGTAGGTTAGGTGGGCTTGGATCGGCGCAACATTGAGGGCCAAAGGGCCTGTACTGCGCTGTATTCTTCTATGTTCTATGTTCTAAACTGATACATGAATGGGCAGGGAGCAGAGGGATACAGATCTTAGAAAATAGGTAACAGGTTTAGATTGAGGATCTGAATCAGTGCAGGCTTGGAGGGCCGAAGGACCTGTTCCAGTGCTGTAATTTCCTTTGTTCTTTGTTCATTAACAAATCTGGAACAAAGCTGGTCTCAATAATGGGGCCATGAAACTCATCAACTATCTTAAGAGCTATCTAGTTGACTAATACCCTTTAGGGGAGGAAGTCCATCAGTCTTGCCAGTCTGGCCTATGTGTGACTCCAGACCCCCAGCAATATGACTCTTCCTAATAAATAACTGAAGAAGTCACTCACTCAGTACAAGGGCAATTAGTGAAGAGCAACAAGGCCTTAGGTCCAAATCCTGATAATCCCTCCCTATAGCACTGCTGGTGCACTTACACCCCAAGGAACGCAGCAATTCAAGAAAGCAGCTCTCCACCACCTTCTCAATGATAATTAGGGGTGAGCAATAAATGCCAGCCCAGCTAGCAGTGCCCATATCCCCTTTTTTTTAATGTTGTGAAGTAAACAATTTCAGTTTTGCAAACTCCTTTAAGTCCATTGCACTTGAGAAGGAGTCTAGAGGTCAATTAGAATGTAATTGCTTAACGTGGTTTCTGATAATTGCCCACTGATGTAAATATCTGGCTGAAGGGGAGTTGGTGGTGTGCTGATAATGTTACTGGATGCCTCATACAGAGACACAGGCTAATGTTCCAGTGGAATGGGTTCAAATTCCACTGCAGCAAGCTGGTGGAATTTTAATCAAGTGCAGTAGCTGTGTCCATACTGCTGAACCAGAATGTCTGAGGTTCACATCCCACCTGCTCCTGAGGTGTGTCATAATATTTCTGAACACGTTGATCTAACAAAATAAGTCTCTGACTGATGGCCTTGCAAGGAGGCTAGGTTATCAACAACAATAAACTGCATTTTAATAGTACCTTTGGTATAGATTAAACACCACAGGGCACTTCACAAAGGTGTAATAAGGGAAAGAAAGTTGCTTTGTCAATGAAGGAGTGACCAGCAAGGTTGACCAAAGAGGCGAGATGAAAGTAGAATTTTACAGGTTGAGAGATAGAATTCTAGAGTGTAGGACATTGACAGCTAAAGACCTGTTTGCTAATGGTGGGGAAATGGAAAAGATGGGTGCGCAGGAGGGCAAAACTGGATGCGTGTTGTAGCAGGCCACAGAACTTTTAAAAAGAAAGATATTGCAGGTGATGAGGGGCCCGGAGAGCAAGGGGCCAGAAAACACAGGCAGCCAACCCCAATTGGGCAGCAAAACAAAACTTTGAATGCCAATGGCAATCACACACTTACCCTGACAAATGCTCAGTCAAGCTCGCCAGAAGTAAGTTCTCCTTCTATAAGTGTGGGGTGCATCTGTATATAAAAGGTATATAAGCATAAACCTGATGAAATGTGTCCTTCCTTTGCATTGGAATGAGTAGTCACTGCTTTGTTCATCTTGGGAAACATTATGAAATGTCAGAAATTGATTGAGATTGGGTTCTGGTGATCCAGGTTATATGGATTCTCATCGATGATGTTTGGTATGAACAATCTGTAATGCTGCTCACTACGTTGTAAGATCTCTCTGAAATATTGCTCACTACAAGTAGATCCCTGCCACCATTCTCTTTCAGGGTAGGGATCTGGTCCCTACCCTTCCTGAAGAAGGGCCTGTGCCCGAAACGTCGAATCTCCTGTTCCCTGGATGCTGCCTGACCTGCTGGAGAGTGTTCAGCAGGAGAAGATAAAAGGTAGGGAGGAGGGACTTGGAGGAGGGGCAGCAGGAGAAGATAAAAGGTCCAGCAATAAAGTTTCAACTTTGATCTCCAGCATCTGCAGACCTCACTTTCTCCACTAGGGATCTACAGGGTCAAAAAGTGTGGTGCTACAAAAGCACAGTAGGTCAAACAGCATCCGAGGAGCAGGAGGGTCAACGTTTCGGGCATAAGTCCTTCATCAGGAATCGACAGGTCCCACGTTCTCTAATGCACTCCAGAGAAGCCACCTATCAGTCTAACATGAAGAGGTTCTTGTCTGAGAAAGATCTCCTTATTCCATGATAGCAACTAAGTACAAGTTACACAATGTTACAGAGATTGTGCTGAAGATCCAGACAATGATGTCACAAATCACTGGGATAGCTCACTGGAAATTAAGCCACATCACTCTCAGAGTTGTCATCAAAAGATTTCATCAAAGCTTCCAAAGCCCACAATTTACCTGGCTGATGAACCTAGGTTAAAAGAGGACACTCTTTAGCTCTGATGAAGAGTCATCCAGACTTGAAATGTTAGCTTGCTCTCACTCCATGGATGCTGCCTGGCCCCACATGATTGCCAGCATTTGTTTTCAGAAAAATAGGACCCTCATTGGATTTCTGTATTTAACAAGAAAATAGTTGTTTATTGTAAACAAATTGTTTTTGATCAATGACAGAAAAGGAGCATGGATTGTTAATTCTCTATAACTTAAACACCACCTCTTTTAAGAAAACTGACACATCAAGATAAGTCACAAATAATACAGGTGAAGTTCTATCACATACCAGATTACAGGTGTAGACAGGATCGTTCCCATCAGGTCCCTCTGATAATCTTCGACTCTTTGAGATGACATGAGATTATGGATGCACAAGTTTTCAATCTTCCATTCACTGGTTAAAGATTCACGTTTCCACTGTCTCTGAAGATTTTTGTCCACTTTTTATTTCAAGAAAGGTCATTGCAGAGAGAGTAAATAACTAGCTGCTCAGAATTTTATTCTCCACTCACAGAAGGGACAGAGAGAAAGAGAGACATTTTCTCATTCACAGTCTGGATATTTCTGTCAAATTGCCCAAAGACAAAGCTACAACCACTCACCAGGGTCATAGTCAAGAAGTTGTGACACTCCTAAATATACACTCGCAACTAGTCTGGTTTATAAAAACCACTGGGTAAAATTGCGCCGGACACACTCCCATAGAGCTGAGATATCTAGCTACTTTCCCCACCGCTTGAATAAAGTCTCACTGTAAATACAACTCATTTTTTATAAAACTGCAAATCTTCCACAGTCTCTTGATTTCAAGTAATATCTTTTCCAAATCTGAAGTTTGCTGCCCAAAAAATAAAAGTCGTCGTTACAGTACATCTTAAAAAACATTTCTAATCAATGTGGATGGTATGTGGCTCAGTGGTTAGCACTGCTGCCTAACGGGGCCAGGTTTGATTCCACCGTTAGGTGACTGTCTGTGGAGAGCTTGCACTTTTTCCCTGTGTCTGTATGGGTTTCCTCCGGGTGCTCCAGTTTCCTCCCAGAGTCTAAAGATGTACCCTTCAGGTGGATTGCCCATAGTAAATGCAGGCTTACAGGGAATTG
Source organism: Chiloscyllium plagiosum (assembly GCF_004010195.1). Taxonomy (NCBI): domain Eukaryota; kingdom Metazoa; phylum Chordata; class Chondrichthyes; order Orectolobiformes; family Hemiscylliidae; genus Chiloscyllium; species Chiloscyllium plagiosum. The sequence goes on from NC_057727.1 coordinate 5,231,293, forward strand.
AATTGAATATATTGTCACATGTACCAAAGCACAGTGAAAAGCTTTGTCTTGTGAGCCAATACAGGCAGATCACAGAGTTAAGTAGCATAGAAAATAAATAATAGGTAAACAGCGGCAAAAACAAAAACACAGGTACAGGCAAATGTTAAGAGTTTGAGAGTCCATTCAGTATTCTAACAGTTTTTGAAACCAGCTGGTGCTTGTGTTCAGACTTCTGTACCTTCTCCCTGATGGTAGAGGTTGTAGAAAAGCATTGCCAGGGTGGGATGGATCTTTGAGAATGCTGGCAGCCTTTCCTTGACAGCATGCCTGGTAGATGGATTCTATTGATGGGAGGTTGGCCTGTGTGACTGTCCAGGCCAAGTTCACCATTCTCTGTAACCATCTGTGATCTTGAATGGTACAGTTGCCATACCAGGTAGTGATACATCCAGACAGAATGCTCTCGATGGCACACCTATAAAAGTTGGCAAAGATATTCGCCATCATGCCAAATTTTCTCAGCTGCCTGAGGAAGAAGAGATATTATTGGGCCTTTATAACCAGTACGTCCACATGAAGAACCAAGAAAGCTTGTTGTGGATGACTACTCCCAGGAGCTTGACACTCTCTACTCATTCCACCTCTGTGCTGTTAATGTGTAGGGGGGCATGAGTAACATCCCACCAAAAGTCAATAATGAGTTCCTTGGTTTTGCCGGCATTGAGAGCCAGATTGTTCTCAGTGCACTATTTTTCCAAATCTTCCACCTCCCGTCTGTAGTCTGTTTCATGGGTAGAGGGGTGGGTCTGGGTGGGATGTTCTTCAGAGGGTTGGTGAGGACTTGATGGTCTGAATGGCCTGCTGCCACACTGTAGGGGTTCTGTGATTCTAATCTGTTTAGAGATGCAATGCCACATCTCTGGGACAGGTGGGATGTGCACTCAAGCCTCCTGGCTCAAAGGTAGGGATACTACCATTGCTCCACTAGAGCCCTGAAGCTGATTGTAAGCTGTTTTCCTATCAAGGCCATATGACATGGTTTTGATGGGCAGTGCTTAGGGGAGTCCACAGTGTTATTCCTTATACCTTTGTACAACAGAAGGGTTACCAAAGTAGTTTGGAGCTGAGGCAAGACAAGCAAAGGCAGGTGTCTGAGGCAAGAGAGGAAAATGGACTTGGACAGATTGCGCTTCCAGGTTCTTTGACCCTCAAAAGTACTTGGGAAGTCATCAAGTCCAGGTACAAACCATCTCCGCTGGATTCTCACTGAGCTGAGAAAGGCATAATCTGTGGGAGAAGGTGACTCACAGATGTGATGCCAAGGTGCCAAGCTTGCACTACATAACAGAAGGTTCCATTCCCCTCCTTCCTCAGACAGCATGTTTTTGAATGCGCTGTATTACATCATAATTACAGCATTGAAACAAGCCTAATTATGTAGGTGTTTATGTCCCCCCACCAACCTTTCTCCATTTCCTCTTACCAGCTAATTCTTCAACTCCTTTCTTGCTCAGGTTCTTAGTTTGTTACCCAAGATTTTGGTCATCTGTCCTTATATTACCTTATGAATTTTGATGTCTTGTTTGCTTTATAACCAACCTGTGAAATGCATTGGGATGTTTTATGACACAAAAGGTGCGATATAAATAAATATTAATGCAAATTGTGATCTAACTTATTAATAAATGCATTAATGTTATTTGCTTCAACTATTTGTAGGAGTCAGTTCCACATTTTCATCATTCTCTGAGTAGAGGATTTGTAAGTATAAGATAGTGACTAAAAAGTCCAATGAGGAATTCAGAAGTGGTTGAGAAAAATTGCATGGATGCATTAAGGGGAAAGCCAGATAAACACAGAGAGGGAGAAAGGAGTACAGCTGGAAGGTTATGCTGATAATGGTTAGATGAAAATGAATGGAAGGAGCTTGTGCAGAGCATGAAATGCCAGCACAGGTCTGCTGACTCCAATAACTTGTTCCTCAGTTGGCTGCCATTTATATTTATGTGCAAAGCTACGTATAGATTTAATCAAAATAACTCTCAGCAGAGTTTAAATTCTGTCTCAAACAAAAACAGAAATTGCTGGAAAAGCTTAACAGATCTGGAACCATCTGTGGACAGAAATCAGAGTTAATGTTTGTTTCTGGGGAAGAGTCTCTGGACCCAAAACATTAACTCTGATTTCTCTCCAAGGAAGAGAATAGGGCGGCAAAGGTAAGGAATATCACAGTGCAGCTAATTAATGTTAAATAGGGGATATCATGAAACACTTTGCAAAGTGACACCTTATTATCTTGTACATTTGAGACAACTCCACAAGCTTGTCTTTCAACCATGGCGAGAGTTGTAAGATAAACGGATTTCAAGGTATCTGGTCATTATTTCCTCGGATTGACCTCAGAATTTAAAAACAAATTGTTATAAACTCACTTCCAACTTTTAGGGAATACAAGCTACCGCTCATATTCTTTACAGAATCATTTGTGCTAGCAGAAGCCATTAGGGTCATCATGTCAATGCTAGCTTTCCGTGGAGCAATCCAGTCTATCCCATTCTGCCATTTTATCCCTGATGCCTTTCCCGCAGGTACCCATCCAATTTCCTCGTGAAATAATTCATCCTGTTTGCCTCCACCAGCTTTGTATGAGGTGGGTTCCAATCTACCGCCACTTTCTCTGCAAAACAAAAGATATTTCTCTTATCCCACAGCATCTCTTACCCAAAAGTTCCACACCAGCATTTTAAAACAAAATCTGACACTGAAGTGGATAAGGAAATGCTGTAGCAAACAAGTCAGTTTTTAAGGAGCATCTTAAGAGGAGAGAGAGGTGGAAATGTTTAGGTATGGAATTCCGAGGATTAGGTACGACTGCCAGTGGGGGGGTGATTTACCTAAGAAGCCAGAATTTGAGGAAATCTCCGGGAGCTACTTGGATAAGGAGGTGTTGTGGCCATGGAGGATTTGAAGGTATTCCAAATCATGCCCTCTTGATCTAGAATCACCCATTAGACAAAATATTTTCTCTTGTACCTATTCTAGTAGTAGTTGTTCTATACAGCTCTTAATAGATCAACCCTCAATGGAGTTCATTCAAACTGTCCCCATAATGTATTACTAACCAGGTCCAGGCTTCTGAGTCTGCACTGTGCCCATGAGAACCTTTCTATGGTTCAACCTGCTAACTGATTACGGTGATCCAGATAGCAGTTGACCAAGGCTGTGTATCACTGAAGCAATACAATTTCACTTCTCTCAGCCTCCTGAGGACCACAGTCCTGTCACCCTTTAGGAAATCGTTTGCCTATGGTTATTGATTGATGAACTCGGATAATATTCCAGGGCTCCTGTTTCTCCTCTGCATCTCCCAGTCTCTCATCTTTAAGCACATTTGGGGCTTTCACTCAGTCAAAGTGGACAGCTTCACAGTTACTCATATTGAACTCCAACTTCCTCAGTTTTGCTTGAGTCGCTTTGGTTAGGCAGACATTCAGACTGATGAGTGATGACTTCTTACTTTAATATTGAATTCAAGAATATGAGAATCTAGACAATAGGAGCAGGGCAGTCCCTACAGCCCTTAAGGCCTGACCTATCAAGATTATGACTGATGTTGAGCTTCAAATCCATTGCTCTCTATATTCCTTGATACCGTAAGAGACTAAACAGCTATCAAACCTCTTTGCAAAGATTCACAGCCCTTGGAGTGAAGAACTATCTCCTAGGTCTGAAATGAAGGGCCATATCACAGAATTGTTACAGCTCTGAAGGAAGCTATTCAGCCCATCAAGTACGCTCTGGCTTTTCAAATAAGCAGTTTGCCTAGTACCATTCCTCTGTTGACTTCCCGTAAACCTGCACATTGTTCCTTTTTGAATAAAGTCTAATTCCCTGTTGCAAGCCTTGATTGAACCTGCTTCCACCACACTCTCAGCCAGTGTTGAATGTGCTGCACCTTTCTCCACTTCAGTCATGTGGAATGATGGATAACATTGTCTTTAACTCCAGTCACAAACACCAAACCCTTTCCATTGATTCCAACCCCCTCACTGGCAATTGTCTCAGTTTCAACCAGACTGTATCCTCAGTACCCTGTTTGATTCAAGTTGCATTTCTGTGCCCCATATTCCGTTCAGCACAAAGATCGTCTACTTCTACATTCCAAGCATCACAAGTTTCCTGTATTCCCTTGTCCAACTCCCATTGAAATCTTCAACTCTGCTGTTGTCAACCACAGGATCAACTTAAATGTCTTGGCTGACCTCCCATCCTTCATTTTCTTTAAATTTCAACTCATCTGAAACGCATCCCCACCCCAGATCCAATCCTTCTCAAAAATCATCCCTTTCCATGCTGACACCAGCTCCAAGTCCAAGCAAATTTCACGTTCTAAACTCTGGTCCTGATGTTCAAACTTCCTCATGGCCCTTTTGCTGTGTTTCTGTATCATTGTTTCTATTCAAACAATTATCCAATTCTTTTTCCAAATCCTTGATTGAATCTGCCTCCACCACAGCCTCTCCATCACTTGTTGTGTTAGTTTTCCTTGTTTCACCTCTGCTCCACTTGCCAGTTACCTCAAATTGGTGCCCTCTGTTTCTCGACACTCCTACTACCAGGATAGTTACTCTATCCAAACACTTCATGATTTGGAGGTGCCAGTGTTGGGCTGGGCTGGGACAAAGTTATAAATCACACAACCCCAGGTTATGGTCCAACAGGTTTATTTGGAATCACTAGCTTTCAAAGTGCTGCTTCTTCATCAGGTGGTTGTGTCCTGAAGAAGGGTTACACCCGAAATGTTGACTTCTCCACCTCCTAATGCTGCCTGGCTTGCTGTGTTCTTCCAGCCTCCTGCCTGTTTACTAACAGTGCTGACAGGCAGGACAAGTGGAATCCACAGCCAGATCAGTGATCAAACTGCTACACCAATCTGGTCCACACTGGTCGTTTTGGACAACTGGACCTTGCAAGGAATCCAAGGTACTGTAGCAATGTACACTTTTGCATTCATACTGTAATTTGGAGCTATGAACAGTGATGGTCTCCCCATCACACAGCTGACCAGGAATCTTTCTCACTCTTACTACCTGCCATTGCACTGTGTTGGAAGGTTTCCAAGTTGAAGCCATATTATGAATCTTTGACTATCATGTCCTGGCGCAGAACTGGAACTGCTGACAGAGAGATAGAGAAACTACTCACTGCACCACAAAAGCTCTTTGAGCTGAGTTACATTTTGAAGAGCCTTTCATTCATTTTGTTACAGGAAACGTGCAACACATCGTGAATTAACCTGCACAGAAAATGTACTTGAAACAAAAGTGTTTTTAATTTTCCATTGCAAAACCACAAAATGTGCTCACAATGTTAAACCCTGGTGTTGCCTTTTGACCTGTATTGGTTCCACTGTATTTTGTAACTGTGCTGAGCTGTCTGGGGCAAATCAGTTTTACGGCTGTGTTTGGGTAACGAGCCAGAAAAATTACAGCCTCATGACCAAGACTTCCAACTAAATCATAATAGTACAACAAAAAAAGTGCTAGGAAATCTAGGGTATATTTTTTTCTCTCAGAGTTTATTATTGCTATGTTAAATCCACAGCCTTGCTTAATGTACCTGCATTATCAGACACTGTGGACCCAAGGTCGCAGAATTTGCTAACCGCTTCTAGTGGGATTGTTTATCATGATCTGGCACATGACACCTTGCCCCCTGCCTACAGTTTCTTGATGCTGATATTCAGAAGAGAACAGGTTAAAGGCACAAGAGGCGCAATCCATGTGCCTTTAGAATAGTGTTGCGTCAGCACTAAAAGTGAAAAACATCCCACATTCTCAATTTCTTTCATCATGTTGTACCTTGGATCAGTCAGCATTCAGTGTATCCCACACACTCCAGGTCAGTCTCCCACACTCTGCTCTCTGTCACTTGAGCTTACCCCAAACTCTGCAGCCTGTGTCTAAACTCGCACCAACACCCATTCTCTGGTCAGCCGTGTGCTCACTGATCTGGGTTGGCCCCTGGTTTAAAGTTATCATCCTTGCCTAAATCACCCCATCCTACCTCTATAACGTCCTAGAGTCCCACAGCCCTTCAAGATATCTACACTCCTCTAATTCCAGCCTCTTGTCCATTCTCAATCGTTATGTCTTAATCAGTGGCTGGTCATTCATTTTCTTAGGCCCCAAGCTCTGGGAGTGTCTCCCCAAACCTCTCCTCCTCCATTTCCTCCTTTAAGATACATGTTAAATCCTTTGTCCAAACATTTGGTTCTCATATCTTCTTAAATGACTCAGTGTCATGCTCTATCATAAAGTGTTCCTGTGAAGTGCTTTGATGCATTGCAATTTTTTTTTGTAAATGTTGCATTTATTTTAGTGAGGCTCATAGGATCTGGAGGAGGCATTTGTCCTCCCAATGCCTGCACAGCTGTTCAGTTAGAACACGACTTATCAATACTCAAACTCCCACTTCCCCACTTTAAGCTCCACGTTCTGAAACTTTCACTACATCAGAATCTCTTGATTTTTGTATGTGACGTTTGTCATGTCCTGCAGCTCCACCTGAGTATTGGCAGGACTGGTAGAGAGACCTGTTAAAATAGCAAATCTTCGACTTCGACTTAGTTAATAGGGGCGCAAGAGCAACAAAGTTAAAAATCACACAACACCAGGTTATAGTCCAACAGGTTTGGAGCATGCTCCTTCATCAGGTGGTTGCCTACTTTTTAACTTTGTACACCCCAGTCCAACACCAGCATCTCCAAATCATGAGCAAGGAAGTTATGTTGAACTTATACAGGACTTTGATTCAACCTTAGTTGCAGTATTGTGAATCGCTCTGGGTGCCACACTTTAGGAAGGATATGAATGCATTGGAGAGATGTTTATGAGAATGGTTCCAGGAATGGGGATCTTGAGAAAAATGAAGAAAGAGTGGGAAAGTTGGAACTGTTTTTATCTTGGAGAGGTAAAGGCCGAGGGGAGATTTGTTCGAGAGCAGACAGGGAGAAACTGTGACTGCAAGAACCAGAGGGCACAGATTCAAAGTGTTTTGCAAAAAAATTAATACAAGATAAGATAAAACCTTTTCATGTGGCAAATGGTTAGGGTATGGAAGAAAGGCAGAGGCATGTTCAAATGAGTCAGTCATGATAGTATTGGATGAATTTTTAAATAGAAGTTGCTAAAAGGAAATGAGAAGTTGCAACATTTTGTCTTGCCCTCCTCAGAATTGGGAGACAGAAAAACGGATTTGAACAAAGAGACACCATGTGGTCCACATGAGAATAGAGGGTGAATTGACTGGGTCATCATTGGAGATACAGCGAGAACAGTTAACTATCAATCTTCATTCTCAGACCAGATAGGTGGACTCTGGTTGGTCTCATTTGTGCAAAATGGTGTGTCATTGTTCAAGTCTGTTATTTGCGTCTTAGTTCTAATGCATACAGAACGAAAAGCTTCAACTTGTTGTCTCTTTTAGCAATCATTAAGTTCTGCACTACCAAGCAGTAATTTAAACAGAAACAATGTGCTGATTTATGAGGGAGCTGTTTGGCACAAAGTCAAAAGGAAAGCTAGTATGGGCATGATAGGCCGAATTGCCCCCGAAATGTATTGTAACAATTCAGTGATTCTGGGAATCCTCCTTATTAGTATTATTCCAAGCTAGTGGCAGCAAGTGGAGAAGGATGTCTTCAGCAGAAGGGAGGCTTGAAGAGATTTGGTTTATTACATAGTATTTAGTAACTAGTTACATTACATCTGAGTTATATGATAGTCTCTTGTGAGACGTGAGGCTAGATTTAATAGTAAGTAGTTACTGTTATGTAGTTAGTTGGAACTTTGCACAAAATGCCCTTTAACCCTTTCAGATTGACTTTGCAATAGATTTGGTCTCAAATGATCCAGTGGTGTTTCAACAGTCTTTTGAAGGAGAGAGTTTCAGATTTCCAAGAATACTTCCTGAGTTTCCAAAAGTTCTCTATGTATAACCCATCACTTTGTCTCTTAGATCAATTCAATTCAATCACCCCCTCAACCACCATCACAGATGCATTACAGAGTGCACTCAGTACCAAAAGAAGGGTTAAATATTGAATCATTGCTTGCACAGTGCAATCTTACATTTTCTATCACATTTTTAATAACTATGTAAATACAACACTGAATATTATTAGCAAATATTTCATGTAATCTCTCACTATCTCACTGCGCAGAGAGGAGTCAAATTCTAACAGTATGTTCTATCAGTACCATCAGTTCTGAGATTTGAACGTACAACAATATTAATGAGTACAACACAGCTTGCTGTAAAATGCTTGAATACAGAGCGTCACCATTAAGACTTCTTTCAAAATCAAGTTTCGTGACCAAGAGCCTTTTGGAGAGGAAATTTCTGCATGGTGACCTTATAAAGAGCAGAATTGCCATACAAGTCTATTCAGAAAGATGGACAATTTGACTTTGGATATTAACATACATTGGCTGATTCTAATTCAACTGCTGATATCTGGCACAATTTCAACTTCATGAAAATTGAAACTAAGCCAGAATCTCTCTGTCATATTCCCTAGGGAGAGAAAGCATCATGATCAGATCCCCTGGGAAGAAGCAAAATCACAATTTTAAGGAGAAAATATCTTCATCACAGTTCCTTGAACAAGGACCTGTGGATTGTAGGTTCCATTGTGTAAAATAGTTCCACCAAAGGATTCCTTTTACAGAGGCATTCATTTAGGCAGAAGCGGGTACTACAGATGTTGAAGAGCAGAGTCAAGATTAGAGTGGTGCTGGAAAAGCACAGCAGGTCAGGCAGCATCCGAGGAGCAGGAAAGATCGACGTTTCGGGCAAAAGCCTGATGAAGGGCTTTTGTCCAAGTTGATTTTTCCTGCTCCTCGGATGCTGCCTGACCTGCTGTGCTTTTCCAGCACCACTCTAATCTTGACCCTTCATTCATCTGTTTAGGGATCTGTTTAGGGACCTACCAGACCTCCAACTTGTTCCAACATACAGCACAGAAACAGACCCTTCGATCCAACCAGTCCACGCCAACCATAATCCCAAACTAAACTAGTCCCACCTGCCTATGCTTGGCCAGTATCCCTCCAAGCGTTTCTTATTCATGTACATATCTTAATATCTTTTAAACATTGTACTTGTACTCAAATCCACCACTTCCTCTGGAAGTTCATTCCACACAGGAACCACTCTCTGTACAAAAAAATTGCCCAAATGTCTTTTTAAAATTTTTCTCCTCTCGCCTTAAAATGTGCCCCCTATTGTTGAAATCCCCCACCCTAGGGAAAAGACATCTGCCATTCACCTTATTTATACCCCTCACAATTTTATAAACCTCTGTAAGATCACCCCTCAACCTCAACCAGTGAAAATAGCCCCTGTCTATCAAATCTCTCCTTATAACTCTCCTGCACTCCAGTGAAAAACGTCCCAGCCTATCTGGCCTGTTTTTATAACTCAAACCCCCCATTCCCGGCAACATCCTGTTAAATCTTTTCTGAGCCCTCTCTCGCTTAATAATATCCTTCCTATAACAGGGCGATCAGAATGGACATAGTATTCCAGAAGAGGCCTCACCAATTCTTGTAAAACCTCAACATAACCATCCCAACTCCTACACTCAAAGATCTGATCAATGAAGGCATGACTGTTCTGTATCAATTCATGTCAATTTACCACAATTAATATCATATTTCCTGTTCCCAGCAACTTTTTTGGGAGGCCAGCAGTTACCAGATTTCTAAGACCTGTTATGTGAAGATTTGCTTCCAGTCATCAGTCCTGAACAGCCCAATTTTATACCTAAGATCCCTTCGTCTGGATCCCCTCCCCAAGGCAAAATGGTTTTCTCTCTCTACTCCACTAATTCCTTTAATCATATGAGTTAACCCTTTAATCATATATCATTAAGTGAAAGCAAACCTTAGTCTTTGGAATCTTGGCCTAGAAGCTGAACTGGACAAACATGTAAATAATGTGGCTACAAGAGCAGGCCAGAAGCCAGGCATTCTGTGTCATGTAACTCAACTCCCTACTCCTGAAATGTCCATCGACAAGGCACAATCAGGAGTGTGATGGGCTACTCCCCACTTGCCTGGATGGGTGCAGCTCCAATAACACTCAAGAAGATCGATACTATTCAGGACAAAGCAGCCTGCTAGATTGGCACCACATCCACAAACATCCACTCCCTCCACCACCGACGATCAATTGCAGGAATGTGTACTATCTACTAGAAGCACTGTGACAACTCACCATGGCTCCTTTGACAGCACCAAACCTAACAGCTCTATGATCCTGAGAGACAAGGTACGGGGGAATCTGGGTGTTCTGATATGTGAATTACAAAAAGTAAAGCCACAGCAAGTGATCAGGAATAACAAGGGGAATGAAACATAAAAAGAAGAGGTAACTTGCTTCTGTTGTGCAGCACATTGGTGAGAAATTATCTCAAATACTGTGTATATTTTAATCTCCTTATTTATTTAATCTCCTTATAATTGCATTTGAAATATTTCAGAGAATATTCGCTTGAGTGATTTATGGGGTTATATTATGGGGAGGGTTTGGCAGGTTGGGACTCTATCCATTGAAGTTTAGAAGAATGAGAGGAGATCTTACTGAAACATTTAAGATCCTAAGTGACTTGACAAGATTGATGCTTGAAGTATTTTTCTCTTTGTAGGAGGAACTGGAACTGCAGACTGTAATTTATAGATAAAAAGTCTCCCACTGAAAACGGAAATGGCGAGTATTTTTCTTTCAGAGGACCATAGGTCTATGGAACTCTCTTCCCAGAGAGTTTTGGTTGTAGGGTCATTGAATGTTTTTCTTAAGGCAGAGGGAGAAAGATCTAGACCAGCAAAGGAGTCACAGAGTATCAGGACTAAACAGGAATGAAAAGTTATGGCATGACCTTATTGAATGATGGAGCAGGCTTCAAGGGGCCGAATGGCCTGCTCTGACTCTGAATTTGTCTGATCATGTGTACGCGCACGTGTGTTTCTATATTCATTACACAAACATGATCTTCTGTGTCAAAACCATGGAGATTGTGTGTCAGCCATGCCTCAGTGTTCTCACCTTCGAGCTGAAGGACTCAAGTCAAACTCCAGACCTGAGCCTAATGATCGAAGTCTACACTTCCAGCACAGTGCAGAGGGATTGCTGCATTGTCAGAGGTGCAGCACCAGCAAACTGAGATCTCTCTGTTCCCTCAGGTGGACATGAAAGATCCCATGGTACTGTTTTACATAAGAGCAGGGGTGGTCCTCTGAGTGTCTTGGTCAATATGTATCCCTCAACCAGCATCATCTTAATCTGACCATCACTGCTTTGCTATTTGTGGGAGCTTGCTGTGTGCAAATTGGCCACTTCATCCCTTTCTTAACAGCAGTGGCTTAGCTCCAATAGAACTTCAGGGTGACACAGAGGCTCAGTGGTTAGCACTGTTGCTTCACTGCGCCAGGAACCCAGTTTCAATTCCACACTCAGGTGACTGTCTGTGTGGAGTTTGCACATTTTTCCCTGTGTCTGTGTGGGTTTCCTCTGAGTGCTCTGGTTTCCTCCCACCGTCCAAAGATGTGCAGGTTTAGTGGATTGGCAGTGCTAAGTTGCCCCGTAGTGTTCAGGAGGTGTGGGTTAAGTGGATTAACAATGAGAAATATAGGGCAGGGGAGTGGATCTGGGAGGGACGTTCTTCAGAGGGCCAGTATGAATTTGATGTGCCGGATAGCCTGCTTCCATGCTGTTTAAAAAAGAAATTACTTATTTGTTGGCAAAGGGTCACATAAATGTAAATGTAAAACTTTGCACCTTCATCTGACAGCCTCCTGACAAGTTAGCCTTCTCCCAAACCTCACTGTGACCTCTCTATTGCTCCCTGTATCCCTCCAGTCAGGACTTAGCGGTACATGTGCTCATCTCTAACGTACAGCAGCTGGTTGTACAGTGAATTTGGCAAAGGTCCAGAGTGTGAGCTGCCTCCAGATCACATGAGATACGGTTTGCTGCTTACTGAGAAATTAAAGAGGTAGAGAAAATACGTGGGAGAGGTGAGAAGAATAGAAAGGGGAAAAACAAGTTGTGGCTGCACATTAAATGAGTTGTTTCGTTGTACACACTGTGGGGAGAAGTGCACGCCTGACTGTTGCAGATGATGAGTCACAATGCAGAACTGTGGCTGTCTACCAGACTGCACGTGTTTCTCTTGTAAAACAACAAGGCAGTGCAGCCCCTCTTAGTAACCAGTCCCTTGCTGAAATCTGCAACAAACAATATCCTTTCCCTTTTCTCTACACCTTCCTTCTCACTCTGTCACTACTGGATGTAAACTGCAGATGAGGTTCATGTGCCTGAAAGTGTCTCTTGGTACCAGGAGAGTTTCACAAATACTGGAATGCCAGCGGTAACTGTGCTGAAATAAATATAGAGACGCCTTAATGCCATGTGTTTACAGCAAGCCTGTCACACCAGAGAGTGCTTCATGGGAGTAATTATCAAACGAAATGTGAACACTGAGCTATGTAAGAATTTAGGAGGGAATCAGAGAATGGTTACCATAAGACGTAAGACAAAGAAGCAGAAATTAGGCCATTTAGCCCATCAAGTTAGTTCTGCCATTCATGGCTGATACGTTTCTCAAACCCATTCTCCCACTTGCTCCCTGTAACCTTTGATCCCCTTGATGCTCAAGAACTTATCTATCTCTGTATTAAATATACTCAATGACCTGCCTTCCACACTCTTCTGTGGCAGTGAATTCCATAGATTCACCACTCTCTGACTGAAGAGATTTCTCCTCATCTTCATTCGAAAGGGTCTTCCCTTTGCACTAAGGCTGTGCCCTTGGGTCCTCATCTCTCCTGCTGGTGAAAACATCTTTCCGATGTCCACTCGCTCCAGGCTTTTCAATATTCTATAAGTTTCAATTTGATCCCCTCTTATCCTTCTAAACTCCATTGAGTACAGACCCAGAGTCCTCAAATATTCCTCATATGTTAAGCCTTTCATTCCTGGGATCAGTTTAATGAATCTACTCTGGACCTGCTCCAGGACCAATACATCCTTCCTGAGGTATGGGGCCCGAAATTGCTCACAATATTCTAAACGTGGTGTGAGCAGAGCCTTATAAAGTCTCAGAAGTATATCCCTGGTTTTATATTCTAGTCCTCTCAAAAAAAATGCCAACATTGTATTTGCCTTCGTAATTACCAACTCAACCTGCAAGTTTACCTTAAGAGAATCCTGGATTAGGACTCCTAAATCTCTTTGTACTTCAGATTTCTGAATTTTCTCCCCATTTAGAAAATCATCCATGTCTCTATTCCTCCTACCAAAGTGCATGATCTGATAATTTCCCACATTGTATTCCATCTGCCACTTCTTTGCCCACTCTCCTAACCTGCCCCAATCCTTCTGCAGCCTCCCCGGGGCCTCAATAATACCTATCCCTCCACCTGTCTTTGTATCATCTGCAAACTTAGCCAGAACTCCCTCTGTTCCTTCATCTAGATCATTATTGTATAAAGTGAAAAATTGTGGTCACCACTAGTCACTGGCTTCCATTCTGAGAAGGGCCCTTTTATCCCCACTCTCTGCCATACAGTCAATCTTCTATCCATGGTAGTACCTTGCCTCTAACACAATGGGCCCTTATCTTACTCAGCAGCCTTATGTTTGGCACTTTGTCCAAGGCCTTCTTGAAGTCCAAGTAAATAGCATCCATTGGCTCTCCTTGGTCTAACCTGCTGGTTATTTCCTCAAAGAATTCTAGCAGATTTGTCAGGCATGACCTCCCCTTGATGAAACCATGCTGACTTTGCCCTATTTTGCCATGCACTTCCAAGTATTCAGAAGTCTCATCCTTCACAATGGACTCCAAAATCTTATTAACAACCGATGGTAGGCTAATCCGGCTGGAATTTCCCACCTTTTGCCTCCCTCCCTTCTTAAACAGATGGGTTACATTAGCAATTTTCCAGTCCTCTCGGACCCTCCCTGACTTCAGTTATTTCTGAAAAATCACCACTAACATCTGCACTATCTCTTCAGCTGAATCTTTCATAACTCTGCAGTATAGCCCACCTGGTCCAGGTGATTTGTCCGCCTTCAGACCTTTCAGTTTTCCTCGCACCTTCTCCTTGGTGATGGCCACTATACGCACCTCTGCACCCCAACTCTCCTGAATCTTTGGGACGTCACTCATGTCTTCCACCGGGAATACTGACACAAAGTACTTGTTTAGTTCCTCAGCCATTTCTTTGTTCCCCAGTACTATCTCTCCAGCATTATTTTCTATTGGCCCAATGTCTACTTTTTCCTGTCTTTTGCCTTTATATATCTAAAGAAACTCTTGAAATCTGCTTTTACATTACTGGCTAGCTTACCCTCATATTTAATCTTCACCCTCCTTGTTTCTTTTTTAGATATCCCCTGGGAATCCGTTTAGCTCAGTTGGCTGGATTGTTGATGTGTAGAGCAGTGTGATACCGTCAGCGTGGGTTCAATTCCCATCATGATTTGAGGTTACCATGAAGGACTCTCCTTCTCAACCTCTTCCTTCGCCTGAGGTCTGGCGGCCCTCAGGTTAAATCACCCCCAATCGCTTCTCTCTCTAATGATAGAGCAGCCCTGATGATCTGGTAAGACTATGGCGACACAACAACAAGATGTCCTCTGTTGCTCTTTGTAGGATTCCCACTGCCCTTCGCCACATTCTATCCTTTCTCTTTTGCTTTTATGCTGTCCCTGACATCCTTGATCAGCCGTGGTTACCTCATCCTCCCTTTAGTATGGTTCTTTTTTGTAGGGATGACTGTTGTGCTGTGTCTCCTAAATTACTCCCAGAATCTCCTGCCATTGCTGTTCCACTGTCTTTCCTGTTAATTCTGGCAAGCTCCTCCCTCATAACCTCTGTAGTTGCCTTTATTCAACTGTAATACCATTATATCTACTTCCAGCTTCTCCCCTTAAATTGCAAAGTAAATTCTGTCATACTATAGTCACTGCCTTCTAAGGGTTCCCTCACGTTAAGCTCCCTTGTCAAGTCTGCCTCATTACATCAACATTTGCAGAAG
The DNA here is from genome assembly GCF_004010195.1 of Chiloscyllium plagiosum. Classification (NCBI taxonomy): domain Eukaryota; kingdom Metazoa; phylum Chordata; class Chondrichthyes; order Orectolobiformes; family Hemiscylliidae; genus Chiloscyllium; species Chiloscyllium plagiosum. Next base: position 5,246,379 of record NC_057727.1, read on the forward strand.
GAGGCCACTCAGCCTATTAACTCTGTGCTGGCTCTCTGTAAGAGCATCTTGGCTCGTCCCACCTCTTCCCTGCATTTCATTTCCATTTAGATGATTATCCCATTTTAAAGCCCCAACTGAATCTTCCCCAACCACACTCCCAGGCAGTACATTCCAGACCCACATTTTCTTCATCTTGCATTTTGATCCTTTATCAATCAATCAAATGCAATTTTTGCATTCATTTCTAGAGTCCATACTCACCTCTGCACCCCAACTCTCCTGAGTTTGGCATTTTTTGATCCTTAGTCATCCTGCCATTGGGAACAGTTTTTTCTTTTTCTGTTCAGACCGCTCATGAATGTAAACACTCCTATCAAATCACCTCTTAATTTTCTCTTTTCAAGGAGAAAGCCCCAGTCTCTCCGATCTACCCACCTAACACAGGTGCCTAAATATTTTGTCAAAGACCAATGTTGAAAGTGAGAGGCTATGCACTTTGGTAGGAAGAATCGAGGCATATACTATTTTCTAAATGGGGAAAGGTTTTGAAAATCTGAAGGACAAATTGAGTTAGGAGTCCCAGTTCAGGAATTCTCTTAAGGTTAACATGTATGTTAAATTGGTAGTTAGGAAGGCAAATGCAATGTTAGCATTCATTTCTAGAGTCAAGAGAGTGGGGTGCTGGAAAAGCACAGCAGGTCAGGCAACATTCGAGAAGCAGAAGAATCGATGGTTTGGGCATTAGCCTTTCATGCCTGAAACATCGACTCTCTTGCTCCTCCAATGTTGCCTGACCTGCTGTGCTTTTCCAGCACCACACTCTCAACGTTGATCTCCAGCATCTGCAGTTCTCACTTTCTCCTAATTCATTTCAACAGGGCTAGAATACAACAGTAGGTCTGTATAACACTTTGGGCAAACCACATTTGGAATATTGTGAGCAGTTTTGGTCTCCCTACCTCAGGAAGGATGTGCTGACATCGGAGAAGGTCCAAATGAGGGTTGTAAGAACGATCCCAGGGCTGAAGGACTTGTCGTATGAGGAGTGGTTGAGAACTCTGGGTCTGTACTCATGCCGGGGGGGGGGGGGTTGCGGTTATAGGGAGAAGGTTATAGGGAGAAGGCCGGAAAATGGGGTGGAAAAATATATCAGCTATGATCAAATGGCAGAGCACACTCGATGGGTCAAATGGCCAAATTTTGCTCCTATATCTTATGGTCTTGTGGTTGAAGGAAATGTTGCAAATGACGGAATAGAGAAAAGGTTAGGAGAGAAAGAGAAGCTTAGGAAGGCAATTCCAGAAGTTGGGATCCAGGCAGCTGAAGGAACGGCCACCAGTGATAGAGTGAAAAAAATCAGGGGTGGGTGAGAGACCAGAAATAGGGGAATGCAGAAATCTCGGAGTGTTGTAGGGCTGGAGAAGGTTACAATGAAACAAGATATTGTGACTATGTCTCCTTCTCAAAACATGAGCACACAATACAGGCCTCCAGGTTTCCAGTGCATAAGACATTAAAATCCTACCTTCCCTCTCAGCTTCCTGGCCAATATTTATCCATTAACCAGCACTTAGTATGTAGATAATATAGTTAATATCTCACTGATTCTGCAACCTTCCTGTGATGTGGGCATTGCTGGCTGAGCTGCTTTTATTTATTGCCCATCGCAAATTTCCTTGAGATGGTGGCAGTGAGCTGCTCGCAGTCCATGTGCTGTTGGCAGACCCACAACGCCCTCAGGGAGGGACAAAGTTAAAATTCACACAACACCAGGTTATAGTCCAACAGGTTTAATTGGAAGCACTAGCTTTCGGAGCGACGCTCCTTCAATTGTGGAGTACACAATTGTAAGACACAGAATTTATAGCAAAAGCTTACAGTGTGATGTAACTGAAATTATACATTGAAAAATACCTGGATTGTTTGTTAAGTCTCTCATCTGTTAGGATGACCATGTTAGTTTCACTTCTTTCATTTGTAAATCTCAAAACGTTTTTTTTAAAAGTTACATTCTCAGGTTAACTTTAACAATTAATGTCAGCCCAGATGACACATTGAAGGTGTTAGCTCCCTGTATACTGTTGTCTGTGCCATAATGTTTAGATTGATTCTAATCTAAAAAATGAGGTAACAGAGTCCATGTGAGATTTTGTACACCTCAATCCAACACTGGCATCTCCAACTCAGGGAGGGAATTCTCGGATTTTGAACCAGCAGGATTGAAGGAACGGCAATACATTTCCAAGTCAGGATGGTGAGTGGCTTGGAGGGGAACTTGCAAATGGTTCTGCTTCTGTCTCTATGCTAATTCTGTCCTCCTGACGGAAGTGTTTGTGGGTTTGGAAGGTGCTGGTGAAGGAGGCTTTGTAAGTTACTGCAGTGCTTCTTGTGCAACTGCTGCTACGGAATATTGGTGGAAGAGGGGGTGAATATTGGAGTTGGTTCATTGTCTGTAAAGTATTTTGACTGCGTTGGTAGTTCAGTGGTAACCATAAGACCATAAGGCATAGAAACAAAAGTAGGCCATTCGGCCCATCGAGTCTCCTCTGCCATTCCATGAGATCATGGTTGACCTGATAATTCTCAAATCCACTTTCCTATCAGTTCTTATAATCCTTGGTTCCCTTACTGATTAAAAATCTGCTTCTCTCAGCCTTGAGTATATCTGATGACACAGCCTCGGTAGAATCCGTGCATGATTAATGGCACAGACATGATGGGTTGAAGGGCTTCATTCTGTGCTCTAATCAACTGTGACTTTGGAATAACTCAATAGTTCTGAAAAGTGGTACAAAAATGCAAGTTCTTTCTTTATTCCAGTTAATATAAAATGGCAGTTGTGTTGCTACATGGGGGAGGCAATGCCTAGTGGAATTATCACTGGACTGTTAATCCAGAGACCCCGGTAATGTTTTAAGGATTTAGGTTCTAATCTCATCGTGGAAGATGGTGGAATTTGAATTCAATGAATATCTGGAATTAAGACTGTAATGATGACCATTTGCCCATTGTAACCCATCTGGCTCACTAATATCCTTTAAGGAAGGAAGCTGCCATCCTTACCTTTCTGGTCTACATGTGACCCCCAATGTGGCAGACCTTTAATTGCCCAGAGGGCAGTTAGGGATGGGCAATAAACACTGGTCTAGCCAGCAACACCCACATCCCATGAATGAATTAAAAAGAAGAATTTTCTTCTATAATTAGACACCAAAGAGGTGTATGGACGTGTGACAGGCTGCACCCCCGTGTCTGAATAGTGGTCTCTGCAGAACCCCTTGGTTGCATGGCCTACATTTTCTATTGTTTCTTCCTTTTTTTTGAGGGTGGGGATGAATTTTTGCTTTCATTCTCCCTCTGATGAAGCGCCCTGGTGATCTTCACTCAGATAACTGCAGCCTCTGGGGTTATCTGAGCTGTGCAGCTTTGTGGAACTCCCATCTTGAATTCAGATCACCTATCTGAGGTTGTGGTTTCCCTTCATCACTTGCTCAGTACCGTCTCATTCACTCAGCCACAGGGCAGCAAGATCGAGTCAATCAGAAGATGCCTTATCTCATCATCGGTGGCGTTATGAAACAAAGCTAACTGTATCTGCACTTGAAGCCACCCACAGTATAATTCTGATTACTGATTCATCGTAAAATCATGCTGACTTGTAACTTTGCTGCACTGTACATTGGTATAAATCTGGGTTTTTCTCTAACCTGCTCCCTCTACCCCCATTGACCCCACCACCAAGTCCCATTTGCCCCAGGTACTGGGTTAAATTGAACATTAAAGACTGCAATCACTTGATGTTTCTTACTCTCCGAAAGGATAGGGAATAAAGACAGGCAAGTAGGAATGAGGTTCTAAAGAGACAAATGTTGTAATGCTTTTCATAACTAATGGTGCCTCAAAGTGCTTTGCAACGAATGAGATGTGGTCACTGTTGCAATGCTGGGAAACACAGTGCTCAATTTGCACACAGCAAGCTCCCATGGACAGCAACATGATACTGATCAGATATTGTGATGCTGATTGAGAGGTAAATATCAGCCAGGACACCAGTGACAACTCCCCTGATCTTCTTTGTAATAGAAGCCACACAGTGTTTTAGACCAGCGAGGCAACACACACTTTGGAATAAGATTTTGATTTCACTTCCCATCTGAAAGATAGCAGCTCTGACAGTGTAGGATTCCTTCAGTCCTGCCCTGGGGTGGGTCAGCCTTGATGTTCTGCACAAGATCTGGAGGTGGGGTCTGATCCTGAAACCTTGTGACTGAGAGGGAAGAGAATGATACCCATTGAGCCATGTCCAGTTGAATCAGGTCAGTTCTCATTGATTGACAGCATGTCTGGATGCCTGACTGGCCTCATCTTGTTAAATAAGATTTGGGAGTGATACACACACTATTGAGTAGAGAAATGATGCAGGTAGTTAAAGGTGGAAGGAATTCACACTGAAAATAATCTTTCATGTGTTTACTGTGCCCCTTTCAAACCTAGCTTATCAATTCTAAAAACTGAGACCAAGGTCATGTATTACTGGGAGCAAGGACCCCATGTGCTTATTCATTTTGGACACTTGGACAATATACAGCAGGCACCTCAAATTCTGGTACCAGGCACCTGCTAACGTTGCCCGAGTAGTGCCTTCACAAGATTCTGCAAACCTGGTCAGGCAGCTTAATATCCTCCTCCGGCTACTTTTCCAGCATTGAGGCTGTAATCACTCAAACCCAGCTCCTGCTGGCTGGGACTTGTCACTTGTGTGTGACACTCAACTCAGAACTCTTGCAGAAAGCTGTAATAGGGGCATTTATCATGAAGCACTGCAGCACTGTCTCTAATTCCCCAATTGCTTCTACTGGGACAGAGGGTGAAATTCATAGGAACGTGGGAACAGGAATAGGCCAGTCAGCCCCTTGAGCCTGTTCTGCCATTCAATGAGATCATGGCTGATCTTGGCCTAACTCCATTTGGCTGCCTTTGGCCCAGATCCATTAGTACCTTTGCTTAACAAAAAGTATCCATCTCAGATTTAAATGAACAACCAGTGTGCATCCTTTGCAGTTTGTAGAAGAGAGTTCCAAACCTCTCCCACCCTTTTTGTCTGTAAAAATGCTTCCTATACATCCTTCCTGAACCTGGCCTTAATTCTCAGACAATGCCCCTAGATCTAGAATCCCCAACCAGTGGAAATACTTTATCTTTTCCTAACCTGTCTTTTTCTGTTAATATCTTGAAGACTTTGATCACATCGCTCCTTAACCTTCTAAATTCTACAGAAACATGGGCCTAATCTGATATAATGCACAATCACCAACAAAAGAGTTTCAGAATTGTGAAAGTGTCAGCTATTGATTGGGCTGTAGGTAGACAGAGGGAGGTCTCCTGATGCATTGGGTAGTGTCTCTGCCTCTGAGCCAGAAGCTTGATGTTCAAGTCCCCCTCCACGCCTCAATGATCAAGGAAAGTGTGTTTCTAACGCAACCAAACAGGATGAATATCAACTTGTAAATCCTTCCAGCACTTGCCACCAGCAGGTGGTTAAGAGCAGGAGTGCCTCTTTGTCAGTTATGCCCCACGCAGAGTGGTGTCCCAGTGTTGCAGTCTCAGGCCAATGTGCTGTCACAGGGAATGAACAAACTCCAGAAAGAATGGTGTATTGCACCTGCCTTGTGCGTCTCTGGATGTGGGAAGTGTTTCAGCATCGATTGGCAGAGGAGACATCTGTGAGCAGAAATAGCTTGATCGTCTCCTCCCTCCCCATCTGCCTTCATCTCCTCATGTCAGAAAAGCATTTGGATCTTTCACTGCAGCTGCTTTGGCTCAACATCAACCGGCTTTTATATAGTGCCTTTGATATAACAAAATTTCCCAGGGCACTTTGCAGGAGCCCTAGTCATTCTGATCAGACAGACTATTCTGTCACCCTGTGATCTCCCTATTACATCCTAGCCCCTTGATTTCTAACCTTGGTGGGGAGTACTGAGGGAGTGCAGCACTGTCAGAAGTTTCATCCATCACATAGTGGGTTAGACTGAGATCTGGTCCGCTCTCTCAGGTGGACACAACCTCTCTTCCCAAAGGGGGCATTCTACCTGGTGCCATGGCTATGTCTAGTCAGTGAAATAGCATCATTTAAACCTGATAATCTGGGAATGTCAGCAGGTCACTTGAGCCATTGTGGGATCTTGCTGTGCACAAATAATATTTCATACATCACAACCAAAGCATTGTTGGACGATGTAAGATTATGAGCACTACTGTATAAACTAAAGACCTTTCTTTATATGAATAGTCAGAACTCTCATAATACAACACTATCTGGGTGTAATAGCACAGGCCATTGAGTCTCTGCATGAGACGTAAAACAACCAGACTTTGTCTAACAGTGAGAATGCAACTAACAAAACCAAACAGACTGCAAAATCAGCTCAAGAGTAACCCAAACAGAAGATTAAGGACTTACGCTTCAGAACTATTGAAAATGAAAAGCTACCGAATCAGGACAAATTTATATGCATCTGGTGTCATACCAGTGGAGCAAGAGTTGCATTTTTATCTTGTCCACTCTTTGGCTCCTTTGTTTTTCAGAATGTGGATAGAAACTTAAGTTCTTCCAACTTCTGCCCCATCAATCATTGTGACATCTACTTCAGCAATGTGAGGGGAATGATTGCCAACGAGCCACTGAAGAACGTCTCTGCGTTGTTCTTTTTGTGTATGTCTGAGATGCAGGAGGCCTGGGCTGTGTGCAGGTCAATGCATGCATGAGGCCTGTGCAGCTGGATTGCCAGTTACTCTCAGTGCTTCCTCAGTTCAATTACATTGTGTGCTATTTTCCGGTGGTCTTGCGTGGCACAGTAATTTCAAACTCACATCCCTGTGATGGAGAAGTCACATTGCTTGGGCAATGATAAGCCAATAGAGTCAGCCACAGATTAAGACACTTTGGGCATCTTTCCTTTGGTTTGATTTTTATTCTGAGGCTTTATGCCAATGTTTGCTTTCACTCCTGGTCTCAGTGGGTTCCTTTTGGAGCTGTTTGGAGGGTGAGAAGAAGATCTAATAGAGAGAGAGGCCAGGTTTCTCAAAAGTGAAGAAGCTTACTTCAGAGTATTACAGGACGGTGATCAGTTGGGCCGATAGGTCGAGGAGTGGCAGTTAGTGTTTAATTTAGATAAATGTGAGGTGTTGCATTTTGGTAAGGCAAACCAGGGCAGGACTTATACACTTAATCGTAAGGTCTGAGGGAGTGTTGCTGAACAGAGGCCCCGTGGTGCTGGTGCATAGTTTCTTGAGTGTGGAGTTGCAGGTAGACAGGATATTGAAGAAGAGTTTGGTACGCTTGCTGTCATTGGTCAGTGCATTGAGTATAGGAGTTGGAGGATCATGTTGTAGCTATACAGGATATTGGTTAGGCCACTTTTGGAATACTGTATTCTAGTCTCCCTGCTATAGGAAAGATGTTGTGAAACTTGAGAGATTGCAGTAAGGATTTACAAAGGTGTTACTGGAGGATTTGAGCTACAGGGAGAGGCTGAATAGGCTGGGGCTGTTTTCCCTGGAACGTCGGAGGCTGAGGGGTGACCTCATAGAGGTTTTTAAAATGAGGGGCATGAATAGGGTAAATAAGCAAGGTCTTTTCCCCAGGGTAGGGGAGTCCAGAACTAGAGGGCATAGATTAAGCTGAGAGGGGAAAAATTTAAAAGGGACCTAAGGGGCAACTTTTTCACGCAGAGGGTTGTGCGTGTATGGAATGAGCTGCCAGAGGAAATGGTGGAGGCTGGTACACTTACAGCAAAGTTTGTGCGAAGATTTGTAGCTCGGGTGCTCGTTGTTGTGGTTCTGTTCGTCGAGCTGGAAGTTTTTGTTGCAAACGTTTCGTCCCCTGGCTAGGCGACATCATCAGTGCTTGGGAGCCTCCTGCGAAGCGCTTCTTTGATGTTTCCTCCAG
>NC_057727.1:5255307-5263199 GCF_004010195.1 Chiloscyllium plagiosum
ACCACGGAATTCCTAGAGGCATGGCATTCATCCACAAACTCCATCAACAAACACATCGATCTGGACCCAATATACCAACCACCACAGCGGACAGCTGAAACTGACAACTGGAAGCGGCAGGGACAGGCCACTATGAACACCGGAGGAAACATCAAAGAAGCGCTTCGCAGGAGGCTCCCAAGCACTGATGATGTCACCTGGCCAGGGGACGAAACGTTTGCAACAAAAACTTCCAGCTCGGCGAACAGAACTACAACAACAATTACAGCATTTAAAAGGCATCTGAATGGGTACATGAATAGGAAGGGTTTAGAGGGATGTGGGCCAAATGCTGGCAAATGGAACTACATGAACTCAGGATATCTGGTCAGCGTGGATGAGTTGGACTGAAGGGATGGTCTCCTTGCTGCACATCTCTATGACTCTAGTTGGTGTGTCCCCATAGAGACTGGTTCCATGCTTGTTTTGACGATTGGTATGTTTGGAGACTCCTTTTTCCAAAAAGGTGAGATATCTGAATGGATAGCATTGTGATGATATGTCTGACTGAACCCTCATGATGAAGCCTTATACTTGTACACCTTGTTGATGGTGACAGTGAATGATGTCACAGTTCTGCACGTCTACCAGGAGGTCCATCTGCTGATGAGCCCAGCCTGCCATCAAAGCTGAATGCACTAGCCACCACTTGGAGTCCTGACCAATATTTGTCCCTGAATTGAAGGAAAAAAAGACCTTGTCAATCTGGTATTTGTGGGAAGTTGCTGTTTGTACGTTGGCTGTGACTTTCCGTACATTACGACAGTGACTAGCCTTCAGCGGCTGTAACTCGCTGTGGGATGTACTGAATTTAGAAAAGATATGTTAGAAGTACATGTCTCCTGTTTCTTGAATGGCATAGCAGGTGATCAATAACCAGCGCACCTGACTAAACAGAAAGGTCTCACCAATCCAAGCTGCAGGCCTTACTTTGAAATGACAAGGCAAAAGTCAGGAGTGTGATGAAATACTCCCCACTTTCCTGGATAGGTGCAGCTCCAACAATGCTCAAGAAGCTCCACACCAACTAGATTGATTGGTATCCTATCCACCACAGTAACCATCCACACCCTACACCACTGAAGTTCCATAACAGCAGTGAGTACCATTTACAAGATGCACTACAGATATTCACCTAAACTCCCTTGACAACACCTTCCAAACCCATAACCACTGGCATCTAGAAGGACAAGGGCAGCAGACACATGGGAGCATCACCTTTCCCCTTCAAGCCTCACACCATCCTAACTTGGAAATATATCGCTGTTCCTTCACTGTTGTTGTCAAAATCCTGGAATTCCCTCCCGATGGTCATTGTGGGTCAACCTATAGCACATGGACTGCAATAATTCAAGAAGGCAGCTCACCCCCACCTTCTCAAGGGGCAACTAGGGTCAGGGCAATAAATGCTGACCCAGCCAGTGACATCCATAGTCTGTGAACAATTTTAAGAATGGCAGTGGAGCGCTGTCTTCCTGAGCCTCAGGTCAAAGAGTGAGGCAGATGCTGAGCCATGGGATCAGTTCTATGGGTACATGTTGCTCTGATACAGTGTAGGGGTAGTGTACACAAGAACTGGGCGTTAGAATGGACCGGGGTGGAACCACAGCTTGAAATTTGACTGGAGCTGCTTGTGAGATGGAACTGCAAAGTAGAGCTGTGAGGTGGATTTGTCTTTGCCAACTGGGAGTTCTTGTCACATGACTTGACCCCAGATGAGCCATTGGTTGACCAACATGCCCATCTTTGTGTCACTTTGTCTTAACAAGCCAATCCGAAAGCAAAGGAATTCACTGATTATCCAACTGAATAATAATTGACTTGCTGTTTTCTTATATTTTTGATGACTTTTTTAAAAGAATGACAAAAAAACTCCACAAACTATTTAAATGTTTCAATCTGATTTTTCACCAGAATTTCAATCTCTTGGAGATTGACCTTTAATTCCTAAGGACTACAGGCCCATCCTGGGAAGTAGGTGAATCAAGGGTGACTCTGTCGACCGATCGTTTCTTCATGCCCATCTCGATTAGTTCCAAACTATCCTGAGCAAATCAGGCAGGAAGGTGGTGTCAAACGGAAGGAAATATGTACGATAATGAGACAGTGTAATTGTTGATATGGCATCAGCAAAGCAGAGAAAGAGAGAGAGAGAGAGAGAGAGAGCGAAATGAGATGGAGGAGCAGAACTATATTCAGTATGGAATGTATCATTGTGCAAATGACGAGATTACAGGATTACTGAGAGCAGAAGGACATGGTTTTTGAATAAAGAATAGAATAGAATCCTTCACCGTCTAGATTTTAAAGAAAATAAAGCAAATATAAAAAGAAAAAGAAAGAAAAAGTGCACAAATGAAAAGAAGAAAGGAAAAGAGGAAGAAAGCTGACAGGGGCAGACAAATCCTGGGTTCAGCTCTGCCACCATCTTGGCTACACAGCTGAAGAGTACCAACTTAAGCCTGAGATGAGGAGAAATGTCTTCTCTCAGAGGGTTGAGAGTCTTTGGAACTTCTGACCACAGAGAGCTGTGGGGGCAGAGTCCTTGTGTATATTGAAGGCTGAGACAGAGAGATTCTTGATCATTCGGAGAATCAGGGGTTATGGGAAAGGTGAAGACAGTGGATATCAGATCAGCCATGATCTTATTGAATGACAGAATAGGCTTGAGGGGCTGAACAGCCTCCTCCTTTTCCTATTTCCAATGGTCTTATGGATAGAATACATTACAGACAAGCTAGAGAGGCAGGAGGAATGTCTTCACTAAGTGCCATGAGAACCCAGTGTTGAAAGCTGAATCCCTTTAGTATTCCACACTTAATATTTTCTGTGTTATTTGAGTATTACAGCTGTAACTCACCTATTACAAATTTAAATAAATCTTTAGAAAATGAAAGCTAAAGGAAGAAGAATAAAAATTAGAAGAATCATTGAGGTCACAATGCCTATTGAATTAGCATCAACAATTTATTTGGTGTCTATTATCAATGTTTTGTTTGGGAAAATAAGGAGGTTTTGATCTTTGAAGGAATGCAAGCTAACCTTGCTATAGTGTGGTGACCAGAACTGCACAGGGTACTCCAATTTTGGCCGAATGATCCAGTTTTAGATCTGCAACATAACTTGCCAATTTTTATATTCAATGGCCCAACCATTGAAGGAAAGCATACCTTCTTTACCACTTTGTGATGCCACTTTCAGGGAGCTCTGGACTTGTACCGAAAATCCCTCTTTATATCAGTGCTCATCAGAGTGCTGCCATTTACTGTACTTACTGTATATTTTCTTCTTGCATTACACCTTCCAAAAAGCATTACCTCACACTTATCTGGATTAAACTCCATCTGTCATTTCGCAACCCAACTTTCTAACCAATTGATATCCTGCTGTATCGTTTGATGACTATCATCACTATCTACGATTCCACTCTTTGACTAATTGAATAGTGTATGGTATTTAAACTGTGGCTTCTTAAACAACTCAATAACCTTTCTGAAAATTGCTTACGAACAGTCATCTGCCTATATTAGACAAAAGTGGTCACGCACCCTCCCCAATATCAACAGTGTAGAATCTCTGAGCTACCTTCTCCCCAACCCCACCCCCCTCCCATTTATCTCTCCATCCCTGAGGCTCCCTGCCTCATTCCTGATGAAGGGCTCCGGCCCGAAACGTCAATTTTCCTGCTCCTCAGATGCTGCCTGACCTGCTGTGCTTTTCCAGCAGCACACTCTCAACAAGTGTCGAATTAATAACCACCCTCCTACCCTATCCCTGTAACCCTGCATTTCCCATTGTAAATCCACTTAGACTGCACATCCCTGGATGCTATGGAGCAATTTAGCATGGCCAATCCACCTAACCTGCGCATCTTTGGACTGTGGGAAGAAACCCACATAGACATGGGAAGAATGTGCAAACTCCACACAGACAATCACGTGAGAGTGGAATTGAACCCAGATCCCGAGCACTGGGAGGTAACAATGCTAACCACTTAGCCAACATGCCACTTGCAATCAGAGTATGACAGAGTAAGACCTCTTCCCATTGTTATAAAATCCCATGTGATTCACTAATGTCTTTTAGGGAAAGAAATTTGCCGTCCTTATCCGGTCCAGACCAACAGCAATGTGGTTGACTTTTGACTGCTCTCTGGGCTGTTAGGGGGGGGGGAAATAAATGCTGACCTAGCCAACAATGCCCACATCCCATGTACAACTTCTTGAAAATGACCATGAGCTGAAATTTGGGATTGGTATTCTTTTGTAGCTGCGGTCCTGCAATCAATAAATCAACAGTCTGTTTTCTGACACTGTGCATTTGCAACAAGAGAAAAACCACATAGCAAGGTCATGATTGACTCACTTGGTGAAATAAGTTGGTTTCCTTTCTGATAAACATACCTCCCCACACTCTGGTTCTGCTATTGCTGCTGGAGCCTTTGCAGCTCAAATGCACTTGTCTATCAACCACAACCGCTCATGAAGCTGGGTTCACTTCCGAAATCTGTGCCTTCTACTGCCTTGACTGAATAAAGCTGTTTGTTTTCACAAGCTCCATTAAGACCAATGTCTTTTGAGAAGCAATTCAAGTCCACAGTAGTTAGCTGAAGAATTGATGTGATGTGGTTGGACTGGGGTGGACAAGGTCAGAAGTCACACGACAATGGGTTATAGTCCAGCATGTTTATTTGAAACCACAAGCTTTCAGAGCGCTGCCCCTTTGTCAGGTTGGTACCAACTTCCATCACTGGATGATAATGCAAGTGACCATCTCAAGCTGCTTACTCAGTTTTCAAAGATGTGCTTACATCCACCATCAGCAGTCATGTCTGGTCCAATGATTTTCCCCCAGCTTACCCATTCAGCAATCAATCACTGTGGCTTAGTGGCTAGCACTGCTGCCTCACAACACCTGGGTTTGATTCCAGCCTCAAATGACTGTCTGTGTGGAGTCTACATGTTCTATCCATGTCTGTGTGGGCCCCCTCCGGGTGCTCAGGTTTCCTCTAACAGTCCAAAGATGCACTGGTTAGGTGATTGGCCATGCTAAATTGCCCGTAGTATCCAGGGATATGCAGGCTAAGTGGATTAGCTATGATAATTGCAGAGTTATAGGTTAGGGTTGGATCTGGGAGGGATGCTCTTTGAGGGGTTGGTGTGGACTTGATGGGCCAAATGATCTGCTTCCACACTGCAGAGGTTCTACGAATCTCCATAAGTATTTGGATAGCTACAGAATGTGACCTCTGGGCGAGAGACTGTCTCCCTCACACATCTACCTGTGGGGCTTTACAATTTAAAATAACCTTTTATTCCTATTGACCATAACTAATCTCTGCTGTTTTCTCCAATGTTCATTGATTTGTAAGGAAGTTCATAACTTGATCGCAAAAATGGGCTTTTTCTGCCCCCTTACCTATTTACATAGTTTAGCACAGCTGGTTATTACCTAGCGCCAACAACACCTTTCCTGAACTTTGGCTACCTCCCAGCCTGCTAATGTTAAACTCAGGCTCTGCTGCCATTGTCTCCATGTGGATCTACTTTGCATCATCTTCTCAGGAAACCAAAGTAAGGCTTCTTTTCATCTCAGACCACCCAGGCATCAGGCAGACTGCAGAATATGTCATATGAGCCCTCCCTCCAATTCATCCAACACCAAGGGATATGGAGATAACACAGGAATGTACTGTTGAGGCAGTTGATCAACCATGAGTGACAATGGCAGGCAGGGCAGGCTCCAGGGGCCGAATGGCCTCTTCCAGCTCCATTGCCCCGTTGGCCATTTAACTCAAATTTAAAGCCACAGTCTCAAAATACATGACATATAATAATGGATATGAAGGGTTGTAATGCATCATTGTTGTAGTGGATTCACACTGTATTTTAGTGTGAACCATATCTGAGTGTGAACTGTATCTGAGTGTGAACCGCATCTGAGTATGAACTCTATCTGAGTGTGAACTGTATTTTAGTGTGATCTGTATCTGTGTGTGAACTGTATTTTAGTTTGAACTGTATCTGAGTGTGAACTGTGTCTCTGAGTGTAAACTGTATCCAAGTGTAAACTGTATTTTAGTGTGATCCGTATCTGAGTGTGTACTGTGTCTCTGAGTGTAAACTGTATCCGAGTGTAAACTGTATTTTAGTGTGATCCGTATCTGAGTGTGTACTGTGTCTCTGAGTGGAAACTGTATCCAAGTGTAAACTGTATTTTAGTGTGATCCGTATCTGAGTGTGAACCATATCTGAGTGTCAACTGTATTTTAGTGTGAAACGTATCTGAGTGTGAACTGTTTCTGAGTGTAAACTGGATCTGAGTGTGAACTGTATTTTAGTGAGACCTGTGTCTCTGAGTGTGAACTGTATCTGAGTGTAAACTGTATTTTAATGTGAACTGTATTTTAGTGTGAAGTGTATCTGAGTGTGAACTGTAATTTAGTGTGAACTGTATCTGAGTGTCAACTGTATTTTAGTGTGAACTGTATCTGAGTGTGAACTGTATTTTTGTGTGCACCGTATCTGAGGTTGAACTATATCTGAGTGTAAACTGTATTTTAGTGTGAAGTGTATCTGAGTGTGAACTGTATTTTAGTGTGAACTGTGTCTCTGAGTGTGAACTGTGTCTGAATGTGAACTGTATTTTAGTGTGAACCGCATCTGAGTGTGAACTGTATCTGAGTGTAAACTGGATCTGAGTGTGAACTGTATTTTAGTGTGAACTGTGTCTCTGAGTGTGAACTGTATCTGAGTATCAACTGTAGTTTCGTGTGAACTGTATCTGAGTATGAACTGTATCTGAGTGTGACCTGTATTTTAGTGTGAACTGTGTCTCTGAGTGTGAACTGAATCTGAGTATCAACTGTAGTTTAGTGTGAACTGTATCTGAGTGTGAACTGTATTTTAGTGTGAACTGTGTCTCTGAGTGTGAACCGTATCTGTGTGAACTGTATTTTAGTGTGAACTGTGTCTCTGAGAGTGAACTGTATTTTAGTGTCAACCGTATCTGAGTGTCAACTGTATCTGAGTGTCAACTGTGTATTAGTGTGAACTGTATTTTACTATGAACCGTGTCTCTGAGTGTGAACTGTATCTGAGTGTCAACTGTAGTTTAGTGTGAACTGTATCTGAGTGTGAACTGTAGTTTAGTGTGAACTGTGTCTCTGAATGTGAACCGTATCTGTGTGAAGTGTATTTTAGTGAGAACTGTGTCTTTGAGTGTGAACTGTATTTTAGTGTCAACCGTATCTGAGTGTGAACTGTATCTGAGTGTGAACTGTATACTAGTGTGAACTGTATTTTACTGTGAACCGTGTCTCTGAGTGTGAACTGTATCTGAGTGTTAACTGTATTTTAAGGTAAACTGTTTCTCTGAGTGTGAACTGTATTTTAGTGTGAACTGTATCTGTTTGTAAACTGTATTTTAGTGTGAACTGTGTCTCTGAGTGTGAACTGTATCTGAGCTTAAATTGTATTTCAGTGTGAACCGTATCTGAGTGTGAACTGTATCTGAGTGTGAACTGTATTTTAGTTTGGACCATATCTGAGTGTGAACTGCATCTGAGTGTAAACTGTATCTGAGTGTAAACTGTACTTTAGTGTGAATTGTGTCTCTGAGTGTGAACTGTATTTTAGTGTGATTCGTATCTGTGTGTGATCTGTATTTTAGTGTGAACTGTATCTGAGTGTGAACTCTATCGGAGTGTGAACTGTATCTGAATGTGAACAGTATTTTCGTGTGAACCGTACGTGAGCGTGAACTGTATTTTAGCGTGAACTGTGTCTCTATGTGTGAACTGTACTCTAGTGTGAACTGTATCTGAGTGTAAACTCTATCGGAGTGTGAACTGT
>NC_057727.1:5263699-5283894 GCF_004010195.1 Chiloscyllium plagiosum
TGCGAGTGTGACCTGTATTTTAGTGTGAACTGTGTTCCTGGGTGTGAACTGTATCTGAATGTGAACCGTATTTGAGTGTGAACTGTATTTTAGTGTGAACCATATCTGAGTGTGAACTGTATGCGAGTGTCAACTGTATTTTAGTGTGAACTGTGTCCCTGAGTGTGAGTTGTATCTGAATGTAAAACCGTATGAGTGTAAACTGTATCTGAGTGTGAACTGTATCTGAGTGTGAACCATTTTTGAGTGTGAACTGCATTTTAGTGTGAACTGTATCTGAGTGTAAACTGTATTTTATTGTGAACTGTGTCTCTGAGTGTGAACTGTATCTGAATGTGAACTGTATTTTAGTGTGAACCGCATCTGAGTTTGAACTGTATCTGAGTGTAAACTGTATCTGAGTGTGAACTGTATCTGAGTGTGAACCATATTTGAGTGTGAACTGTATTTTAGTGTGATCTGTATCTGAGTGTGAACTTTATTTTTGTGTGGAACTGTATCTGAGTGTGAACTGTATCTGAGTGTGAACTGTATTTTAGTGTGGAACTGTATCTGAGTGTGAACTGTATGCGAGTGAGAACTGTATTTTAGTGTAAACTGTATTTTAGTGTGAACCGTATCTGAGTGTGAACTGTATCTGAGTGTGAACTGTAATTTAGTTTGAACTGTACCTGAGTGTAAACTGTATCTGAGTGTGAACTTTATTATAATGTGAACTGTGTCTGACCATGAATCTGCAGCTTTGAGGACAGAGTAGAATGAGAAGAATTTTGTGTTGAAATGTCTAATTGAGAAAGCAGCTGAGCTGGAAGCTGAAAGATGAGTTTGTTATCGCTGGGCAATGAGACTCCTTAACAATGACGTCCCAAATTGACTTTGGTTCAGTGGCAGATGCACCACATGTGCATTGTTTATATCTTTGTGGTGAGCAAACCAAAATCTGCACAGGGTTTGGCTTAATACATACCCCTGTTCAGAGACGGACTGGTAGACAGTCAACGCTGTGCTTGTGTTGTGCTCTATCTGCCTTGCAGCAACCCCTTAAATAATGCTAACACTCTTCAGCACTGAGGCCGATGAAGCTGTGAGGAGGCAGCCTTCAGTAACTCACACATCTCTGCAAAGTTGGAAGTGTGTTCCTCAGTGTTTGCAGGTGTCAGCTGCAGCCTGGTGGGTAGCACTCTCAATGTTGGGCCTGTGATCGAGTTCCTCCAGCTGATACTAATTCCTGTACCTGTGGTCATCTAGTACTCAGGAAGCATCTGGAATTTCCACGTGACACAGGATGTGCATTCATTAGGATTGAGCTGCGCTGACGTGCTTCTATTTACTAAACCCGCAGAAATGAACCTCAGGCTGGTCTCTCCTCTGGAGATTAAAGAAGCACTTGCAGCTATTCACCAGTCAGCTCCTCCCCCTACAGTGATGTTGCTTGAGGTGATAAGCTTCCTCTCTGACGTTTATATTCCATTATCTCTGAGTCATTTTTGTTGCAGATTGTGTTTAGCTTTTAGATTATTTTGCTGCTTTAGCTCACACTGAAACACAAATGGTAATTATTACAAACACTGAACAGTAACAATAACAACGTAATAATAGATAATGCATTTTAACATAATAAAATGCCCCAAGCATTATAAAACAAAACATGATATCAATTCACATATTGGATCTTCTGACTTGGACAGCAAGGAGGCTCTAAGGTGTTCCTTAAAGTTGCGCACAGTTCTGGTTGCAACACTACCAGAAGGATGTGGAGGTTTTGGAGAGGGGGCAGAAAATATTTACTAGGATGTTGCCTGGTTAGGACGGTATCAGTTAAGAGGAGAGATTGGACAAACTTGGTTTGTTCTCACTTGAATGTTGGAGGCTGAGGGGCAACCTGATAGACGTTGATAAAATTGTTAGGGGAGTGGATAGAATGGATAATTGGTGTGTTTTTCTCAGGGTACAAATGTGAATTACTAGGGGACATAAGTTGAAAGTAAAATGGGAAAAGTTTAAAGGAAATGTGAGAGGCAAGTGTTTTTACACAGAGAGTGGTATGCACTGCCAGAGGAGGTGGTGGAAGCTGACACAATAGCAATGTTTAAGAAGTATCTTGACAGATTCATGAATGGGTAGGGAATAGAGGGATGCTGACTATGTAGATGTGAAAGGTTTGAAGTTTAGAAAGTTGTCAGGTTTCAGCACAGGCTTGGTGGGCCGAAGGGCCTGCTTCTGTGTTCCACTCTTCTTTGCTTGTTATTCCTTGTTAAAGGCGGGAAGTGAATTAGAGAGACGCAGTGGGGGAATTCCAGAGCTTGAAGCCCAGGCTTATAAAGGCTCAACCAGCAATGCTTGAGCAGTTAAAATGGAGGATGCCACAAGAGGTCAAACTAAGAGGAGCAAAGAGATCTCAGAGGAATGTGAAGCTGGAGGAGATAGTAGAGATAGGAAGGGGTGAGACTTTGGAAGGATTGGAAACAAACCACTGCTGAACTGGGAACCAACTCCGTATCGGTCAACGAGCACAGTGGGGAATGTGACTTGCTGCAGGTTAGGAATCAGTCAACAGAGTTTTGGATGAGCACAAATTTATAGAGCATTGTGAGGAAGATTCGTATTGGACTTGAAATATTAACTCTGTTACTGTCTCCACAGCTTCTGCCAGGTCTGCTGAACTTCTCCAGCAATTTCTGTTTTTGTTGATAGAGAGTGGAATTACAAGACAAACCTGGAGCTAAAACAAGGACAAAGTCAAGAGATGTCATGGAGCTGGAAACAGTTGATCTTAATGCTTGCACTAACCAAAAGGACCTTAAGGTCATAAAACTTAGGACGAGGTGTAGGCCATTCAGGCTACCAAGTCTGCTCATGTTTTTTTTTAAGATTACATTCCCTACAGTGTGGTAACTTTAGCGCAACACGTCCGCACCGACCCGCCGAAGACAAACCCACCCAGACCCATTTCCCTCTGGCTAATGCACCTAACCCTACGGGCAGTTTAGCACAGCCAATTCACCTGACCTGCACATCTTCGGACTGTGGGAGGAAACTCCACACAGATAGTCACCCAAGGCTGGAATCAAACCTGGGTCCTTGGCGCTGTGAGGCTGCAGTGCTAACCACTGAGCCACTGAGTCACCCAAGTTGATCAGACAATCTTCGAGGAGAAAGTGAGGACTGCAGATGCTGGAGATCAGAGCTGAAAATGTGTTGCTGGAAAAGCGCAGCAGGTCAGGCAGCATCCAAGGAACAGGAGAATCGATGTTTCGGGCATAAGCCCTTCTTCCTGACGCCCCTCCCCCAAGTCCCTCCTCCCTAACTTTTATCTTAGCCTGCTGGACATACTTTCATAATTCCTGAAGAAGGGCTTATGCCCGAAACGTCGATTCTCCTGTTCCTTGGATGCTGCCTGACCTGCTGCGCTTTTCCAGCAACACATTTTCAGCTTTGATCAGACAATCCTCAACCTCATGAATTCATTGCTGATTGTTGGAAAAACCATCATGCTCACCAATGCCCTTTAGGGAAGGAAATCTGCCATCTTTATTTGGTCTGGCCTAATGTGACTCCAGATCCACAGCAATGTGGCTGACTCTTAATTGCCCTCTGGGCAATTAGGGATCGACAATAAATATTGGCCTAGACAGTGATGCCCCGTGAATGTATAACAAATCCACTTTCCTGCCTTTTCCTCATAAAGCTTGATTCCCTTACCGATTAAAAAAAAAATCTGTTTATTTTAATGTACTGAACACCCCAACCCCGACAGCCCTCTGAGGTAAAGAATTCCACAGATTCACTGCTCTCTGAGAGAAGAAATTCCTCCTCATCTTTGTCTTAAATATGCAACCTCGCAATCTGAGATGATGGCCCTCTACTCCCAGACTCTCCCAGAAGGGGAAACAACCTTTCCACACCTGATCTGTCAGGTCCCCTAAGACTCTTGCATGTTCTCTCATTCTTCTAAATCCCAAAGAGTGCAGGCCCCACCTATCACTGCCTGACTGTCCAGGCCAGCTTTGACACATTCCAGGACACAGTAGGTGATGGTTTCTTGCCCACTGCAGCCACTTAGAATCCCTACAGTGTGGAAACAGGCCATTTGGCCCAACATGTCCACACTGACCCTCTGAAGAGTAAGCCACCCAGACCCACTTCCCTACCCAATTGCTCAATATTTACCCCTGACTAATGCACGTAACCTACACATCCCTGAACACTATGGGTAATTCATTTCGAAAACGGTGTCCACAGCCTGTCGGCTCCTGGGCCAGTTTCAGATGGAATTGTCATGCTCTCTCGAGTCTGTTCATCCAGCATTGGCTAAAACTGTAAACCTGTTTCCCAGAATAGCTGACCGATAGACAGCAGACGGTCATGGGACATGAAAGCAAAAGTGGCGGACAAAAATAGTGGGCTCCAACCCTGAACAGACAATTGAATTACTCCTGAATTAGAAACAACGCAGAAAGTATGGGGACTTGATTGAGCTGTGTCTATGCTTCAGGTTCAACGTAGTGCTGTACAGTCCTGTGCTCATTATGGTTTAGTTATTGATTGGACAGAATCATAAAATCCTACAGCACAGAAAGAGACCATTCAGCTCCTCAAAAACTGACCAATTTACTCCCACACCCTGCCTTTCTCCCCATAACCCTAAAGGATTATCCTCCTCAAGTATGATTGCCATTTGAAAGTTCAGAGGAAGCTAAAGCCACAATTCTTTTAGCAAGTGTGTTCCATGCCTTAATAGTCCTTACTGCGACTCCTATAAGATCATAAGATTTCTGAAAATACAAATAGAGTTTTAAAAACTGACAAGAGTTCTTTAAATATATAAAAATGTGGAGAGAGGTCAAAGTGAACATGAACCCTTAGAAAATGAATGTAGGAAGGTGATTTTTGGGGAACAAGGAAATGGCAGATGTGTTAAACAGTATTTTGAATCAGTCTTTATATTGGAATATACTTTGAACATTCCATTAATACTAAAAAAAATAGGGCAGGGGAATTGAATACAATCAAGTGTAGTATAAGACATACGTATGGGGCTAAAGCACGATATGTCCCCAGGCCCAGATGGTTTGTATCTTAGGATTCTAAAAGTGGTAGCTACAGAGATAGCGGATGCATCGGTTGTAGTTTTCAAAAAATCATTGGATTCTGAAGAAGTACCACAGATTGAAAAACTGCTGATGTGCCAGCCCTCTTCAAGAAGTGGGGGAGGCAAAAAAGCAGATAATTATAGGCTAATTAGCCCAACGTCTCTTCGTGGAAAACTATTAGAATGAATTATTAAGAATGAAATAGCGAAACATTTGGAAAATCATAATCTAATCAAGCAGATTCATCATGCTTCCTGAAAAAGAAATTGTCTGACTAACGTATCAGAGTTTTATGAGGAAACCCCAACCAGAGTAGATAGAGGAGAACCAGTAAAAGTGTTGTATTTGGACTTCCTAACAAAAGATGAAGTCATAAGATAAGAGCAGAAGTTACTGGAAAACAAGTCTAGGAGCATTTGTGAAGAGAAATCAGAGTTAATGTTTCCAGTCCGATGACCCTTCCTCTGAAGAACCAGAGGTTAGGACTGAGATGAGACGGGATTTTTTTTCTCTCAGTTGATTATGAGTCTTTGGAACTCTTTGCCACAGACAGTAGTGGGGGAAGAGTCCTAGTGTATGTTTAAGGCTGAGATAGATTCTTGATCAGTTGTGGAATCAAGGGTTACAGGGAAAATACAGGAAATTGGATGTGAGGAATGTTAGATCAGCCATGATCCTAGTGAACAGCAGAGCAGCCTTGAGGGACCGAACAGCCTGCACCAGTTCCTATTTCTTTTGGTCAAAGGCATTATGGGTCTACCTACAGCAAAGAGACTGCAGTGATCCAAGAAGGCAGTTCACCACCTGCAGTGATCCGAGGTCGACTCGGAACAGACAAAGAAGAAACTCAGCAGATCTGGCAGCAACTGTGGAGCAAGAAACAGTGCTCATGTTTTGAATCTGATATGATTCCTCGTCCGAAGGAGGCAATAAATGGAATCAGTGACACTGACATCCCCTGAATGAATGAATTTTTCAAAACTTTGAGCAGGTGTAGCCCATTCAGCCCCTTGAGCCTGCCTCACTAGTCAATAAAATCATATCTGACCTCTGATTGGAGCCTCAGCTTCACTTGCTTGCTTGTGGGCGGCACGGTGGCACAGTGGTTAGCACTGCTGCCTCACAGCGCCAGAGACCCGGGTTCAATTCCCGACTCAGGTGACTGACTGTGTGGAGTTTGCACATTCTCCCTGTGTCTGCGCGGGTTTCCTCCGGGTGCTCCGGTTTCCTCCCACAGTCACAAAGATGTGCGGGTCAGGTGAATTGGCCATGCTAAATTGCCCGTAGTGTTAGGTTAAAAGGGGTAAATGTAGGGGTATGGGTGGGTTGCACTTCGGCGGGTCAGTGTGGACTTACTTCCACACTGTAAGTAATCTAATCTAATCTATCCTCCTATGACTCCCTTATCGATCAAAAATCTGTCTAATGTAGCCTTGTGTTTATTTCAAAGCTCAGCCCCCACTGCTCATTGGGGAAAAGAATTCAAAAGACTAATGACCTTTGAATGTTGAAATTTTTCCTCAATGCCATCTTTGATTAGGGGCCCTTATTTTTAAATGATGCCCCTAGTTATGGATAACCCCACATCCTCTCAGCATCTCCCCTGTCAAGTCCCCTCAGAACTTTAGAGGTTTTAATCAGCTCACCACTCATTCTTCTAAACTTTAATAAATGTCAGCCCAACCTATTCAGCCTTTCCTCATAAGATAACTCCTTCGTCTCAGGAACAAACCTCATAAACCATTTCTGAAGTGTTTCTAATCCAAGTCTGACCCTCCTGAAGTAAAGTGACCAAAGTTGTCCAAATGTAGCCTCACTGAAGCCTGTTCAATTGTACAAAGGACTTCCCAGTTTTTTTTTGTTCTAAACCCTTGCAGTAAAGACAGGTTTTGCATTTTGCCTTCTGATTTATTTGGCATACCTACATGTTAATGTTTGTGTTCGCATACAAGGACACTCAGATCCCTCTGTACTGCAATCTGTTTCCAATGCTTTGGAGAGAGTACTGAAAATGTTTACCAGGATATTGCCTAGGACAGGAGATTTTAGCTTCGAAGAAAGGTTAGGTAGACTGGGGTTTGTTTTTGCTGGAACGCAGGAGGTTGAGGGGCAACCTGATGGAAGTTTATAAGATTGTGAATGGCATGGATAAAATGGAAAGTATGAGGTTTTTTTTCCCAAAGTGAAGGGATAATTACTAGGGGACACAGGCTCAAGGTGCGGCGGGGAAGTTTAAAAGAGATGTATGAGATACTTTTTTCACATAAAGGGTAGGTGCTGCCAGAGGGGATGGTGGAAGCAGGCGCAATACCAGTATTCAAGAAGCAATGGATGAACACATGAATAGGAAGGGAATAGACAGATACAGATCCTGTAAGTGAAAACAGTTTTAATCTGGAAGGGCAAAATGTGTTAGCACAGGCTTGGAGGGCTGAAGGGCCTGTTCCTGCACTGTAATGTTCTTTGTTCTAATTCACCAACATTCTGTTTCTTTCTATTACTGGAATAGTCAAAGTCAACCAGGAGGTAACATAAATATGGATCAGGGTTTAGCTGTGGATGAGCTGAGGCAAAGTCAGAACCAAGTGGTGCTGCAGCATAAAAGCTTAGTGATGGTATAAATATGCAGTCAGAACTTCAACCCAGGAAAAATATGAGAGCAATGTTGTAAACTACCTGGTTCAAGAATAAACAACCAATCAGCATGCTTTTCTCCTACAGTATAAATTGTTGTGACCATCTGAAATTTGGTATTCTTGCATTGGTCCTGATGCGTGCATGACAGAAAAACCTTCAGCGACTTGTTTCTTTTTCTAGAAACTTTCACTCTGCTTACCACGAAGTGGCTGAATAGAAAAACATTCTGAATGACTGAGAGGAAGCAAATAGAATGGGAGGAGACTTTATGGAGTTTAAAGCTCAGCATAATGTTGTTGGGCCGAATGAATTGTTTTGGTGCTGCAACATTCTATGCAATTCACACCTTTGATCAGATAAAACCCTCATTTAACTGAAATGGTCAGCTGTCGGCAACACTCTTGAACAGATTGCGATTGTGAAGAACTCGCTTTGTAAAGTTTTGACAAGAGGTGATAGAACACGACAGATTAGCGATTCATTCTTTAAACATGCTGGCCTTATCAAATTCATGTGCTGCAGCATAATCAGATTGATGCAGTGTTGTTCCTTATCCCTCATTCCATTGTGATGATGTTGTAAAGAGCTGAAACCTCCTTCTACTGTTCACAGAGAATGAAAATAGTGTTTGACAGATAGCCTTCCTACTATAATCTGATGGAAAATTAGATAAAACACTAAATGCATGGCTCTGTTAATATCCCAGGAGAACAGACAATGTTCCTGAAGTATGGATCTGCTACATAGCAGCTGCTTCCTGCTCAGATACAAGTTGTTCGCTCTGATTTGAAGTTGTGAAATGAATGGGAGAGATGGCACAGATAGTCTTTTCTGCTGAGATTTCTGTGCTCAGTGCAGTGATGCAATGACACCACTCAGAGCCACAATGCTCTGGCCAATGGCATACACTTGAGGATCAATTTTCTGGTCTCATCGAGGGAACTGGTAGACTCAGCCTGGAAGGTTTTGGGATCTGCGATGGATGCATGTCACACCTCGATGGAGGGGATTAAAGAGGCTGCCCGGGATTTTCCAAGCTGGCTTCCAATTTCCTGACGCAATAGGGAACTATCCGGTGGAGGACCCATCTGGTTCACTAATGTCCTGGAGAGAAAGAAACTGCTGTCCTTACCTGGCCTGTGACTCCAAACCCACAGCAAAGTGGTTAACTCGTCACTCTGGGTAGCTAGAGATGGGCAATAAATGCTAGCCTTTGCCACAGGTGCCTTAATTATGAATTAATAAAAAAATCACGCAGTGAGAGAGGGGGGTGGGGGTAGGGAAGCCAATAGATCCTGTCTATATCAAAATGCAACAATGTAGAGGGGGACAATTAGCTCAATTGGACGGACAACAGGTTAATAGGGGAATTAAGAAGGCTTGCTGTTTCGAGGCATAGATTACAATACAACGTTCGGCACAACATCGTGGGCCGAAGGGCCTGTTCTGTGCTGTATTGTTCTATGTTCTATGTTCTATGTTCTAATACCAGGGAGGTTATTTTGGACCTGTACAGAACTTTGGATAGGTTGCAGCTGGAATACTGTGTGCAGTTCCAGTCACCATACTAATGTAGGTGACAGTATATTTTTAGCTTGATAGGTTGAAAGGCCTCTTTTGTGCTGATGACACTATGATTTTATGATATGAACCCTACACATTCTCCATTTTCCTTATAAATTTAAAGTGATGAGCAAACAAAGCAAGAGTGAAATGGGGAAAACTTTTTTGACACAGCAATACACTGCTTGGAAACATGGTGGAGGCAGATTCAATTGGGATATTCAAGAGGATGCTGGAGTGAAATGGTGTGCAAGGATATGACGAAGAGGCAGGAAATTGGCACAAGGTCATACGACCAGCACAGGCATGGTGGTACCAATTGACATTCTTCAGCACCGTAAGGATTCTGTGATTTTCCACATCAACCATTTAGAATGCCTCAATTGAACCTGCCTCAACCACATTTCCAGGCAACGTATTCCATACGCTAACCGCTTACTGCTGTTCTCTGGTCCTCCACTCATCAAATAAAGGGAACAGTTTCTCTCTAATCTGTTAAGGCCTCTCACAATCTTCAAAACAATCATCAAATTTCCTGTTAAACTTCTCTTTTCAAAGTGGGGAATGAATGAGTGGCATTTAGGAGAAGTTTAGACTTGAGAGAGGCTGTGTGCGAGAACAAAGAAGACCAAATGATCGGTTTCATTTGAACCTAAAGTCAAATTGCTGCAGATGTTGGGCATGGAGTGAGAAAATGCTGGAAGAATTCAGCAGGTCTGTCAACATTGGTGAGCAGAGAGAAACAGAACTAACGCTTCTCAAGTTCAATGTTAGGATTTGGAATCTTAACACTTCCCTCCATCCACAGCTGTCATCTCTTTCTCCTGTTTTCAAATCTCTTTGAGAAAAGCAACAAGTTGTTTTAATATTTCAAACCCTTTGGTGTGAAGATAAATAGAATTTGAGCAAGAATTGAGTGTAGACCAGATGTGGTGCATCTCAACACACCTGAGGGAATGGATGACTATCATCTTGTGTTATATATGAATGTGGTGCTAGGGAAATGTTGAGGATCCATTTAGATTCACTGAAATCCCAAGAAACTACCTTTGAGGCAATGAGTACGTATTCAGCAGACGACATGTCTCTCAACATTGGAGAGGCCCTTGGGGAGAATCAAAAATAGAAATTGCTGGAAACACTCAGCAGGTCTGGCAGCGTTGGTGGAGAAACAGTAAATTTAACGTTTCAGGTCCGGTGACCCTTCTTCAGAACTGATTGTAGCTAGGAGAAAGATTGGTATACAGTGTATATGGGGTGAAGTGGGGTGAGGGGAGGATTAAATGATAGGTGGAGATGGAACCCAGGGAGAGAGAAAAATAGTTGGAGTAAGGACAGGGGAAAGGTCAGTCTGGGAGAATGAGTAACTGCTAATGGGGAGCATTAGTGGCTGACAATGAGATGGTTGTGGTAGCAGCCCATGTGATGGCAAAACCTGGTGTGTGGGGTTTGGGGTAAGGTCATGGGGGAAGGTGCTCAGGCCCTAAAATTATTGAACTCGATGTTGAGTCCTGAAGGGTGTACGGTGCCCAAGTGGAAAGTGAGATGCTGTTCTTCCAGCCTGCGCTGAACTTCGCTGGAGCACTGCAGCAAACCTGAGACAGAGATGTTGGCCAGGGAATAGGGGGTGTGTTGAAATGGCAGGCAATCAGAAGGTCAGAGTCATTTTTATAACAGAATGTAGATGTTCTGCAAAGCAGTCACATGGTCTGTGCTTCGTTTCCTCAGTGTGGAGGAGGCCACATTGTGAGCAGCGAGCATACATTGAGTAAAGTGCAGGTAAGTCACTGCTTCACCTGGAAGATGAGTTTGGGTCCTGGGATAGTGAGGAAGGAGGAGGTTACTGGGCAGTGCTATTGCATGGGAATGTGCCGATGGGGTGCAGGAGATGTGGACGTGAAGGAGAAGTGGATCAAGGTATCCCGGAGGGAAGTGTCCCTCTCAGGGGAGAGTGTTGCTTCTTCTTACAAAGAGTGTGGAACTTTTCCTCCCTCCTATAGCTCTGTGTAATTAAGGATAAGGATTTCCTGATCAGAGGCCCTGTTGATGAACATGACTCCTAAACCAATTATCATCCTTTCCTAATCTCACCTCTTGTGTCAATACAAAAAACACATACTGGCCTTAATATTCCATCCTTTAGGTTTCAAGAAGTGATTAGATGTAGTCATAGAGTCATAGATTCATAGAGATATGCAGCATGGAAACAGACCCTTCGGTCCAAATATCCTAACCTAATCCAGTCCTATTTGCCAGCATTTGGCCGATATCCCTCTAAACCCTTCCTATTCATGTACCCATCCAGGTTCCTTTTAAATGTTGTAATTGTACCAGTCTCCACCACTTCCTCTGGCGGTTTAATCCATACACACACCACCCTCTGTGTGAAAAAGTTGCTCCTAAGGTTCCTCTTTTTTATTCTCTCTTACCCTAAACCTATGCCTCTAGTTCTGGACTCCCCCACCCCAGGGAAAAGACTTTGTCTATTTACCCTGTCCATGCCCCTCATGATTTTATAAACCTCTACAAGGTCACTCTTCAGTCTTCCAGGGAAAACAGCCCCAGCCTGTTCAGCCTCTCCCTATAGCTCAAATCCTCCAACCCTGGCAACATCCTTGTAAATCTTTTCTGAACCCTTTGTCATTTCACAACATCTTTCCGATAGGAAGGAGACCAGAATTGCACGCAATATTCCAACAGTGGCCTAACCAATGTCCTGTACAGCCGCAACATGACCTCCCAACTCCTGTACTCAGTACTCTGACCAATAAAGGAAAGCATACCAAATGCCTTCTTCACTATCCTATCTACCTGTGACTCCACTTTCAAGGAACTATGAATATGCACTCCAAGATCTTTGTTCAGCCACACTCCCTACGACCTTACCATTAAGTGTATAGTCTTGCTCTAATTTGCCTTTCCAAAATGCAGAACCTAACATTTATCTAAATTAATCTCCATTTACCACTCTTCAGTCCTTTGGCCCATCTGATCAAGATCCTGTTGTGCTCTTGGGTAACCTTCTCTGCTGTCCACTACACATCCAATTTTGGTGTCATCTGCAAACTTGCTAACTTGTTCATTTACATAAATGACAAAAAGCAGTGGATCCAGCACTGATCCTTGTGGCATACCACTGATCATAGATCTCCAGTCTGAAAAACAACCCTCCACCACCACCCTCTGTCTTCTACCTTCAAGCCAGTTCTGTATCCAAATGGCTAGTTCTCCCTGTATTCCATGAGATCTAACCTTGCTAACCAGTCTACCGCAAGGAACCTTGACGAATGCCCTACTTATGTCCATATAGATCATATCTACAGCTCTGCCCTCAAACAGGTTCATGAGACATGATTTCCCACGCACAAAGCCATGTTGACTATCCCTAATCAGTCCTTGCCTTTCCAAATACATATAAATCCTGTCCCTCAGGATTCCCTCCAACAACCTGCCCACCACTGACGTCAGGCTCACTGGTCCATAGTTCCCTGGCTTTTCCTTACCATCCTTCTTAAATAGTGGCACCACGTTAGCCAACCTCCAGTCTTCCGGCACCTCACCTGTGAGTATCGCTGATACAAATATCTTATCAAGGGCCTAGCAATCACTTCTCTAGCTTCCCACAGAGTTCTAGGGTACACCTGATCAGTTTCTGGGAATTTATCCAAATTTATCCACTTTTATGCATTTTAAGACATCCAACATCCCCTCCTCTGTAACATGGACATTTTTCAAGATGTCACCATCTATTTCCCTACATTCTCTATCTTCATGACCTTCTCCACAGTAAACACTGATGTACTATACTCCCCCATCTCCTGCGTTTCCATACAAAGACCGCCTTGCTGATCTTTGAGGGACCCAATTCTCTCCCTAGTTATCCTTTTGTCCTTAATGTATATATATATTGAATCTCTTTGGATTCTCCTTAACCCTATTTGCCAAAGCTATGTCATGTCCCATTTTTGCCCTCCTGATTTCCCTCTTAAGTATACTCCTACTGCCTTTATACTCTCCTAAGGATTCACTCGATCTATGCTGTCTATATCTGAAGTGTGCTTCCTTCTTTTTCTTGACCAAAACCTCAATTTCTCTCGTCATCCAGAATTTCTTACACTTTGCCTTTCACCCTAACAGGAATATATTGTCTCTGGATTCTCATTTCTGAAGGCTTTCCATTTTCCAGCCATCCTTTTACCTGCAAATATCTGCCTCAATCAGCTTTTGAAAGTTCTTGCCTAATCCGTCAAAATACCATCAAGTCTTCCAATTTAGAACTTCAACTTTTAGATCTGGTCTACCTTTTTCCATCACTATTTTAAAATTAATAGAATTATATGTTCACTGGCCCCAAAGGGCTCCCCCACTGACACAGCAGTCACTTGCCCTGTCTTATTTCCCAAAAGTGGGTCAAGTTTTGCACTTGCCCTAGTAGGTACATCCACATACTGAATTAGAACATTTTCTTGTACAAACTTAATGAATTCCTCTCCATCTAAACCCTTAACACTATGGCCCTTAGGGTTAAAGGGATCAAAAGATAAGGGAGAATGTGGGAACAGGGGATTGAGTTGGAAGATCATCCAGAATTGTAATAGATAGCACTGCAACCTTGGAGGGTTTAAAGGATCTTAGTTTCTGTTATTATATCTTGAGAAACCAGGGACTAATTTAGTCTGGGTTAGTGTTATCCTTTATACTGGAAATGTTTGTGGTTGTCAAAGCAGTGTGTTGCCATGGTGACACTGATGAATGTGGCTTTGTAATTTAAGACACCATCTATCACTGTCCAATCCAATTACAGAAAAAGATCAGCATTTCTATCACCATGCCCATGACATGGAGCAGTCATTGGGATCTCCATCTGTGATAGTTTGTAAAACCCTCAAACAAACCTCAAACAGACAGCTGCCCCGAGTGGTCTTCTCAAGTGTTGTTTCAGCTGAACACCCACACAAGTGGAGAGCATTCTCCCCTTGACTTGTGCCCTCCAGGTGATAGAAGAATCAAGGGGAGGTCAGAAGGTGAGACACTTGCCCCACTGTCCAGACTCAATAATGTGTCCTGTTGTCTCTTGCCACCACTCTGTAATCCTATGAATTGGAACTGTGAAGTGTTGCAATACCACTTTTAGAGAGAATATGCTCAATGAGCAAGCAATCAGGACGAAGGGCATGTGACCAACAGGCATTATACAGTCCAGCGTGTTTCATGCAGTGGAGTGAGTTGTAACTATGCTTTCTTGTGATGATAATTGCTGAATATTTATTGTGAATCTGTGTGCTGTGCAAACATATAACACAGCTTCGAGTAGAATGAGAGAGTCATAGAGTTGATTAGCACAGAAACTGACCCTTTGGTCCAATATTTCCTTCGTTGCTCAGACCTTTGAGGAGAGGAGTTGGGACATCATATTGAGGTTGTACACGGATGCCTCTATGACTCTATTACTTGTCCATACCAACCAGATATCCTAAATTAATCTAGTCCCATTTGCCAGCAGTTGGCCCATATCCCTCTGAACTCTTCCTATTCATGTACCTCTCCAGCAGCCTTTTCAATGTTGCAATTGTACTATCCTCCGCCACTTCCTCTGGCAGCTCATTCCATACAAGCACCACCTTCTATGTGAAAATGTTGTCCCTTAGGTCCCTTTTAAATTCCCCCCCCCCCCTCCTTAAACCAATGCCCTCTAGTTTTGGACATCCCTACCCTGGGGAAAATACCTTTTCTGTTTACCCTATCCATGCCCCTCATAATTTTATAAACCTCTATCAGGTCACCCCTCAGCCTCTGATGCTCCAGGGAAAACAGCTTCAGCCTATTCAGCCTCTCCCTATAGCTCAAACCCTCCAACCTTGGCAACACCCTTTCTGAATCCTTTAAAGCTTAACAAAATTTTTCACATAGCAAGGAGACCAGAATTAAATGCAGTATTCCATAAATGACCTAATCAATGTCCTGTACAGCCACAAGACCTCCCAACTCCTATATAAAATGCACTGACCATCAAAGCTAGCATACCAAACAACTTCTTCACTCTCCTGTCTACCTGTGACTCCACTTTCAAGGAACTATGAACTTGCACTCCAAGGTCTCTTTGTTCGGCAACACCCCCCAGGGCCCTAGTATTAAATGTTTAAGTCCTGCCCTGGTTTGCCTAACCAAAATGTGGCACCTCACATTTATCTAAATCAAACTGCATCTGCCACTTCTCGCCCCATTAGCCTATCTGATCTAGGTCCTGATGTTCTCTGAGATAACTTTCTTCACTGTCCACTACACCAATTTTGGTGTTGTTTGCAAACTTAACAAACAAACGTCTTATGTTCACATCCAAATCATTTACATAAATGACAAAAAGCAGTGAACCCAGCACCTATCCTTGCAGCACACCGCTGGTCACAGGACTCCCAGTGGGAAAAACAGCCTTCCGCCATCACCCTCTGTCTCCTACCTTTAAACCAATTTTGTATCCGAATGGCTAACTCTCCCTGGATTTCACATGATCTAACCCTGCTAACCAATCTACCATGCGGTACTTGTCAAATGCCTTACTGAACAGTGCATACATTTAGTTTATCCATCCTGATGTGAAATTGTTATGCTGGTGTTCAGAAAACATAGAACCCTGACAGAAAAGACTTAGATCAGGACTGACTGTAAACAGTCTATTTCATTGCAGATGAAAAATGTTCACTTCCGAGAGGGAAAAAAAGGAATAATACTTACAAATGAATGTGCTAGTCATACTGGAGAACCGTTCTGATGTCTACAAAACATTTGCAAGGTTTTACTGTTTTTTTTCCCCTCAGCAGCGAGATTGTATTTAAGGAGTGCACCACAGTGAACAGTCTACAGAGTGCAGTTAAATAGAATCCCGACAACCTACCGCAGACACAACAATGTGTCCCAATAAAAGCACAGGGTGATGCTGGGTGGGATGCTGCTCAGAGGGTCAGTGTGGATTTGATGAGTCGAGTGGCCTGTTGCCACACTTTAAGGTTTCTGTGACTCTCCAGTTCTGAAGAAAGGTCGCAGGACTTGAAATGTTAACTCTGTTTCTCTCTCCACAAATGCTGAGCGACCTCTAGCACTTTCTGGTTTTGTTTCAGATTTCCAGCATCCGCAGTTCTCGGCTGTATTCTGATTTTTTTTTCAGTAAATTGTAGATGATGTCAATTTACGACTCACGTGGATAAGATCAAAAGCAGCCACTTATACCAAAGGTGCTTGGTGGGGTGTTATCTCAAACCCCTCCATTTATATCGGGAATAATGTAGTTTTAGGTAACTGTTCCTTAGGCATCTCAAGCCTGACCAGAGGCAGAACTTTCAACAGGTTTCACTCTGCTTCTGTCACAAAAGACAGAATATTGTCCGGCTCTGTGTGTCGAAAATGCACTGAAACATTCTTGGAAACATTCTGAAATAAATTAGCTGCAACCTCCTGATTGCTGATACCAATAAAACGCCACAAATGGACATTGCTTTGTTTAATTTCCGAGGAGGTTAATAGTTTTGGTTTGTTGGATCTTTTTAAGATAATTTTCCTTTCGTTTCAGTCTGGGGGACAGTGATTAGTGAGCTTTTAGTTTAGAAATGAGGGGATTTAAATGCATTAAAAGATGATTTGAAAGGGTCACAGGGAACGGCAAAAAAAAAGTGAAATGAATTATTTTCCATCAGAATAATCATTCTCTGAAGGTATTTGCAAATGATGTTTTGCTTATCCTGTATCTCTCCCCCTCGTGTTTCAGCTTGTAGTTCATGGGCACATCAACCTGACCTTGAAATGTAGTTGCAGAAGGTGAGATACCTAGCTG
This sequence comes from Chiloscyllium plagiosum, assembly GCF_004010195.1. Classification (NCBI taxonomy): domain Eukaryota; kingdom Metazoa; phylum Chordata; class Chondrichthyes; order Orectolobiformes; family Hemiscylliidae; genus Chiloscyllium; species Chiloscyllium plagiosum. The sequence goes on from NC_057727.1 coordinate 5,280,818, forward strand.
ACACATGTAATACTATACAGCTGTAATTTAGCCCCAGTGATATTGACACTCTCTACCAGTTCAGGCTAAAAGGGGTATCGTGGTGTAGTAGCAATTACTGCACCACTAATAACCCATTATTATTGGGCCTGCCAGTGTGAAGGTTGGAAAATTTTGAACTTAGTGTTTTTTGATGTAAAAATGCATCTGCTTCCCTTGTGACCCTAAAGGAAGGAGATTTACCACTTTTAACTAGCCTTGACGAATCATGACTTCAGGGTGATTTCATTACTCTCTGAAGTCATGTTTGGAAACCAGGCAACCAGGAACAGAAGTATGTCATTCGGCCCACCGAGTCTGAGCTATCATTTAAAGGCAGGATGTGACAGCCCTTTCCCTCCACCTATGTGCCCTTTGCCCCATAACCCATTAGTATACTCAGTAAGCCAGACTTGAAAAAGAATCCTACTGTTTTTTTTATTCATTCACTCACAGGATGTTGCTGGTGAGCATTTATTGCCCATCCATGTTTATCCAGAGTACAATTAAAAATCAACCGTGTCAAAAAGATGTACAGCATAGAAATAGACGCTTCGGTCCAACTCGTCCATGCCAACCAGATATCCTAAATTAATCTAGTCCCTTTTGTCAGGGTCTAGAGCCAAGTATAGGCTAGACCAGGTAAGGATGAGATTATCTTCCCCAAAGGACATTAGTGAACCAAAGGGGCTTTTCTAACAATCAACTGCTCAAGATCATATAGCCATAGAGCTGTACAGCACAAAAACAGATCCTTTGGTCTAACTGGCCCATGCCGACCAGATATCCTATATAAATAGAGTCCATTTGTCAGCATTTGGCTCAATCCCTCTAAACCCTTCCTAATTATATACTTACCGAGATGCCTTTTAAATGTTGTAATTGTCCCAGACTCCACTTCCTTTGGCAGCTCGTTCCATACACTCACCACTCTCTGTTTGAAACAAATGGTCCCTTAGGTCCCTTTCAGGTCTACTTCTATCTTACCCATTCCCTTCATAATTTTAAAAAAGAAACATAAAATTATGAATGGAATAGATAAGATAGAAGTAGAGAAGATGTTTCCATGGGCGGGTGAAATTAGGAGAAGAGGGCATAGCCTCAAAATTAGGGGGAGCAGATTGAGAAGGAACCTCTTCACCCAGAGGATTGTGAATCTATGCAGGGATCTCCTGTGACCGTTCCCCTCAATAATAAGAGTACCACTTTGGATACTGCTGGAGGGGTTGAAGACCTACTGGGGAAAGCCACAGCAAACAGGTCTCTGGCACTGAGCCTGGCTCTGTGACTCAGAAGGGAAGGGGGGAGAATAGGAGAGCGGTAGTGATAGGAGATTCAATGATTAGAGGTTCAGACAGGAAATTCTGTGGTCGCAAACGAGACTCCCTGATGGTGTGTTGCCTCCTGGGTGCCAGGGTCAGGGATGTCTTAGATTAGATTAGATTAGATTAGATTATTTAGCATGGTCAATTCACCTAACCTGCACATCTTTGGACTGTGGGAGGAAACCGGAGCACCCGGAGGAAACCCACGCAGGCACGGGGAGAATGTGCAAACTCCGCACAGTCAGTCGCCTGAGGCGGGAATTGAACCTGGGTCTCTGGCGCTGTGAGGCAGCAGTGCTAACCACTGTGCCACCGTGCCGCCCATCTTGGATTGGGTCTACAGAATTCTTAAGGGGAAGGGTGAGCAGCCAGAAGTTGTGGTACACATCAGTACTGATGACGTAGCTAGGGAAAGGGAGGAGGACCTGAAAAGTGAATATAGGGAGACCTAGAAGACGGGACGAGCAGAGTAGTAATCTCAGGATTGCAACCGGTGCCACGTGATGGTGAGGTTCGGAACAGAGAGTGGGTGCAGCTGAAAGGCTGGTGTAGGAGGGAGGGCTTCAGATATGTGGATCATTGAGATACCTTCTGGGAAGGTGGGAGCTGTACAAGGAGGATGCCTTGTACCTGAACTGGAGGGGCACCAATATCCTGGGCAGAAGATTTAAACTAGTTTGGCAGGGAGATGGGAACTGGAACTACGGATCTGAGGATGGGGTAGCTGGTGAACAGGCAGATACAGCATGCAGAGAGTCTGTGAGGAGGAATAGACAATTGATAAGGCAAAGTTGCAGTCAGTGTGATGGGTTGGAGTGTGTCTATTTTAATGCAAGAAGTGTCAGGAATCAGGGTGATGAACATAGAACATAGAACATAGAACAATACAGTGCAGTACAGGCCCTTCGGCCCTCGATGTTGCGCCGATCCAAGCCCACCTAACCTACACTAGCCCACTATCCTCCATATGCCTATCCAATGCCCGCTTAAATGCCCATAATGAGGGAGAGTCCACCACTGCTACTGGCAGGGCATTCCATGAACTCACGACTCGCTGAGTAAAGAACCTACCCCTAACATCTGTCCTATACCTACCCCCCCTTAATTTAAAGCTATGCCCCCTTGTAATAGCTGAACTTAGAACATGGATCAGTACTTGGAGCTACGCTGTTGTGGCCATTGCAGATACTTGAATATCACAGGGGCAGGAATGATTGTTGGATGTTCTGGGGTTTACATGTTTCAAAAGGAATAGGGATGGAGGTAAAAGAGGTGGGGGTGTGGCATTGATAAACAGGGATAGTATAACTAGGTAAAAACAATGACTGCAGATGCTGGAAACCAGATTCTGGATTAGTGGTGCTTGAAGAGCACAGCAGTTCAGGCAGCATCCGAGGAGCAGTAAAATCAACGTTTTGGGCAAAAGCCCTTCATCAGGAATACAGACAGAGAGCCTGAAGGGTGGAGAGATAAGTGAGAGGAGGGTGGGGGTGGGGAGAAAGTAGCATAGAGTACAATAGGTGAGTGGGGGAGGGGATGAAGGTGATAGGTCAGGGAGGAGGGTGGAGTGGATAGGTGGAAAAGAAGATAAAATAGGCAGGTGGGACAAATAGAGAGACCCTTTGCCCGAAACGTCGATTTTACTGCTCCTCGGATGCTGCCTGAACTGCTGTGCTCTTCCAGCACCACTAATCCAGAATCTGGTTTCCAGCATCTGCAGTCATTGTTTTTACC
>NC_057727.1:5288713-5325999 GCF_004010195.1 Chiloscyllium plagiosum
TGTTAGGCCCCTTGCATTGAAATAAATGCAGTTTAATTTATTAGTCCTACCTTGTCCCTGCCTGCCCTGACTGTTTGACTCGCTTCTGTTCTCAACTGTACCAGTATAGATTGACCTCTTTCCTCACGTTCTCCCTGGATCCAATCCCCCCCCACTTTACTAGTTTAATAGTTTAAAATCTCCCAAGCAAATTTCCCTGCCAGTATATTAGTCCCCTTCCAATTTAGGTGCAATCCATCCTTCTTGTACAGGTTACTTCTACCCCAAAAGAGATTCCAATGATCCAAAAATGTGAATCCTTCTCCCATGTACCAGCTCCTCAGCCATGCATTCATCTGCGCTATCCTTCTTTTCCTGCCCTCACTAGCTTGTAGCACTGAGATGTGGAACAACTAGTCAAGAGGAAAAAGGAAGCTTATTTAAGGTTGAGGAAGCAAGGAAGCAAGGATCAGCTAGGGCTCTCGAGAGTTACAAGGTAGCCAGGAAGGAGCTGAAGAGTGGACTTAGGAGAATTAGGAGGGGCATGAAAAAACCTTGGTTGGTAGGATTAAGGAAAACTCCAAGTGTTCTACACTTATATGAGGAACCAGAGGATGGCCAGAGTGAGGGTGGGGCCGATCAGGGATAGTGGAGGGAACTTGTGCCTGGAGTTGGAGGAAGTTGGGGGGGTGTTGTTAATGAATACTTTGCTTCAGTATTCACTACTGAGAGGGACCTTGACATTTGTGAAGACATTGTGAAACAGGCTGATATGCTCAAACAGGTTGATGTTAAGAAGGAGGATATACTGAAAATTTTGAAAAACATGAGGATAGATAAGTCCACTGGGCCAGACAGGATATACCCAAGGTTTGTACAGGAAGTGAGGGAAGAGATCGCTGCGTCTTTGGCAATGATCTTTGCATCCCCATTGTCCACTGGAGTAGTACCCGATGATTGGAGAGTGGCAAATGTTATTCCTTTGTTCAAGAAAGGAATAGGGATAACCCTGTGATTAAGATCAGTCAGTCTTACATTGGTGGTGGGCAAATTATTGGAAAGAATTCTGAGAGACAGGATTTATAATGATTTGAAAAAGCATAGTTTGATTAGAGATAGTCAGCATGACTTTGTGAGGGGCAGGTCATGCCTCACAAGCCTTATTGAATTCTTTGAGGATGTGACCAGACACATTAATGAAGGTAGAGCGATGGATGTGGTGTGGATGGATTTTAGCAAGGCATTTGATAAGGTTTCCCATAGTGAGCTCTTTCAGAAAGTAAGGAGGCATAGGATACAGGGAAATTTGGCTGTCTGGATACAGAATTGGCTGGCCCATAGAAAACAGAGGGTGGTAGTAGATGGAAAGTATTCAGCCTGGAGCTTGCTGAGCCGAGGTATTCCACAGGGATCTGTTCTGGAACCTCTGCTCTTTATGATTTTTATAAATGACTGATGAGGAAGTGGATGAGTTAGTAAAGTTTGCAGATGACTCAACGGTTGGTGGAGTGGTGGATAGTGTGAAGGGCTATTGTAGGTTGCAACGGAACATTGACAGGATGCAGAACTGGGCTGATAAGTGGCAGATGGAGTTCAATCTGGAAAAGTGTGAAGTCATTCACTTTGGAAGGTCAAATTTTACTGCAGAATACAGGGTTAAAGGCAGGATTCTTGGCAGTGTGGAGGAACAGAGGGATCTTGGTGGCAATGTCCATAGATCCCTCAAAGTTGCCACCTAACTTGATAGGGTTGTTAAGAAGGCTTATGGTGTGTTAGCAGCGGGGTTGAGTTTAAGAGCTGTGAGGTTATGCTGCAGCTCTATAAAGCCCTGATTCTATGTTCTATGGAATTCCCTGCTCAGTGAAGTGATTGAGGCTTCGTCAGTAAGTGTTTTTAAAGCTAAGATAGATAATTTTTTGAACAATAAAAGAATTAAGGGTTATGGTGAGAGGGCGGGTAAGTGAAGACGAGGCCACGAAAAGATCAGCCTTCTTATTTGAAGGGCCAGAATGGCCTACTCCGAGTTCATATGTTCTTTTAAATGTTTGAGTTTTCACCCATAGGGATCAAAGTTCAGGCACGATTCTGAGGGGGCCAAGAGGGTAAATGCTGAAAGATCATTTCCATTGGTCACAAAATCCAAAGCCTGGGGACAATGATTTAAGGTTGAGATAAGGAGAAATGCTCCCACTTAGAGACTGATGAATTTTTGAACTGTGGATGTGGCTGTGGAAGCTCTGTTGTTGCATACACTTCAGCCTGAGTTGGATTTTGGTGTCATGGGGGAATCAAGAGATGTGGAGAATGGCCGGGAAAGTGGATTTGAAACTCAGAGGATCAGGATTGGACAGGCTGTATGGCCTTGTGTTGCTTATGTTCATGGGAAAAGATCCAAGGATTGGGCCATTCCTGTAATATTTCATAATCCTCTTGTGTGGCCTTTGTCTGGCACAATGTTTGCTGACATATTGTGTACTCCATGTCAGTCACCCTACTCCCTATTTTGCTGATCAAAGCTGTCAGTTAGTAGTCGCGGAGTCTACCCAAGTTGTACTTGTACAAGTCCCTCAGAGTTCCATCGTCCCTGGGAAAGTGACCAGGGACAGGGTCCTGGGAGCCTGGGAGGGTCTGCCAATGAATATTTCCCCTTCCTCACAATGCACTGGGCAAACGTTTCCAATTGAATTAAAAAGATTAAACTACCTTTCATTTTCAGAGGTGCCTGTGCCCTGTATCAGACAGCTGAGTGTGTACACGTACTTGCTGTGTACCAGGGCAAGTAACGCATGGTGGATCGGTTTCACAAATCAATCTTTAACCCTGAGCTGAGTATTTATGTCATGACACTTTTGAGTTTGGACCAGAACAGAGATGAAGTTCCTATTTCAATTCCAGTTAGAATGTTCAGATGCACTGGGTGGGGATGGAGTGGGGGCGGGCGAGGAGCTTGCTCATGAAGCCTTCCAAAATCAACCATCTCCGTCAAGACTCGGTTGGCTGGGAGAACCCGACCGCGTTCCAGCTAAGGAAAGAAAAGGGAACAAAGAGCCGAAGACAGATTTGGACAGAGTGTAAAAGGAGAAAGAGTTTTCATCAACAGAAGGGTTGGGAGCCAGAAGGGACTGCAAAAGAATCAGACAGCAGGAAGGGGGAACGCAGCAGGTCGTGATGTTCTGAAAAGGAAGCAGATTCAATATTAACACTCTGCAGGAAATTGGATCAAAAGTGGAAAAAGTGCCAGGGTGATGCAAGCGAGTAGGATAAAATAAGATTAGTCTCAGCACCTTTGGAGAGCCAGCATGAAGATGATGGGCTGAATATCCTTCTTCTGTTTTGTACAACTAGATGAAAAGGAGCAACTAATCCCGAACAAATCTCTTTTCTTTTGGAGCATCCTCTTTCCCCCTAATCAGTTTTATTCAATTTGAAAAGGACACAAAATAAAACCCTTTTGACCAAATTTCTCCAAAAGGTGATCAGAATTAACATCCTCTCCAGCTACTGTCGCTAACAGCTTATTATAAAATGCAAATGTGACCATTCATGTATTCTTAAATATTTGTTCCAATTTATTAGTTGGAATTTGGCCACATCTGTTAGTGATTTTCTTTATCAAACCCGTCCTGTGCAACAAAAGGTTAATTAAGCCAAAGGAAACAATTATTTCTCCACCTCCCTTTTCCCGCACTGTTTGATTTTATTCATATTGCATTCATTCTCGCAGGCTGCAAAGCTAGTTTCCAAGCCCCTCTAATCTTGACGTGTTCAGAAATTCCATTAACATTTCTGAAGGAAGTATTTGAAAGAATAAAATTGAATATTGGTGCAGAGATGATAAGAGAAATTGTCTTGTACGATGAGCAATTTGCCGGCAATTTCTCCACAGTTTTTACATGGGCAATGGTTGTAATCTGCAAGGGAAATGTGAAGCGACTGGGCATGCTTTGCTTTTGTTATTTGAAGCCGGTCTCTTCCTTAGAATATCCACATTCTTTGGGGTATAATACGGCTACAGTGATGTGCTGAATATTGTATTTTACCTCGGTTGGAGAGGTGAAGGGTGTGGCATTTCTCTAATAACAAACACCAATTAGAATGAAATCTTGACACAATGATCTAGCAAGACGGAATTTGTTTCACCATCAGCCTTGCCACTAGCATTCTTTCTTCCTTCAGTATGAAAGTATTAGGCAAATCAGTTACCCATTTAACTCGCTTTCCCACATTAACAACCAGAACAATAGAGCCGTTGTCTTTTTTTTTATGCTTTCATGGTCTGTGGGCATTTCGGCTATGCCAGTATTTATTGCCCATCCCTAATTGCTTAGAGCCAACCACAATGGTCGGCACAGTGCCTCAGTGGTTAGCATGGCTGCCTCACAGCAACAGGGACCTGGGTTTGATTCCAGCCTCGGGAAACTGTCCATGTGGAGTTTGCACATTCTCTCTGTGTCTGCATGTGTTTCCTCCGGGTGCTCTGGTTTCCTCTCACAGTCCAAAGACATGCAGGTTAGGTGGATTGGCCATTCTGAATTGCCCCATAGTGTCCGGGGATGTGTGGGATTAGTCACAGTGAATGCAGGGTTATGCGAATAGGGTGGTGTGCTGGGTCTGGGTGGAATGCCCTTTAGAGGGTTAGTGCAGACTCAATGGGCTGAATGGCCTCTTTCTGCACTGTAGAGATTCTATGATTCTATATTGCTTTGGTATGGATGGCAAATGCACTGCCCAAAAGTGTGTCAATGATCCCAAGGTTTTTTTTTTTATTTTCCCAATCGATTCATCATTAGTCTCTTAATTTCTGATTTTTAAAAAAATTGAATTCAAATTCCACCTTCTGGAATATATATATATCCTGCAATGACAGGATATATTTAGGATATGTTTGGCATAGATAAGTTGGACTGAGGGATCAGTTTCCATGCTGTACAGCTCTCTGACTCAGAAGAAGCAGCCAGGACCTCAGTTTAACATCTCATTGGAAACTGGTGAAGATTCAGTGAATGGCCAATGATTTGTATTGGCTAGAGGTCAGAAATGTACTTGAATGAAGAACATACATGAGAGAGTTCAGTTGTGTGCAAGTTTGGGGGAGCTGGGATTGTTCTGTTTAGAGTAGGGATGGTGAAGGAGGGATTTTTCTCAAAATTGTGAGCAGTTTTAGTGGCAAGATGGTCAAAGGATCCTATCGTGTGGTAGAGATGGCAAGGTTGAGGATGAATGTGCTACCAGAAAGAACAATGGAGGCAGATTCAATAGTTAGGGTCCAAATAGGCGTTAGATACACTAAAGTAGGTGATGACCAATGGCATTATCCCAGACTATTAATTCAGAGACCCAGATAATCTCCTGGGCATCCAGGTTTGAAGCCCACCATGGCAGATGTTGGAATTTGTATTCAATAATAATCTGGAATTAAGAGTCCATGAATCCATTGTCAAATGCTGGGAAAACCCATCTGGTTCACTGATGTCTTTGTTAGGGCAAGTAAATCTGATATCCTTACTGGCCTATATTTAACTTCAGATCCACAGCAAGAGGTTAATTGCTCCAAAAGAGCTGACCAAGCCATGCAGTTAAAGGGCAATTAGGAATGGGCAATAAATACTGACTTTGGCAATGAAGCCTATATCATAATCCCTGGAATATCTGGATAACAAGCACACCTATGGCAGACCCCTACCTACTTGGTGACTTAGCTCTGCCTTCAAAACCATAATTCCAACAAAACTCATCTCCAAAACTCATCTCCTAGGACTCTGCTCCCCACTCTGCAACTGGATCATCGACTTCCTGACCTATAGACCACAATTAGTAAGGCCAAGTGACAACACCACCTCCAAAATAATCCTCAACACCAGTGCCCCACAAGGCTGTGTACTCAACCCCCTACTCCTTATACACTCACGGTGTTTGGCCAAATTCAGATTTATTTACAAATTTGCTGATGATACCAATGACGAGACAGGAAGGAGATAGCTTGGTGGATTGGTGAAAGACAACAATCTCTCCCTCAATGTCAATTGTAAGGAGCTGGTCATTGAAGCAAAGTAGAGCACATGCCCCTGTCTGTACCAATGGTGCTGAAGTGGAGGTGATCGAGAGCTTCAAGTTCCAGGAGTGATGGTCACCAACAAGTTACCCCAGTCTACCTATGCTATGACAGTCAAGAAATTACACCAATGTCTCCACTTCCTCAGAAGATAGCCATGATGTGGAGGAAGTGGTGTTGGACTGGAGTGGACAGAGTTAAAAATCACACAACACCTGGCTATAGTCCAATAAATAAACCTGTTGAACGATAACCTGGTGTTACGTGATTTTTAACTTCCTCAGAAGGAAACTTGACATGTTCACAAAGACTCTTACCAATTTTATAAATGCACCACAGAAAGCACCCTATCTGATTGCATCACAGCTTGGTATGACACATGCAGTGCCCAAGAGCACAATAAATTACAGAGAGTTGTGAACACATCTCAGTCCATCACACAAACCAGCCTTCCATTCCATTGACTCCATCTATACTTCCTGCTGCCTTGGGAAAGCAACCACCATCATCAAAGATCCCTCCCACCCCGGTTATACTCTCTTCCACCCTCTTCCATCAGCAGAAGATACAAACATTTGAAAACATGTACAAACAGATTTAAGAGCAGCTTCTTCCCCATTGTTATCAGACTTCCTAGAATCGCTACAATGTGAAAGCAGGCCATCCCAACCCTCTAAAGATCATCCCATCCCTTACCCTATCCCTGTAACCCTGAATTTCCCATGGCTAACCCTTCCAGCCTGCACATCCCTGGACACTGTGGAGCAATTTAGCATGGACAATCCACCTAACCTGCACATCATTGGACTGTGGGAGGAAACCAGAGCACCTAGAGGAAGCCCACACAGACAGAGGCTAGAACCAAACCCAAGTCCCATTCTGAGGAAGGGTCTTTGGACCCAAAATGTTAACTCTGATTTCTCTTCACAGATGCTGCCAGACCTGCTGAGCTTTTCCAGCAACTTCTGTTTTTGTTCTAGGTCCCTGGCACTTGTGAGGCAGCAGTGCTAACCACTGAGCCATGATGCCACTCTTATGACTGGACCTCTCATATATCAGAGTTGATTTTTCTCTGTATTAGTAAAACTATATTCTGCATTTCTTCTGTTAACCCTGATGGGAATTTATATTTGCCAGGAATACTGAAGGGAATTTATATATTTGCCAGGAATTGGTGTTGCAGAGACTGTTAGGTCTGAGGGCTGGTAGGTCCCCGGGGTCTGATGGTCTACATCCCAGGATACTGAAGGAGGTGGCTCAAGAAATCGTGGATGCGTTGGTGATTATTTTCCAGAGTTCGATAGATTCAGAATCAGTTCCTGCAGATTGGAGGGTGGCTAATGTTATACCACTTTTTAAGAAAGGAGCGAGAGAGAAAGCAGGAAATTATAGACCAGTTAATCTGACCTCAGTGGTGGGAAAGATGCTGGAGTCAATTATAAAGGATGAAATTATGACACATCTGGATAGCAGTAACAGGATAGGTCAGAGTCAGCATGGATTTATGAAGGGGAAACCATGCTTGACTAATCTTCTGAAATTTTTTGAGGATGTAGCTCTGAAGATGGGCAAGGGAAATCCAGTGGATGTAGTGTACCTGGACTTTCAGAAAACCTTTGATAAATAGCAGGCGGTGACCAGTGGGGTACCACAGGGATCAGTGCTAGGACCGCAGCTTTTTACAATATATATTAATGATATAGAAGATGGTATTAATAGTAACATTAGCAAATTTGCTGATGATACAAAGCTGGGTGGCAGAGTGAAATGTGAGGAGGATGTTAGGAGATTACAGGGTGACTGGACAGGTTAGGTGAGTGGACAGATGCATGGCAGATGCAGTTTAATGTGGATAAATGTATGGTTATCCACTTTGGTGGCAAGAACAGGAAGGCAGATTACTACCTAAATGGAGTCAAGTTAGGTAAAGGGGCAGTACAAAGAGATCTGGGTGTTCTTGTACACCAGTCAATGAAGGCAAGCATGCAGGTACAGCAGGTCGTGAAGAAACCTAATAGCATGCTGGCCTTCATAACAAGAGGGATTGAGTATAGAAGCAAAGAGGTGCTTCTGCAGCTGTACAGGGCCCTGGTGAGACCGCACCTGGAATATTGTGTGCAGTTCTGGTCTCCAAATTTGAGGAAAGACTTTCTGGCTATTGAGGGAGTGCAGCGTAGGTTCATGAGGTCAATTCCTGGAATGGCGGGACTACCTTATGTTGAAAGATTGGAGCGACTGGGCTTATATACCCTTGAGTTTAGAAGACTGAGAGGGGATCTGATTGAGACGTTTAAGATTATGAAAGGATTGGACACTCTGGATGCAGGAAACATGTTTCCGTTGATGGGTGAGTCCCGAACTAGAGGACGCAGCTTAAAAATAAGGGGTAGGCCATTTAGGACAGAGATGAGGAGAAACTTCATCACCCAGAGAGTGATGGGTGTGTGGAATGCTTTGCCCCAGAAGGCAGTGGAGGCCCAGTCTCTGGATTCGTTTAAGAAGGAGTTGGATAGAGCTCTCAAGGATTGTGGAATCAAGGGTTATGGAAATAAGGCAGGAACAGGATACTGATTGAGGATGATCAGCCATGATCATAATGAATGGTAGTGCAGGCTCGAAGGGCAGAATGGCCTACTCCTGCACCTATTGTCTATTGATGTACTTGTGTAAGTAAGGTATGGTTTGTCTGGTTAGAATGCAATACAAAGCCTTTCACTGAATATTGGTATTTATGACAATAGTAAATCAAATCAAATTACATCCAGTGAAAGAGGGGGAGAGTGGGATGAATTGGATATCCCTTCAAAGAGCCAGCACAGTTACAATGGGCCAAATGGTGTCATTCTGTGCCAAATGATTGAAGGGGAGAAAAATAATGGAAACTGATGCATTGATATCAGGTTCTTTGACCCAACCTACAGAAACTGGCTGATATTAAAATCAGTTTAAGAGTGTGACACTCCTCAGCTCCTTGATGAGACACAAAGAAGATGCCTTCAAAAACACACATTATAAAGTCAACACAGAATATAATGCCAGGATGGAATCCTTTCCAAAACAAAATGCAGCTACACAATGGGAGAAGGTTTCAACATTGCATTGAGCTTTGAAATACCTGACATTTTAATGACAACTCTGAGAATCTTTGCAACAAAAGACTTTTGTTGACAGGGTAGTGTAACGGCCCAACGTGTGCGTTTAGAGTTTCCTGCCTGACAGGTTTCCCAGCATTGACTGAACAGTTTAAAGTTATGCTGATACTGTACAGAGTTTCAGGTATAAGTGCTTTTGGATCTTCTGCCAATTTGGAATGTGCTTGCAATGCTGAATGCCACAGATGTTCTTAGAATAGTGACCTCTATTCCCATTGCTTAATGTCACCCATTTCCCTCCACCCCCAACCCCTTCCTCATCCCACCACTTGACTTCCTGTGTTAGTGATATCTGTCCACACCTCCCCACAATGATTCACCAGTCACCAGACTCGCCTTTAGCTGTTTGCATTCTTTTTGATCATCAATCAAACGTCTTTTTTCGAAACCGAATAAACAAATGCATTCCAAAAATATTAAACCAAAACATACCAGTTTTATTTTTGAAAAATGAACCTACAGCAAGTATTGCACAATGTTCATATCACAGATCCTATGATTCTGAAATGGTTTGTGCTCTTATGTAGCAGGATCTAGGCAACATACTGGTTTAGGGAAACACAGTTTCCTGATGAAGACCTTATGCTTGAAACGTTGACTCTCCTGCTCCTTGGATGCTGCCTGACCAGCTGTACTTTTCTAGCACCACGCTCTTCGACAACATACAGGTTGAGACTGGTCAGAGAGTCTGATCAATGGCAAGCAATATTTATACCACAGAAGTGCCCTTCAATGTCCATCTCCAACAAGGGAGAATCTAACAAACTGCTAAAATCATCAATGATTTTCTGTTGCTGAATCCTAACATCGACATCGTGGACCAGTCAGGAGTATGATGGAATATTCTTTAATTTCCTGGATGAGTACAGCTCCAACAACACTCCATAAAGAAACCAAGAGAAACTTGGCAGGTCTGATAGCATCTGTGAGAGAGAGAGAAACAGAGTTATCATATCGAATCTGAATGACACTTCTTCAAAACTGGAAGGAGTTTCTTTCATGTTCTTTTGCCAGAGACCAAGGAGGTGCAAGTGTTGTAGATGATGTAGATACTCCATGCAAAAGACAAGTAGGTTATTAATGGTGTGAACAATGTAAAATGGGAGGAAGTAAAATGTGTGAAAGGAGGAGAATGAGTCCTCTCGACTGACAGCAAAATGAACAAGGCCCAAACAAGACAAGGCTGTTGGTGGGGTGGGGAGGGAGATAATGTAGGATAACACTGAAGAGTCTCGATACCATCCAGGACAAAAGACAAAAAAAAACCAGCAGATGCTGGAATCCAAGGTAGACAAAACAGGAGGCTGGAAGAACACAGCAAGCCAGGCAGCAACAGGAGGTGGAGAGGTCAACGTTTCGGGTGTAACCCTTCTTCAGGACTGGGCAGTGGGTGTAAGGGTAGCTGCAGATAAAGGTGACAAAGCAGCCTGCTTGATTGGCACCATGTAACACAAACATCCCCACCCTCCCACCACTGCTCAGTAGCGGCAGTGTATACCATTGACAAAATGGCATAAATTCACCAAAGCTGCTTTGACCAGCACCTTCCAAACCCATTGTCACTTCGGTCTAGTAGGACAAGGGCTGCAGATACTTGGGAACACCACTCATGGGGTGGCATGGTAGCTGAGTGGCTAGCACTACTGCCTTGCAGCATGAGGGAGGTGCATTCAATCCTACCCTTGATAACTCTCTGTGCAGTGTTTGCACGTTCTCTTTGTGTCTGTGGGTTTCCTCCAGGTGCCCCAATTTCCTCGCACAGTCCAAGATATGAAGGTTAGAAGGGTTAGCCATGGGCAATTTTGGGTTGCAGGGAGTGGGTCTGGGAGGGATGATCTTTGGAGGGGTCGGTGTTGCCTCGAAGGACTGAATGGCCTGCTTCCAAACTGTAGGGATTCTATGACCATCTCATCCCCCCATCACAAATTGCTGATGAAATTCAGAGGTTTGGCATCATCTGTTGGAGGAATGCAGGAGTTAATGTTTCAAGTCCAGTGACTCTTCATCAGAACTCACCATGCTGACTTGGAAATATATCACTGTTCCTTCACTGTTGCTGGGTCAAAATCCTGGAATTCCCTCCCCAGTGGCATTGTGGGCCAACCTACAGCGCATGGACTGTGGTGGTTCAAGAAAGCATCTCACCCCCACCTTCTCAAGGGATGGACAATTGATGTTGGTCCAGACAGCAATGTCCACATCCTGGAGAAGAATAAATAAAAATATTAATCTTCAACCCCTGAAAGTGGCAGAACTATCCTGAAAAGCTCTTAGCTAACTTTCCCCCAACCCCACCTCCCCTCTCCCATTTATCTCTCCACTCCGGACGCTCCCTGCCTCATTCCTGATGAAGGGTTTTTGCCCGAAACGTCGATTTTCCTGCTCCTCGGATGCTGCCTGACCTGCTGTGCTTTTCTAGCTCCACTCTAATCTTGACTCTGATCTCCAGCATCTGCAGTCCTCACTTTCGCCTACCTTCGTAACATTAGCACTGCTGCCTCACAGTGCCAGGGACCCAGGTTCAATTCCAGCCTCGGGCAACTATGTGGAGTTTGCACATTCTCCACGTGTCTGCATGGGTTTCCTCTGTGTGCTCTGGTGTCCTCCCACAGTCCAAAGAATTGCAGGTTAGGTGGATTGGCCAAGCTAAATTGCCCATAGTGTCCGGGGATATGCATGCTAGGTGAATCAACCATGGGAAATATCGGGATGAGGGGTGGAGGAGAGGGGTGGGGAGGATTGGGGGTGCTGAGTCTGAGTGGGATGCTCTTCAGAGAGTCGGTGTGGACTTGTTGGGCTGAATGGCCTGCGTCCACACTGGAAGGATTCTATAAATTGGCTACTGAATCTGTTTCATTAGATTGAGGAGAGTGACTAGGTTACTTCCTGGGTCAAGATTGTGTCCTGAGGCAGGCTCCCTGATGTGCCTCACCACATTGTGAGGCTGAATAATAATCTTAAAATTGAGCACATCCAGGGTTGTTCAGTATCACTTTTCAGAAAAAAGCAAAACAGTTGTGTGGCTTGCAACAGGTCACCCAGGATGAGGAACAACAGGACAGCTCCCAATAATGTACCAATAACAACTTGCTCTCGCAGAAGCCTTTACAGAATGTCGCTGCACTGATTTCTAAAAAGGATAGCAGGAGATCCAGGAAGAAGAGTAATTGAAGGGAAACATTTTTTTGTGTGGTTAGCCACTTCTAACAGTCAGTGATTATCTAATGCTTCACAGTTACTGCCAAATTTCTGCAAAGTGAAAGGTTTATGTTTTTTCCTACTCATTCGTGCGATGTGCTGATAAAGTTAGTGTTTATTGCCCATCCCAAGCTAGTCTCTGAATCTGATAGTGGTCACGGGTTTCTGGGCTCTTTGGTCCAATTTGGTGGGAAGTAAACGGTTAACTACATTGATGCGGGACCGATTAGTCTCATCAGAGGAGCAGCACTTCTGACAATGCAGCACTCCCTCAGCACTGCCAATTGTTTACAACCTACGTTAATGACTTAGATGACGGAAGTGAATATATTGTCACAGGTTTGTGGATGACGCAAAAATAGGTGGGAAAGTAAGTAGTGAGTCACAAGAAGATACAAAGCCTACAGACGGATATTGACAGACCAAATGAGTGATCAAAAACTTGACAGATTGAAAATAATGTGGGAAAATGTGAGGTTGTGTACTTTGGCAAGATGAAGAGCAGCTGAATATTATTTAAATGGAGAAAGACTGCAGAAAGCTATGAAACAGAGGGATTTGGGAGGCCTTGTCTATGAATCACAAAAAGCCAAGTTTAGCTGGTTTTAGGAGTAGCACAGTGGCTCAGTGGTTAGCACTGCTACCTCACAGCACCGGGGCCTGGGCTAGATTCCAGCCTCAAGCGACTCTCTGTGTGGAGTTTGCACATTCTCCCCGTGTCTGTATGGGTTTTCTCCCAGAGAGTCCAGGGATGTGCAGGCTGGGTGGGTTAGCCACGGGGAATGCAAGATTACAGGGATGGGGGAATTGGTCTGGGTGTAATGCTCTTCAGAGAGTTGCTCAATGGGCATAATGGCCTGCTTCCACATTGCAGGGATTGTACTCAAATAGGATGTTGCTCTTTATTTCAAAGAGAGTAGAGTATAAAAATAAGGAGTCAAAAAGTGTGGTGCTGGAAAAACACAGCTGGTCAGGCAACATCCGAGGAATGTGATGACACATTCCTGATGAAGTGGCTCAGTGGTTAGCACTGCTGCCTCACAGCACCAGGGTCCTAGGTTCAATCCCAGCCTTGGGTGACTGTCTGTGTGGAGTTTGCATATTCTCCCCATGTCTGCATGGATTTCCTCCGGGTGCTACAGTTTCCTCCCACAGTCCAAAGATGTGCAGGTCAGGTGAATTGGCCATGCTAAATTGTCCATAGTATTAGATGTATCAGTCAGAGGGAAATGGGTCTGGGTGGGTTACTCTTCAGAGGGTCAGTGTGGACTTGTTGGGCCAAAGGGCCTGTTTCACACTGTAGGGAATCTAATCTAAAGTGCTTATGCTTGAAACACCAACTGTCCTGCTGCTCGGCTGTTGCCTGACCGTCTGTGCTTTTCCAGCACGACACAGTTTGACACAGATTTCCAGCATCTGCAGTCCTCACTTTCTCCGATAAAAATAGGGAGGTTTTGCTAAAGTCAGACAAGGCACTGGTTAGATCACAGCTGGAATACTGTAACCAGTTTGGTCCCCTTAACTAATATGTACATGCTTTGGAAATGTTCACAATGCTGATGCTGGGCTTGGAGGGATTTTCTTATGAGGAGAGATTGAGCAGGGTGGGTCATCAGAGATTATATGAATGAGAAGACCTGATTGAAAATAAAAGATTCTTAGGAAACTTGAAAGGGTAGACACTGGGAGGTTGCTTTCCCTTGGGGGAGATCCTAGGACAAGAGAGCATAGTCTCAGCGTAAGGGATCATCCATTTAAGTCAGAGATGAGGAGGGATTTCTTCCCTCGGGGTGGGGGGGGAATTTGTGGAGTTCGTTAGGACAAAGGGTTGGAGATAAAAGAATATTAAGTATATTCAAGGCTTAGAGAGATTGTTGATGTGGAAGCAAATAGAGGGTTATGGGGAAAAGGCAGGAAGTTGAGGATTCTCAGAGCAGCCATGATCTCGCTGAATAGCTGAGCAAACTCGATGGGCAGAATGGCCCACTTCTGCTCCTTGTCTTAATGGAGTGGCAGGCCCTGGAGTGGTACATGAACCCATATCGCTCTGCCTCAGAGACAAGGCTGTTGCCATTGTGTTGGAACGGTGAACAGTTTTCTAAATGATGGTGCAGGATGTGACCTTAGAGGCACCAGACTGCAGTATTCATGTCTTCCAACTGCAGCCTGTTTAAGAAGCAAGATTTTGTCAGCAAAGCTTTAGTGATGTTACCCAGCTTGGATACTGCGGTCCCCTGCTTGGCTTTCACTGTTGTCCTTGTTTAGTGATTCAGCACCTGCTTCTCCACTCCATCTGTTCAGACCCTGGTGCTGTGGCCCTTGTCAGGAGACCTGCTGCTTCCAAATCAGTGCAGGAATCGCTCCAATAAGTCGAGGTCCTGGAAGATTTAGTACAGTTTCACCAAAGGGGTTTTTCCACGCTGTATCTAAAGTGTGAATCGCTCCCCCCACCCCACCATCCGGTGGTTTGTGAAAGGACTGTCCAGTGTACACTTGACTGAACAGTTTCAGTCAATGTCATGTGGTGATGTTGGGGTGTGGTGGGGAGAGACACAGGGGAATAGTGGTTACACCAGGAGTTCACTTTGATTGATACAGACTGAGTCTTTCCGCATCTCACTCCAGTCTTGACCCTTCGGCCCAACTCGTCCATGCCAACCAGTTTCCCAAACAAAATTAGTCGCATTTGCCAGCATTTGGCCCATATCCCTCTAAACCTTTTCCATTTCATTTACCTGTCCAAATGTCTTTTGAATGTTGTAATTGTACCAGCTTCCAACACTTCCTCTGGCAGCTTATTCCATACACACACCATCCTCTGTGTGAAAAAGTTGTCCCTCAGGTTTCTTTTCAATTTTTCTCCTCCCACCTTAAACCTATGCCCTCTAGATCTGTATTCCCCAACCCCAGGGAAAAGACCTTGTCTATTAATCCTATCCATGCCCCTCATGATTTTATAAACCTCTATAAGGTCACCTGTCAGCCTCTGATGCTCCAGGGGAAAAACCCCCAGCCTCTCCAGCCACTCATTGTAATTCAAACCCTCCCCCCCACCCCCACAATCTCGGTAATGTCCTTGTAAATCTTTTTTGCACTCTTCCCAGTCTAATAGCACCCTTCCTGAGGCAGGGAGACCTAAATTGTATGCTGTACTCAAAAAGAATGAGAACAGAATCATATGTGATTCCCCCCACAGTCAAATAGCTTCATGATACACTCTCAAGTGACATACAAAGGAGAGCATACCTTTGAAATTTGTGTGGCCATTTCCCCATTACCCTCCCTCCCATGAGGCAGTGTCCCAAGAGGATGGGGCATTAACTAGAGGAGTTCACAATGCCTAACCTACAGTTGTCATCATCTGCGATGGAGGGTATTCCTCTCTCCCTGAGTGGGAAGCCTGTTAAGGTGATGCCGCAGTGACATTGACAAATAAATCTCAGAGGAAACACCCAGTGCAGGCCTGAGAGGGTGCAGCACTGCCAGAGGAACCATCTCCCAGATGAGAACCTGAACTGCGATTCCATCTGTCCTTCCGGGTGAATGCAAAAGATTCCATCCTCCTATCCAAGGAAGAGCCAATGTCCTGATACCAAAACATATGGCTCAACCCACATCAGGGAAACAGTTGTTATCTGAATCTTTTTTTACATGACAAAGAATCCCTAAAGTGTGAAAGCAGGCCATTCAGCCCACACACAACATCCAATGAGTATCCCACCCAGACCCACCAGATCTCTGTAACCCTGCCTCACCTACTAGTCTGCACACTATGGAGAATTTCGCATGGCCAATCCACCAAATCTGTACATCTTTGGGAGGAAACCCACACATACACAGGGAGAATGTGCAAACTCCACACACATAGTTGCCTGAGGCTGGAATTGAACACAGGTTCCACGCCACTGTGAGGCAGCAGTGCTAACCACTGAGCCACCGTGCCACCCTTTGACAAGTATGCACACTATTACTGATACCAGCTTTCAATTCCCATTGAATCACATTCCTAACCTAATCTATTCAAATACTTTTTTTTCCCAAATTAAGTCAATTTAAACTCTACCAGCAGTAACTGTGTGAGGATTTGAACTTATGCCCTAAATGCATTAGATAAGAGTCGAGAGTGTGGTGCTGGAAACACCACACATCAATTCTCTTGCTCCTCAGATGCTGACTGACCTGCTGTGTTTTTCCAGCACCACTCTCTCGACTCCAATTTCCAGCATCTGCAGTCCTCACTTTCTCCCGTGAAGAATGTCAGATCAGTTATGATGCTAGTGAACGGTAGAGCAGGCTCAAGGGACCAAAGGATGTACTCCTGACTTCTTATAGTCTGATGTCTTAAGTAATTGGTCATCCTCAATTACTTTTATAACTCATCAACAGAAGTGGTCAAAGCAAATGAGAAGGGAGCCCACCACTACATTTTTTTTAACTCCCCAGTTTACCCCCAGAATGGCTTTTGATTTTTCTGGAGACTCCAGGATACCCACTTATCCATTCAGGTCTGTAGGTGCCTCCATTATCACAACATAGGGTTATCCCTTGAATGCCCTCTATGTCAGCTGGTATTGTAGCTGTAATTATGGACAGGGACAGGGTAACGGGTAGAAGAACAAGAGATGAGCGGAGGTTATATTGTGGTAATGTTCTAGGCTAAATGTGCTGGGGATATGGATTCAAATCCAGTCATAGCCTGTGTTGGTATTGGATTTCAATTTTTCAAAAAGTCTGGAATGGGGAAAAATTAGTCTAATAGTGACCATGCAACTATTAAAACCCCATCTGATTCACTAATGTCATTGAGGAATGCAGCTCATAAACAGACCCTTCGGTCCAACCAGTCCATGCTGACCATAATCCCAAACTAAACTAGTCCTGCTGGCCTTGGGCAATATCCCACCAAATCTGTCCTCTTCATGAACTTGTCTATATGTCTTCTAAACGGTGTAACTCTGTCCATATCTACCACTTCCTCTGGAAGTTCAATTAGAAGGATATGGGCAAGTTGCTGGTAAATGGGATGAGATTAATTATGGACATCTGGTCGGCATTTGTGAGTTAGACCGAAGGATCTGTTTCCTTGCTGTATGTTTCTATGACATGAACCAGTATCTGCATAAAAAAGTTGCCCCTCATGTGCTTTTCTCCTCTCACCTTAAAAATATGCCCCATAGTCTAGAAATCTTCCATCTTAAGGAAAAGACACCTGCCATTCACCCTATCTATATGCCACACGACTTTAAAAACCTCTATAAGGTCACCCTGAACCTCCTATCCTCCAATTAAAAAAGTCCCAGCCTATCCAGCCTCTCCTTATAACTCAAACCCTTCATCCCTGGCAGCATTCTAGTAAGTCTTTTCTGAACCCTCTCCAGTTTGATAATATCCTTGCTATAACAGGGTGACCAGAACTGGACACATAACTCTAGAAGAGGTCTCACTTAGGCCCTGTACAACCTCAACATAACTTCTTAATTCCTATCCTCAAAGGTCTGAGCAATGAAGACAAGTGTGCTAAATACATTCTAAACAACTTTTAATTCTATTAGGAAAAGTAATCTGTCATCTTTACCTCGTCTGGCTTACAGGTGACTCCCGGCCAATAGCAACGTCGTTGACTCTTAATTGCTCTCTGGGTAATTAGGGATGGACAATTGGCCCAACCTGTAGTGATTTTAATGAGGTCAGCCAGATGGACCTTGTAGTATATGAGTTCCCTGATTGGGGCTGTTAATCAGGAAGCTCTGGCTAACAGATATAAACAGGAGTCTCAGAGATTCTAACAATCTGGGTGCTGACTCTGATGAGGCTGTGGCAGAGTCAAATACCTCTCCAAATGTAAATAAAGGGTGACTTGGGATACCGGCTTCTGTGCAGTTATTACATGGGTTTTCTGTACTGAATTCAGCTGAACCCCAATCTAATTCCCTCAAAATGACCATGGTTTTTTAAGTGGAAAACTGGCCACTGATGTTTTATGGATATTTGAAAAACTTCATTAGGTTTGCAACTCAACCTCCCTTCATGAGACCAGTCAAATCCCAAGAAACAATGAATCAGTCCTGAGAATTTCTGGTAAATGAGCCTGCTTCTGGTCATTCTAGAAAGTTCTTAAAATGAAACTTATTCTTTTGGGAATAACGGGCACATTTTAAAAGCTTTTAAGTAAACGTTTAACTTTCTTAAAAAAAATTCAGAAACTGCCTGCTATATCCATTATGTAACTTGCTAATGGTTCTGTACAGTTTTTTTTAGGAGGTAATCGTACTTATTTAGAGTCGGGTTAATCACAGGCAGTAATTTGATGTTCCGATTAAATAGTTCTTTTTGTGATTAAACCATTTTATTAACTAAACCTGGCCAGGTTACCACTCTTAATTACATCAGGAATAATTTTGAAAGTAAAAGATTTGCCTTCACAATTTACATTCCAAAACGTAGTCTGCTCACATAGACATTGGGCCGATCATGTGTTTGATCCTAAATAATTCAATTTGAGCACAAACTGGAATTTAAAAATAAATCACTTCTTCAAAAGTGCACAATTTTGGTTGCAGTTAGCACCCAGGTGGGTGATTTCTCCTGGCGACAAGGAGATACTTTCTAATTATATTTTTCGTTCAGCCCATATGTACCTATTGACTCAATTAGATTAGATTACTTTAGATTAGATTACTTTACAGTGTGGAAACAGGCCCTTCGGCCCAACAAGTCCACACCGACCCCGCGAAGCGCAAACCACCCATACCCCTACATTTACCCCTTACCTAACATGATGGTGCAGAGATCAACAGGGTAGATGCAGGAAGGGTGTTACCCAGTTCCCAGGCACTCTAGAACAAGAGGACACAGTACCAGAGTGAGGGGTATGCCATTTCAGACTGAGTTGAAGAATTCAGTCTCTTGGAGGGCTGTGAATCTTTACTGTTCTCAATTGCAGTGGTTTTCCACTGTGTTTGTTTTGTTATTCACATGTGAGCTGTAGCATCTCTGGCTAGTCCAGCATTTACTGCCCAGAGGGTACTTAAGAATTCACCACATTACTGTCAGTCTGCAGCCATACATAGACCAGACAAGGATGACAGTGTCCTCCTGTAAATCGCATTAACAAACCAGATGGGTTTTTCCAACAATCCTGGTCATCATTAGATTCTTAATTCAGGATTCTTTATTGAATTCAAATTTGACCATCTGCCATGGGATTTGAACCCAGGTCCCTGGAACTTTTTTTTAGATTAGATTAGATTCCCTACAGTCTGGAAACAGGCCCTTCAGCCCAACAAGTCCACACTGACCCTCCGAAGAGTACCCACCCTCCTCTGACTAATGCACCTAGCACTATGGACAATTTAGCATGGCCTATTCACCTGACTTGCACATCTTTGGATTGTGGGAGGAAACCCACACAAACACGGGGAGAACGTGAAAACTCCACACAGACAGTTGCCCGAGGCTGGAATCGAACCTGGGACCCCGGTGCTATGCGGCAGCAGTGCTAACCCCTGAGCCACCGTGCCACCCGCTTGCTGAGTGGATTAATTGGTCTAGCAATAATACCATGAGGCCATTGCGTCCCCATATGTTAGAGTATGGGGACGCAATGGATTAATAGATTTCTACAATAGTAAAAACAATGAAATGACACAGAGGTAGTTCTGGAAAGTGATGGATCTCAATGAATGGCTGAAGAAAGTTCTGTGATTTTTTGTGACATATTGCTGCTTGCATAATTTCAGCAAGTCTTTCTGCTAGTGATGGCATTGCCCTGTATAAACTCTTTCCACTGGATTCTTCAACACTTTAAACAATGACAGACACAAAATATCCATCAGGTGCCACCCAGCATTTCTCTGACCAGCTCTGCTGTGCTGAGCAAAAGCAGAACGGAGCACAAAAGATTGAAAAATGAACCTTCATGCTTTAAGACACCCTGTTGGAGCCAAAGACTATCACAACCCATAATAATCTGTCAGCTTGATGTCAATGACACCCAGACCTCTAATATTTCAAAACTGAACAGTAAGTGGGGAGTGAGTACACAGATCGAACCTCGCATTTCAGGATAAAATAATATCTCTCTGGCTGGTTACAAGTATCAGCCATGACTCCAACTCTCCAACTCCGACAACACCCTTGTAAATCCTTCTGCACCTTTTCAAATTTAACAACATTTTTCCCATCAGAGGGAGACCAGAATTGAATGCAATATTCCAAAAGTGGCCTAACCAACATCCTATGCAGCTGGAACATGACTTCCCAACTCCTGTACTCAATGCAATGACCAATAAAGGTAAGCAATGAAGGGGTGGCATGGTGGCTCAGCAGTTAGCACTGCTGCCTCATAGCGCCAGGGACCTGGGTTCAATTCCTGCTTCAGGAATTGAACTCTGTGTGGAGTTTGTACATTCTCCCCGTGTCTGCATGGGTTTCCTCTGGGTGCTCCGGTTTCCTTCCACAATCCAAAGATGTGCAGGTTAGATGAATTTGCCATGCTAAATTGCCTGTAGTGTTAGGTGCATTAGTCAGGGGTAAATATAGGGTAGGGGAATGGGTCTGGGTGGGTTACTCTTCAGAGGGTCGGTGTGAACTTGTTGGGCCGAAGGGCCTATTTCCATACTGTAGGGAATCTTGCCTTATCTAATCTACCAATCCCTTCTTCACTATCCTGTCCATCTGTGACTCCACTTTCAAGGAACAATGAAGCTGCACCCCAAGGTCTCTTTGTTTGGCAACACTTCCCAGGACTCTATCATTAAGTGTATAAGTCCTGCCCTTGTTTGCCTTACCAAAATGCAGCACCTCACATTTACCTAAATTAAACTCTATCTGCCACTCCTCGGTCCATCAGCCCATCTGATCAAATCCCATCATAGAGTCATAAAGCTGTACAGCACGGAAACAGACCCTTCGGTCCAACTCATCCATGCTGACCAGATATCCTAATCTAATCTAGTCCCATAGGCCAGCACTTGGCCCATATCCCTCTAAACCCTTCCTATTCATGTCTCCATCCAAATGCCTTTTAATTGTTGTAATTGTACCAGCCTTCACCACTTCCTCTAGCAGCTTACTCCACACACAAACACCACTCTCTGTATGAAAATGTTGCTTTTTAGATCCCTTTAAAATTTTTCCCTTCTCACCCTAAACCTATGCCCTCTACATAGAACATGGAATGTTACAGCACAGTACAGGCCCTTCGGCCCTTGATGTTGCGCCGACCTGTGAAATTAATCTGATGCCCATCTAACTACACTGTTGCATTATTATCCATATATATGTTCAATGCCTATTTAAATGCCCTTAACGTCAGCATGTCTACTACTGTTGCAGGCAGGCCGTTCCACGCCACTCCTACTCTCTGGGAAAAGAAACTACCTCTAATATCTGTCCTAAACCTATCACCCCTCAATGTAAAGCTATGTCCCCTTGCGTTAGCCTTCACCATCGGAGGAAAAAGGCTCTCACTGTCCACCCTATCTAACCCTCTGATTGTTTTATACATCTCGATTGTCACCTCTCAATCTTCTTCTGACCAACAAAAACGGCTTCACTTCCCTCAGCTTTTCCTTGTAAGACCTTCCTTCCATACCAGGCAACATCCTAGTAAATTTCCTCTGAACTCTTTCCAAAGCTTCCACATCCTTCCTATAATGGAGTGACCAGAACTGTATGCAGTACTCCAGGTGCGGTCTTACCAGTGTCTTGTACAGCTGTAACATGACCTCGTGGCTCCGAAACTCAATCCCTCTACCAATAAACACCAACACACCATATGCCTTCTTAACAACCCTATCAACCTGGGTGGCAACTTTCAGAGAATTATCCACCTGGACACCGAGATCTCTCTGTTCATCTACACTGCCAAGAATTTTACCATTAGCCCAGTACTCTGCATTCCTGTTACTTCTTCCAAAGTGAACTACCTCATGCTTTTCCACATTAAACTCCATTTGCCACTTCTCAACCCAGTTCTGCACCTTATCTCTGTCCCTCTGGAACCCACAACATCCTTCAGCACTATCCACAACTCTGCCTAACTTCGTGTCATCTGCAAATTTACGAACCCATCTTTCTCTGCCCACCTCCAGATCATTTATAAAAATGACAAACAGCAGTGGCCCCAAAATAGATCCTTGCGAAACACTACTGGCAACTGAGCTCCAAGATGAACATTTTCCGTCAACCACCACCCTCTGTCTTCTTTCAGCTAGCCAATTTCTGATCCAAACCACTAAATCACCTTCAATCCTGAAACTCTTTATTTTGTGCAACAGCCTACCGTGTAGAACTTTATCAAACGCCTTACTGAAATCCATATACACTGCATCAACCTATTTTGTTACCTTCTCAAAGGCATGACCTACCCTTCACAAAACCGTATTGACTATCCCTATTCAAATTATTCTTTTTCAAATAATAATAAATCATATCTCGCATAACCTGTTCCAATACCTTACCCACAGCCGAAGTAAGGCTCACTGGCCTACAATTATTGGGGTTGTCCCGGCACCCCTTCTTAAACAAGAGAACAACATTGGAGACTGGAGGATACCAAATATTGTTCCCTTGTTCAAGAAGGGGAGTAGAGACAACCCTGAAAATTATAGAACTATGAGCCTTACTTTGGTTGTGGGTAAAGTGTTGGAAGACGTTACAAGAGATAGGATTTATAATCATCTAGAGAGGAATAGGTTGATTAAGGATAGTAACCTTTTTTGAAGGTTAGGTCATACCTCACAAACCTTATTGAGATCTTTGAGAAGATGGCCAAGCAGGTGGATGAGGGTAAAGTGGTTAATGTGGTGTATATGAATTTCAGTAAGGCGTTGGATAAGGCTATTGCGCAAAATACAGAGGCATGGGATTGGGAGTGATTTAGCCATTGGATCAGAAATTGGCTAGCTGAAAGAAGACAGAGGGTGGTGGTTGATGGGAAATGTTCATCTGGAGTTTAGTTACTCGTGCGGCACCACAAGAGTCTGTTTTGGGTCCACTCTTGTATGTTATTTATATAAATGACCTGAATGAGGGCATAGAAGGATGGGTTAGTAAATTTGCGGATCACACCAAGGTCAGCGGAGTTGTGGACAGTGATGAAGGATGTTGTAGGTTACAGAGAGTCAGAGCTGGGCTGAGAGATGGCAAATGGAGTTTAATCTGGAAAAGTGTGAGGTGATACACTTTGGAAGGAGTAACAGGAATGCAGTGTCCTGTCTAATGGTAAGATTCTTGGTAGTTTAGATGAGCAGAGAGATCTCAGTGTCCAGGTACAGAGTTCCTTGAAAATTGCCACCCAGGTTGATAGGGTTGTTAAGAAGGCATGCAGTGTGTTAGCTTTCATTGGTAGAGGGATTGAGTTTCGGAACCATGAGGTCATGCTGCAACTGTACAAAACTCTGGTGTGACAACATTTGGAGTATTACTTATAGTTCTGGTCACCACATTATAGGAGAGATGTGGAAGCTTTGGAAAGGGTTCAGAGGAGATTTACCAGGATGTTGCCTGATATGGAGGGAAAGTCTTACGAGGAAAGGCTGAGGGACTTGAGGCTGCTTTCATTAGGGAGAAGAAGGTTGAGAGGCGACTAAATTGAGACATAAGATAATCAGAGGTTTAGATAGTTTGGACAGTGAGATCCTTTTTCCTCGGATGGCTAGCACGAGGGGACATAACTTTAAATTGTAGGGTAATAGATATAGGGCAGATGTCAGAGGTAGTTTCTTTACTCAGAGTAGTAGGGGTGTGGAACAGACTGCCTGCAACAGTAGTAGACTTGCCAACTTTAAGGGCATTTAAATGGTCATTGGATAGGTATATGGACAAGAATGGAATCGTGTGGGCTTCAGATTGGTTCCTCTGATCGGCGCAATATCGAGGGCACAGCTTAGGCAGAGGCTGGGTATGGAGTTAGTACCTGATCTTTACAAAGTATTTGCCTCTGTGGGTAAATTTACTCAGAAAGAACAGGGGGAGAAGGACAAGAAGTTATAATTTTGAGGGATACAGGATCTAACCAGCTGCTGATAGTAAGAGAGGAGCGAATATGCACTCTTTCTGATATTACCCAAGAGTGTGGTAATTTGTGGGATAGATGGACAGAAATTTAGCATCCCCCTCTGTAAGATCAGGTTGGAGTGCCACCTTAAGACTGGGGAAGTTACTTGGGGAGTGATTGACAAAGTGTCAGTTCCAGGAATTCAGTTTTTTCTTGGGAATGATTTATCCAAGGTGGGAGGGACGCCCCTTGTTGTGGAGAAGCCCAAGGAAGACCAAGAAACTGAGGAGTTAAAACAGAAATATCCTGGTATTTTTCCAGACTGTGTGGTAACCAGATCCCACTAACATAAGTCACAGCAAAAAGCGAAAAGTAAAGAGAAAGATGGAGGAGTTGAGGTTCAGTTAGCAGATACCCTGTTTGATTAGATTAGATTACTTTACAGTGTGGAAACAGGCCCTTCGGCCCAACAAGTCCACACCGACCCGCCGAAGCGTAACCCACCCATACCCCTACATTTACCCCTTACCTAACACTACGGGCAATTTAGTATGGCCAATTCACCTGAGCTGCACATCTTTGGACTGTGGGAGGAAACCGGAGCACCCAGAGGAAACCCACGCAGACACGGGGAGAACGTGCAAACTCCACACAGTCAGTCGCCTGAGGCGGGAATCGAACCCGGGTCTCTGGCGCTGCGAGGCAGCAGTGCTAACCACTGTACCACATGTGAAGGTGCAGGAAACACCTGAACAGGCGGAGGGTCAGACAGAAGTGTTTAGTCCCGAAAGGCTAAGAGACTTGCAACAGCAAGTCAAGACGATAAAAAATATATATGTGGATGTGTACTCCGAAAAGGAGTCAGAGAATATTGCTGAGGGTTATTATCTGAAAGATAGAATCCTAAGATGGAACTGAAGACCATGGCAGGCTAGTGCAGAGGGGACATGGGCCGAAATGCAGCAGATTGTGTTGCCGGTAGCATACAGACAGGAGGTGTTACTGGTAGCATATGAACTACCTGTAGGAAGTCACCTAGGGGTACGAAAGACTCAGGCTAAGGTACAAAAACATTTTTATTGGCCTGGAATGCACACGGATGTGATTATCTTTTGCTGGACGTGTCATACATGCCAAATGGTAGGTCAGCCACAGGCGGTAATAAAACCAGCCCCTTTGTTGCTAATTCCCACATTTGAAGAACCTATCCCGCGGCGCGTAATTGATTGTGTAGGTCCCCCCCCCCCGAGAACTAAAAGTGGGAACCAGTACTTGCTAACTATGATGGATGTGTCTACCAGATTTCCGGAGGCAATTCCATTACAGAGTATCAAGGCAAAAGGTAGTAGAAGAGTTAGTAGCTTTCTTCGCACGGTATGGGTTACCCAGAGAGATTCAGTCGCACCAAGGGTCAAATTTTACTGCTAGGCTGTTTAATGAAGTTATGGATAGCTTAGGTATACAGCACTTTAAATCCAATGTGTATCATCCTGAGTCCCAGGGTGCTTTAGAAAGGTAGCATCAGACCTTGAAGACCATGTTGAGAGCTTAGTGTCAGGGCTACCCGAATGATTGGGATAAAGGTATCCCATTCGTATTGTTTGCCATTAGAGATGCCCCAAACAAATCTACTCAGTTCACTCCCTTTGAGTTAATATTCAGGCATGAAGTGAGAGGCCCTTTGAAATTAATTAAAGAAAAATTGACAGGACCAAAGTCGGAGATCTCACACTTAGATAATGTATTGGAGGTGAGGGAGAGACTAAATTGAGTAGGTGTATTAGCTAAACAGCACCTAAAGAGGGCACAGTATAGAATGAAGCAGGTGGCAGATAAAAGCTCTGAGACTCGGACGTTTTCCCGAGAGGATAATGTGTTCGTACGGTTACCAGTGATAGGAGATCCCTTCAAAGCCAGGTTTAGTGGTCCCTATCAAATTGAGAACAAATTGAGTCAGGTGAACTATTTAGTAAAGATGCCAGATAGAAAAACAGGTATGTCATGTGAACATGTTGAAACCGTATTATACTAGAGAGAAAGAGAAAGAACTGGAGAACCAGGTGTAAGTTACTGCCCTGTAGAGTGAGGAATCAAATCCAGATGATGTGGATTTTGAGGTGCCTCAAAATAGATTAAAAAATGAAGAAGTCCTTTAGGAGTGGGATAAGTTAGTAAGCTACCTGTCTCAGGAGCATAGAACACGGTTTAAAGATTTGTACAAGAACATATATAAGAATCAGATAGGGACGACTGATGCTATTGTACGTGAAGTAGACATAGTGAATACTGCTCCAATAAAACAACACCCGTATTGGCTTAATCTTTTCAAAGCCAGACAGGTTCAGAAGAAGTTTGAGGCCTTGCTCAATGAGAACATCATCGAACCAAGCCAGAGCGAGTGGGGTTTGCCGATCGTCTTAGTTCCCAAACCGGACGGGACTCAATGATTTTGCTTGGATTATCAGAAGGTCAACGCCGTTAAAAAATCGGACTCATGTCCAATTCCTAGATTGGAGGATTGTATCGAGAAAGTTTGATAAGCCAGTTACATCATCAAGTTGGACTTAATGTGTGGTTACTGGCAGGTACCTTTATCAGAGACGATGAAAGAAATTTCTGCGTTTGTAACCCCAAATGGGCTATATCAGTTTAAACTGCTGCCCTTTGGAATGAAGAACGCACCCGCCACATTCCAAAGACTCATGAACGGAGTTGTGGCTGGGTTAACAAACTGTGCAGTCCATTTGGATGATGTGGCGATCTTTAGTAAGTCCTGGAAAGATCACATGGTACAGTTGGCAGAGCTCTTTGAATGACTACGAGAAGCAAAACTGGTGATAAACTTAAATAAAACGGAATTCGCGAAAGCAGAGGTGACGTTCTTGGGACATAACATTGGTCATGGAAGGTTGAGCCCACGGAACGTAAAGACGAAGGCCATCAAGGAATTTCCACGACCAACCTCGAAGAAAGAGGTGCATCGATTCTTAGGATACAGCAGATTCTATCAGAAGTTTGTTCCAAACTTCAGCAGTGTAGTGGCACTGTTAACTGATTTCCTGAAGAAGAACACAAAGGTTCGGTGGTCAGAACAATGCCAGGAGGCATTCGACTATTTGAAAGCAATATTAACCACCAAACCCGTTTTACTTACACCAAACTTTTCAAAACCTTTTAAAGTCACCATCGATGCTAGTGACCTTGGAGTTGGAGCTGTACTCCTACAGGGGGATGAGGATGGGATTGAACTGCCAGTCGAAGAAGATCAACATCAACTAGAAGAAATACTCCATGATCAAAAAAGAACTATTGAGTTTGGTACTGGCCTTACAACATTTTAATGTGTATATCACAAACAATGTGTGGGAGACGGTTATGTACACGGATCACAATCTGCTTACATTCTTAGAATGCTTTAAAGATAAGATATGGGACTTTCATTGGAGTCTTATGTTACAGACTTTTAATTTAAAAATCATACATGTTGCGAGTCATAAGAATGTAATCGCAGATGTGTTATCACGGATTTAAGTGATAGAGTTTAGATGAGATTTGTATTTATTTAATTTATATATGTATAGGTATATGGGAAGAAGTTAAGGTGAACTTCGGTTAAAGTTATCTGGATGTTAGGGTAGTGTGTTTAAGGAATAGAAAGAGAAATGAAGCCATTTTTTCATTATGATGGTTCTTTTTTCTTAAGGGGGGATGTGTATGAAGGTGTAGAAGTGTACTGCACCTTAAAGAGAATGAAGGACTTGACAAGCACTCTGTGTGCTGGAGAATTTAAAATGTAAGCATTTGGTTCAGAACAGATAGCACTAACTGAGTTGCTATGAGACAAAAATTCGAATTCGGCCAATCAGTTTAAATTATACACCCCACAAAAAAACCAAACTCTAATCAAGTTTGAATTTAGTATATTGACAATCTTAAAAGCCAATGACACAATCTGATGCTTTGGGAGGATAAGACTGAGGAAAATTGAACTGTTGAGAGGAGAACTGCCAAGCCAATGACATCTGCAGACTGCCCGGAGAATAGCTCTCTTAAAGGTACCTTTGTTGATCCGTGCCCTGTGAAGCAGAAATCCCTAAGAAGAAGAAAAGAAGATTCGACATCTGTCTGGTTTTTGAAGTTGAATTTTTGGTAAATCTTAATTGGGGGGTTTATCAGACTTCAGGAAGGGCTTATGCCCGAAACGTCGATTCTCCTGTTCCCTGGATGCTGCCTGACCTGCTGCGCTTTTCCAGCAACACATTTTCAGCTCTGATCTCCAGCATCTGCAGACCTCACTTTCTCCTCTAGTATTATAGATGGGAAAGTCAAAGGTAGGTAAGTGGAAGGAGTTGCAAATAGTTGTTAGTTAATTATTCTCTGTTACACTTTAAGAAATAAAGTTCCGTGCCCTGTGAAGCAGAAATCCCTAAGAAGAAGAAAAGAAGATTCGACATCTGTCTGGTTTTTGAAGTTGAATTTTTGGCAAATCTTAATTGGGGGGTTTATCAGACTTCAGGAAGGGCTTATGCCCAAAACGTCGATTCTCCTGTTCCCTGGATGCTGCCTGACCTGCTGCGCTTTTCCAGCAACACATTTTCAGCTCTGATCTCCAGCATCTGCAGACCTCACTTTTTCCTCTAGTATTATAGATGGGAAAGTCAAAGGTAGGTAAGTGGAAGGAGTTGTAAATAGTTGTTAGTTAATTATTCTCTGTTACACTTTAAGAAATAAAGTTGTTAATTTTAATTTTAATTAGGTCTTGGCTTCTGAAATTTTCACAGATTACTGCACGGGATAAATCTTTTCTGTGTTGCTGGTTTAAATTAATCAGGAGGGTTTATCGCATGTTGTAACACTGCACTGTAATGTTCTATGTTTCTATGTTTCTCTTCTGATCTGATTTGCCTTTCCAAAAATTCAGCACCTCAAATTTTCCTAACTGAAGGAGCTGCTGGAGGAAGTGGTGGAAGGCATCTGGATGGATAGGCAAATAAGAAGAGTTTAGAGGGATATTGAGAAAATATTGGCAAATGGGACCAGATTAATTGAAGTTATCTGGTTGCCATGGACGAGTTGGACTGAAGGATCAGTTTCTGTGCTGTACAGCTCTATGACCCTATGACTCAGTGGTCCTGCATTCCCTCAGCAGAGAGACTTAAGTGTATCATCCAGGCCAACATTCTGTGGCCAGGATTGATGAGAATACTGACTTTCAGGTGAAGGCATTATCATGTCAGATAATGTCCTACCTCTCCTCTGAGAGTACATGTCAAGGATTCAAAGGTCTCTATTTGAATAAGAGCCGATCCCCTTTTCTCCTGCAAGTTTCTAGTATTCTCTGGTACTGCAGGGCAGTGACCATTCTTGGTAGAGAGTTGGTAGATTCTATAAAGAATATTTAGAACCATGAAGCAGCTAAGTCTCTATCAAGAATGGTCACTGCCCTGTTGGGCATTCAGGAGAGATGTTCACTCTTCTTACCCCCATCAATGCTGAAGAAGATTATAGGACCCTGGCTGCTCACCACAATTCAGATTTTAAAGGCATCAAGGGGTATGGAGAGAAAGCGGGAACATGGTGTTGAGATAGAGACTCAACCATGATCATGCTGAAGGGCAAAGATGGGCTGAATGGCCTACTCCTGCTCCTGGTTTAGGGAGAGAATTCCACTGGTACTAGGCCAGGTGGGTGAAGCCATGGTGGCCAAAGATGGAGAGATTAAAATTGGGGATGGAGTTGGAGGGTCGTCGGGTTGTGATCCTGGAAGAGGGTGCATAGTAGGGTGAGGTGAGGGAGGAAGGAAATCAGGCACCAAGGTGAGAATGCGAAAGCCTTTGCCAGTGAGGTCAATGTTCGACTGGCATCTGAGATAGGATGGGTGGTCCTGCTTTACTTTGGAACATTTGCTGATGGCTGCAAAAAGAGAAAGCTATGTGTGCTGTCACCAATAGGTGTCAGTGTTGAACCCATTGTGTTGATGGGAGAGATAGAACACAGTGTCACCAAAACAACTACAGTTGCGTATGAACACTGGAAGTTTTCTTTTAGCTCTTTGGTCCTGGTATTCTTCAAAGAGTCTCTCAGTTACTGCAGCTGCTTTCCGCACTGTGGACCTCCCATAAGCAGCCCAACCTCTATCTTGAAATAATACCCTACACTTGTCCCTTCACTCCAGGCTCTCTCTTTTCCTGGGATGTGACCAAGGAAGAGAGTTGGTCAGCAGTTGAGCCATAGAATTCCTACAGTGCTGGAAGAGGCCATTTAGCCCATTGAGTCTGCATTGACCTTCCTAAGAACATCACACCCAGGCCCAGCTCCCCCAACCTCACATTTACCCTGACTAATACACACATCTTTGGACCGTGGGAGGGAACCAGGGCA
The DNA here is from genome assembly GCF_004010195.1 of Chiloscyllium plagiosum. NCBI lineage: Eukaryota > Metazoa > Chordata > Chondrichthyes > Orectolobiformes > Hemiscylliidae > Chiloscyllium > Chiloscyllium plagiosum. The sequence continues at coordinate 5,319,477 of NC_057727.1, forward strand.
CACAGCAGACACAGGGAGAATGTGCAAATTCCACACAGAGAGTCACCCAAGGCTGGAATTGAACTTGGGTCCCTGATGCTGTGAGACAGCAGTGCTAACTACTGAGCCACCCATAAAATGGATGCAATCAAGCTCACAGCTATTAATGCTTCCACCTAATAGGAAGAACTGGTGTAATAGCATCTCAATAGTTTAAGTACCTCAGCTTAGTACTTTGGGAGTGTTAAGTTAAATCCCACCATGACAGGTAGTAAAGTTTGAATCAAATAAAATTGTGGATTTTATTGAATAAACAGAATTTAGTATAATAGTGAGCATGACCGTATGAACTCATCATTCATTAATAGCCTTTAGGGAAGAAAATCTGCTGACCTTACCTGGTGTGAGGCCACATGTGACTCCAGACCCAGAGCATGTGGTGCCTGTAAAGTGCTGCCTGGTCACCTAGAGATGGGCACTAAATGCTGACCTCTCTCCAGTGATACCAACATCTTAGGACGAAATAAAAACAGCTTGAGTTGGTTGAGATAGTAACTGGAAGGGGTAGTCACTCTCTTACTAATACCCATCAACTCAGTGGTCACAGAATCATTACAGTATAGAAGAAGGCCATTCAGCCCACCGAGTCAATACTGGCACTGTGTGCATCAATCCGGTTAGTCCCATTCCCAGTTGCTGATTGAAAAACTGGAAGAAACAGGCAGGTCTAGACATATCCAAGAAACCCAATGATGAAACCCTCAAGGTGATTTAAATGTTTGCCAGCTCCCAAATTGCTCCCACAAGAATTTCGGCCATTTGTCTTCGTCCAGTTTTGTGGCATGTGTATCCAAGACCAGAAAGGGCTTCTGGAAGGCCAGGATAGTCAGGAGTAAATGTCCAAATCATGTAAGGAACTTGAGAGCACCAAAACCCCCTCGCCTCTCCTCCTACCCCACTCCCCACCCACGCTAAGCCCATCGCTAAGCTTCCCTCCCTCTCATCTTTCCCAGCGACCCACTGTCTGTGAGTGTTTAAATGAGTACTTGGCTGATTTTTCAAGCTTAATCCATTTTCTGGTTATTGTCACATTGCTGTTTGAGAGAGCATGCTCTGTGGCAAATTAGTTGCCCATGAGTCCTAAGTTACAGCAGAGACGACAACAGTACGCTATTGTGTTGTAGTGCACTCTGGGACATTCTGAGGTACTGAATGTAAATGCTGGGCCTTCTTTTCGACAGAGAAGGGAACAGCTTCTGACCTCTCATGCCCGAGTGTCTGATCTACCTTGCAGTGTGAATCACATATTTATCCTTTGAGAATTGGAAGACTATTTGCAAACCTGCGAATATCGTGACTCAATGCTGATTTCACCTTTCCATCTGCACTCAGCGGATTAAAAGGCAGGAGTTTATGTCGACTCGAGTCTGAGTTAAGAAGCCCCCACTCTGGACATTTCAGCACATAATCCTTAGATTTTTGGAGATTCCGTCTTTTGAATTGACCCCATCTATCCTCTCAAGTGAGATCCACCTCAAGAATCCCATTCTGTTATTTTGAATGTTATTTTGAATTTTATCCTTTGAGAATTGGAAGACTATTTGCAAACCTGCGAATATCGTGACTCAATGCTGATTTCACCTTTCCATCTGCACTCAGCGGATTAAAAGGCAGGAGTTTATGTCGACTCGAGTCTGAGTTAAGAAGCCCCCACTCCGGACATTTCAGCACATAATCCTTAGATTTTTGGAGATTCCGTCTTTTGAATTGACTCCATCTATCCTCTCAAGTGAGATCCACCTCAAGAATCCCATTCTGTTATTTTGAAGAAACGTGGGAGGCATTTTCCCGGTGTCCTGACCAACAACTATCCTTTAGTTGAAATCACAAGTGCAAACCTCTGGTCATTATCATGTTGCTGGTCATGGAATCCTTCTGAGCACAAATTATGCTCCTCATTTGCTTTGGAACATAAGGCACAGCCAGCAATGATGGTTGTGGGGAGGGGAAAGAGAAGCAGGGAGAGTTTATTGTGTCCTTTCAGATTTGGTTAGAGATTAAATATATACACCAATATATCCCAAAAGGGTCAATGTAGCATGGAAACAGACCGTTCGGCCTACCATATCTATGCCAACCAACAAACACCAAAGTACACTAATCCCATTTCCCTGCATTTGGTCCATAGCCTACAAAGCCTTGGCATTTTAAATGCATGTCCAGATATTTCTTAAATGTTATGGGAATACCTGTCTCTCCCATACTCTCAGGCTATGTATTCCATACTAATACCACTCTGGGTGAAAACCTGTTTTTTCAGACCTCCTAACATGTTTTATATAATTGTAATAGGACTTCCTTGCTCCTATATTCTATACCCTGGCTAACAAAGGCAAACATCCCATATGCCTCCTTCCCCACCTTGTCTACCTGTACTAACACCTTCAGGGATCGATACACTAAGATCCCTTTGTTCCTCAGTACTGCCTGGGGACCTACCATTCATTGTGTATATCCACCCCCCCCCCCCCCCCCCCAATTAGAGTTCCCAAAATACATCACCTCGCACTTATCAGGATTAAATTCCATCTGCCATTGCTCTGCCCAATTTACCAGCTAATCAACATCAGACTGGAGCCTTAGGCCATCCCCCTCACTATCAATAACACCACCAATTTTCATGTCATTTGTAAATATTCTAATTATACCTGCTACATTTAAATCAGATCCATAACAAACAACAAGGGTCCCAGAACCGATCCCTGTGGTACACCGCTGGACACAGGCTTCCAATCACAAATACAACTCTCCACCATCACCCTTTGCCTCCTATTTGTAAGCCAGTTTTGGATTCAGGTTGTCAACTTCCTTAGGATCCCTTGGCTCTTACCTTTTAGACCAGCCTTCCATGTGAGAATTATCAAAGGCCTTTATGAAGTCCATGTAAGCCACATCAACCTCACTATCCTCACCAAAATACATAGACACCTTTTCAAAAGAATTCAATTGAATAAGTCAGACATATATCCCACTACCAATTCTGTGCTGACTATCCCTGATCAATCTCTGTCTTTACAAATGTTGATTAGTCCTGTCCTTCTGAACTTTTTCCGATCATTTCCCTAACCACTGACATCAGACTAACTAATCTATAATTAACTGGTGTATCCATGCTGCCCTTCTTGAACAAAGAAACCACATTGTATACACGCATTCCAATCCCACTGGAAAACCAGGGACAAAACAATAAATTGCATTTATATAGCACTCTTAATGTATTACAATGCCTCAAGGTAACTCATAGGAACCTTATTGAGCAAAAGTTGACAATCTCAACCAGAGATGTTGAGACTTGGTCAGAGGTGGGTTTTAACGAACATTTTGATGGTGGAGAGAGAGGAAGATAAGTTTAAGGAGGGAGATTCCAGAGCAGCTGGGCAGATGGCTGCCTGTGGTGGAAAGGTTACATTCAGGAATCCCTCAAGAGGCCAGATTCAGAAGAACACAAAGCTGGAGTAAGTTGGAAAGAAAGGAAGAAGACTGAGTTAATGGAGGGATTTTAGAACAAAACTGAGAATTGAAAACGGCTTCTTTGTCAGACTTGGACCTATTGTGAGTCAGTAAGTGCTGGGACTCTTCGGGGTGCGGGGGGAGGAGGAGAAGGAGGAGGTAGGGAGGGTGTGGGCAGCAAAGTTGATAGAATCTGGCACACTAGGCCCACCCCGTCAGTGCAACATTCATTCATTCAAGATTCACTCCCTCCACCACCCACACACCAGTGGCAGCACAGTGTCAACTATCACCAGGATGCACTGGACTAACTCACCAAAGATCCTCAGACTGCACCTTAGAAACCCATGACCACTTCCATCTAGAAGGACAAGGGCAGCAGATACATGGGAACACCACCCCCTGCAAGTTCCCCCCCAATCACCATCCTGACTTGGAAATGTATCGCCGTTCCTTCACTGTTGCTGGGTCAAAATTCTGGAATTCCCTCCCTAATGGCATTGGGGGTCAACCCACTGCAGGTGGACTGCAGTGGTTCAAGACAGCAGCTCACCCCCGCCTTCTCAAGGGGCAGCTAGGGACCTGCAATAAATGCTGGTCCAGCTGGTGATGCCCACATTCCATGAATTAATTTTAAAAATTGAAACTCTCCCTCAAGTTGTTGATTTTACAATAAACCTCCAAGTATATGGCAGGCTTCTTTAGCAGGATGGTGAAGGGCAGTGGCACTTTAATGCCTCATAGCTGGTTAGAGTATCTACTTCATCAAGTCAGCTATAATTCTCTCCTTGGAGCATGTCGCACTGAGCCAAGCTCCCTGAAACAACACTCACTTATTAAGAATCACTTACCTCATGACGAACACCCAAAAGGATGTGTTAGAAAGTCATTATCAGCTGAGGGTGGTGCATAATGTGTTGGAGTTCCAAATTATATTTTGCAGAGCAGCAGAATGGAGATTTGCTCATAATGCGAAAGACTACTCCAAAGATTGCTTTCCACTCTTTTAGAGTCATAGAGTCATAGAGATGTACAGCACGGAAAGATCCTTCGATCCAACCCGTCCATGCCGACCAGATATCCCAACCCAATCTAGTCCTACCTGCAGCGCCCAGTCCATATCCCTCCAAACCCTTCCTATTCATATACCCATCCAGATGCCTTTTAAATGTTGCAATTATACCAGCCTCCACCATTTCCTCTGGCAGCTCGTTCCATACACGTACCACCCTCTGTGTGAACAGGTTGCCCCTTAGGTCTCTTTTATATCTTTCCCCTCTCACCCTAAGCTTATGCCCTCTAGTTCTGGACTCCCCCACCCCAGGGAAAAGACTTTGTCTATTTATCTTATCCATGCCCCTCATGATTTTATAAATCTCTATAAGGTCACCTCTCAACCTCCGATTCTCCAGGGAAAACAGCCCCAGCCTATTCAACCTCTCCTTTTAGCTCAAACCCTCCAACCCTGGCAACATACTTGCAAATCTTTTCTGAAACCTTTCAAATTTCACATCATCTTTCCAACAGGAAGGAGACCAAAATTGCATGCAATATTTCAACAGTGGCCTAACCAATGTCCTGTACAGCCGCAACATGACCTCCCAACTCCTGTACTCAATACTCTGACCAATAAAGGAAATCATACCAAACGCCTTCTTCACTATCCTATCTACCTGTGACTCCACTTTCAAGGAGCTATGAACCTGCACTCCAAGGTCTCTTTGATCAGCAACACTCCTGAGGACCTTACCATTAAGTGCATACGTCCTGCTAAGATTTGCTTTCCCACACTTTTCTTTTCCACAGTACTCTCCTCAGCCACTGGGACAGATCTGCCCCCCTGAGTGGCTAGATTTCAAGGCTCAGAGGAGCGGCAATGTTAATCCATGTTTGGGAACAAGTTGCTTGTGATGGTCTGATCCTGTGCATAAAAAGTAGAATTTGAATTCAATAAGAAAAATATTATTGGAATTGAGAATCTACTGATGGCTGTGAAACCATTGCTGAGTATTTGAAAAACCCATCTCGTTCATTAATGTCCTTTCGGGAAGGAGATCTGCCATCCTGACCTGGTCTGGCCTATGTATGACTCCAGATCCACAGCCATATGGTTGACTCTAAACTGCCCTCCGAAATGGCTTAGGAAGCCACTCAGTTTAAGGGTAGGTAGGGACGGCCATAAATGCTCGCCAGTCCATCTCCCACACAGGAATCATGAAAGATTCCGAAGTTGGTACGGACAGAGTGTTGCAGTGTTGGAGGTGCCGTATTGTGGTTAAGACGTCAAACCAAGGCCCCATCCTTCTGATCATTTCCTTTCTGATGTTCTGGTTAACCATTTGGAGGGGATGGTGGTAATGTCACAAGGCCAATGATGTGGAGTTGGAAGTTAATGTACTGGGGACGTAGGTTTAACTCCCACCGGGCTCAAATTTGAATTCCTTAACATCTGGTTTGGCATGGTCTGTTGTCAAAAAACAAAATCACCTGATTTACTTTTGCCCTTTCAGGGGAAGAAATCCACCATCCTCACCTGGTCTGACACTGGACCCACAGCATTCCAGAACTAGAGGGCACAGGTTTAAGGTGAGAAGGGAAAGATATAAAAGAGACCTAAGGGGTAACTTTTTTATGCAGCGAGTGGTGCCTGCATGGAATGAGCTGCTAGAGGAAGTGGTGGATGCTGGTACAATTCCAGCATTTAAAAGACATCTGGATGGGTATATGAATGGGAAGGGTTTGGAGGGAAATGGGCCGGGTGCTGGTAGGTGGGACTAGATTGGGTTGGGATATCTGGTCAGCATGGACGAGTTGGACTGAAGGATCTGTTACCGTGCTATACATCTCTATGACTCTATGACTCTATTTCACATCCGAATAAATGTGAATGCTGGAAATCAGAAACAAAGAGAAGGAAGGCTGTGGCCTAGCGATATTATCACTGGACTGTTAATCCAGAGCTGAAAATGTGTTGCTGGAAAAGCGCAGCAGGTCAGGCAGCATCCAGGGAACAGGAGAATCGACGTTTCGGGCA
>NC_057727.1:5327534-5417571 GCF_004010195.1 Chiloscyllium plagiosum
GGTGCGGGGTTGTGGGACTATGAGGTTGGAGGCGGTGGATGGGAGATCCCCCGAGGTGATGAGGTTATGGACGGTCTGGGATATGGTGGTTTGGTGGTGGGGGGTGGGGTCATGGTCAAGGGGGCAGAGACCCAGGATATGTTCAGGGGACCTGGGTTTGAATCCCACCATGGTAGATGGGGAAATTTGAATTCAAAAGACATCTGGAATTAAGAGTATAATGATGACTGTGGATCCATTGTCGATTGTTGGGGAAAAACCCATCTGGGTCACAAATGTCCTTAAGGGGAGGAAATTGCCATCCTTACCTGATCTGGCCTACATGTGACTCCAAACCCACAGCAATGTGGTTGACTCTTAACTGCCCTCTGGGCAATAAATGCTGGCCTAACCAGTGACACCCTCAACCCATGAATGAATTAAAAAAAACAGAAATTGCTGGAAAAGCTCAGCAGGTCTGGTAGCATCTCTGGACAGAAAGCAGAGTTAAGGTGACCCTTCCTCAGAACTGATGGTAGCTAGGAAAATGTTAGTTTGTATGTAGAAGCTGGAGAAGGGGTAAGGAGTAAGTAATAGGTGGAGATAGAGCCCAAAGAGAGAGAATAGACAAAGAAGTGGATAATGATCTGGCTGGGAGAATGAATAGCTATTAAGGGGAACTGTTAGTGGCTAGTGGGAGGCCTTTAAAAGTGAGATAGCTAGAGTTCAAGGTCTGTATGTTCCTATGATGGTGTTTTGACAGGAATAGGGAAACAAATAGGGATGACAAGAGATATTGTGGCTTTGACCAGAAGCAAGGAGGTATTTCCTCAGGTACAGGCAGCTGGGATCAAGAGAATTCCTGGAGGTATATAGGGCACACAGGAGTTTACTGAAGAAGGAAATCAGGCAGGTGAAAAAGGTGGCACAAGATAGCCTTGGCTGAGAAGATTAGGGTGAATCCGAAGAGATTCTTTAAGTATATTAAAGGAAAAAGAATAACAAAAGAGAGAATAGGGCCCCTCAAGGACCACAGTGGACATGTATGGGTCAAATCGCAGGGAATGGACGAGGTCCTCCATGAATATTTCTCCTCTGTGTTTATTATGGAGAAAGACATGAAGACTTGGGAACTTGGGGAAGTTAGTGGTGATACCTTGGGGACAATCCGTATCACAGTAGAGGAGGTGTTGGATGTGTTAGAATGTATGAAGGTGCAAGAGGCTAAAGAACAAATTGCAGGGACCCTGGCTGATCTTTTTGCATCATTGTTAGCCATGGGTGAGGTCCTGGAAAACTAGGGGTTAGCAAGTGTTGTGCCCTTATTCAAAAGGGCTGCAAAGAAAAGCCTGGGAAATATAGATCAATAAACCTAGCTTCTGCAGTGGGTAAGTTACTTGAGAAGATTCTGAGATAAGATATACATGTATTTGGAAAGACAGGGTTTGATTAGTAGTAGTCAGCATGGCTTTGTGTATGGAAGATCATGCCTCATAAATTTGTTAGAGTTCTTTGATAAAGTGGAGAAAGTGAGGACTGCAAATGCTGGAGATCAGACTGAAATGGCAAATGGAGTTTAATATAGATAGGTGTGAGGTCTTGCATTTTGGAAAGTCAAATCAGGGTTGGAGTTTCATGGCGAATGGTGGGGCCTTAAGGAGTGTAATGGGACAGGGGAACTTGGAGTTCAGGTGCACGGTTCTCTGGAAATGGAGTCACAGGTAGACAGGTCAGTGAAGAAGGCTTTTGGCACACTGGCCTTCATCAGTCAGGGCATTGAATATAGAAGTTGGGAAGTTATGTTGCAGTTGCACAGGATGTTGGTGAGGCCGCACTTGGAGTATTGTGTTCAGTTTTGGTCACCTTGCTATAGGAAGGATGTTATTAAATAGGAAAGAGTATAGAAGAAATTTACAAGCATGTTGCCAGGACTCAACAGTCTGAGTTATAGGGAAAGGTTGGACAAGCTAGGACTTGTTTTCTTTCGAGCATTGGAGACTGAGAGAGGATGTTATAGAAGTGTATAAGATCATGAGAGGCATGGATAGGGTGAATGCACTCAGACCCTTTCCCAGGGTTGGGGACTCGAGGACTAGAGGGCAACAGTTTAAGGTTAGAGGGGAAAGAATAAAAGGGAACCTGAGGGGCAACGTTTTTACACCGAGGGTGGTTCGCATATGGAATGAGCTGCCAGTGGAAGTGATTGAGGCGGGTACATTAACAACATTTAAAAGGCATTTGGACAAATACATGGATAGGAAAGAATTAAAAGGATGTAAGCCGAGCGCAGGGAAATGGGGTTAGTGTGGATGGACATTTTAGTCGGCGTGGACCAGTTTGGGCCAAAGGGCGTGTCCCTGTGCTGTAGGACTCTATGGCTCTATAACAATAGGTAGTATGTAATGGCAGACTATATGATCACAAGGCCTGGTGTGTGGGGTTGGTTGCTAAGACATAATAGAGTTCAGCCCTAAAGTTATTGAACTCGATATTGAGTCCAGAAGGCTGCAGGGTGCCCAAGCGGAAAATGAGGTGTTGTTTCTCCGGTTTGCGCTGAGCTTCACTGGAGCACTGCAGCAAGCCTGAGACAGAGATGTTGGCCAGGGAACAGGGTGGGGTGTTAAAGTGGCAGCAACAGGAAGCTCAGGGTTGGTTTTTGCAGGCAGAACATAGATGTTCTGCAAAGCAGTCATCCAGTCTACGCTTCATTTGCCCAGTGTAGAGGTAACCACATTGGGAGCAGCGAATGCAGTCGACTAGATTGTGGGAAGTGCAGGTAAAGCACTGTTTCTCAGGAAGGTGTGTTTGGACCCTTGGATACTGAGGAGGGAGGAGGGAAATGGACAGGCGTTCCACCTTCAGCCATTGCAGGGGAAGGTGCTTTGGGGCTGTTGGGAGTGAAGGAAGAATGGACCGGGGTGTCCCGGAGGGAACAGTGCCTGGGGAAGGCACACAGGGAGGAGGGGGGGGGGGAATTTAACGACCCTCTGAAATGGCCATGGCAGATCACTCAGACAGAAATTAACAAATAAAGGCAAAAAACTGCAGATGCTGGAAATCTGAGATGTTAGCTTTGCTTCTCTCTCTCTCTCTCTCTCTCTTTCTCTCCACAGATGCTGCCAGACCTGCTGAGTTTCTGCAGCGTTCTCTCTGTTTGTCACGAGGGTAACAAACCCCGGTCTTGCCAGAGATGCCCGCATCTCATTCAAGAGTAAACATCACAAGAGATAGATCATGTAGTCACTGCCACATTACAGCTTGTGACCTCTTTCTGTGGAAACATTTGACTGGGTTTTACCCTCTCTGTCGGTGTGAGGAAGGCTGATTAGGAAGTGAGAAACTGACTGCTATTTCGCAGAAAGGCTTGAGGCCATGTCCTTACCTCAGCCCTCCACACACCCGGCCTTGTCATCACATGAAAACCGAAAAAATTGCGGATGTTGTAAATCAGAAACAAAAACAGGAATTGCTGGAAAAGTTCAGTAGGTCTGGCAGTATCGCTGGAGAGGAACCACAGTTAATGTTTAGGGTTGAGTGACCCTTTCTCAGTACTGTTCTGATTTCTCTCCACAGATGCTGCCAGACCTGCTGAGCGTTTCCAGCAATTTCTATTTTTGCTTGTCATCACATGAGCTGCTACCACCCAGAACTCTGTTGTCAGTCACTAGTAGTCCCCATTGATTTGATTTGATATATTTATTGTCAAGTGTACCTTGTTATAAAATACAGTGAAAAGTGTTGTATTGTGTCACCACTCTCCAGCAGCGTCTTAAAATACAGCTAAGTAAACCAAAACATTGAATATAAAGGCAGAAAAATATTCATTCTCCCAGACTAATCTTTAACCCCTCCTTTGTCTGTCCAACTGTTTCTCTTTCTCTTTTAGCTCTATTTCCACCTCTCGTTTATTGTCCAACTCCACACACCCTCCCCCCTCCATCTTCTCCATACATACCAACTTTTTCATGGCTACCATCAGTTCTGAAGGAGGGTCACTTGATCAGAAACATTAACTCTGTTTCTCTCTCCACAGATACTGCCAGTCATACTGAGTTTCTCCAGCAACTTCTGTTTTTGCTTCTGGTACCACGCCACAGAATGTGGTTGAGGCCAAAGTGTTTTCACAAGGGATTTAGGGCTAATGGGATCAAAGGGCACGGAGAGAGAAAGTGGGAACAGGATACTGAGTTGGATGATCATATTGAATGGTGGAAGGCCTACTCCCTGCTCCCATTTTCTATGATTCTGTGTTACTCCTCTCCCCACTAACGTGGATGACATGTTGGTTGGCCGTCTACAGCCCCTTAATGGGAAGGCCAACCCATCATTGCCATGAAAGGGAGTCTCTCCCATCCAATCAGGCTCCAAATCATCGTATTTACAAACAGAGTCAGGCCATTTGGCCTCTTGAGCAACCCCGAAATGTGACTATCCAGTGGGAGAGAGGATAGGCCGCATAGCACACAACCAAAATTTAAAGGCTCCCACCTCCCCCAGCATCCCACACACCCCACCCCCCTTCTTTATGTTGGTCCAGAAGCCGTGAAAAAGCAAAGTCTCCCAGTGGCCATGTGAAGCATCATCTGCACCAGGCAGCCTGTTCCCATGGCCAGCTTCTCCATCACCATCATGCCACCTCCTCATTCAGATGAATTCAATCCTGTCCTTCTTCCCACGTTGCTGCTGAAAGTGCAGTAGACGTTGGACAATCGGAGTCACTTGATTGCCTCTTTAACATGTCAAGCAGACCTTTATTTTCATTATTTGTTCATGGGACGTAAGCGACACCGACTAATGGCTAGCATTTATTGGCCACCTCCCTAATTGCCTAGAGGATGGTTGAGAATCAACCCCATTGCTGTAGGTCTGGAGTCAATGTGTTGGCCAGACCAGGTAAGGATGGCAGATTCCCTTCCCCAAAATGGCATTAAGTGAACCAGATGAATTTCTTTCCCCTGATTCTGACACTTTATTGCCTTCCACGTCGCCTTGCCATGTTTTAGGCAAAAATGTGGTAGGGAGGGCTGAGTTGCTCTTGAAAAGGGCTGACAGGGATTGGAGGCAGGAATGGCCTCCTTCCATGCTGTAATCATTTTATAATTTCTATGGAATTGGCCGGGATCTGAAGGAATGACTATAAGCAGCCACAGGCACTGGTACCCAGACCCTGCCTAATCCTATTGTGAGAGGCACTCCCTGGGTCAGTGATGCATGGGATATTGTGACCTAACTTTGGAGACCCCACTTCATGTTTAGAAACTGGACGAATCAATGCCCAGTTTCTTCCCCCTCATTTCACATTAAGGAGGCATTTCTTCAGAAGATCAGTGGGAGGAGCCTGGAAAGCACTTACCCAATAGGCTGTGGAACCTGCAGGCCAATTAAAATCTCACAACGAAGACTTTTGCTGGACCAACGGACATGCAACAAATGGCAAATAGAGGATTCACATTGGCCAAAAGCTCAATCATTGGCTCAAGAAGGACTGAAAGGCCTCCTCTGAATGCTACTGGAGAGGACAATGACCATCTAACAGGCTCCGAATTACTTGCAAATATTGGTCACAACTCATTCTTCCGGCACTGAGGCAAAATTGCCACAGTCCCATCGGGCTGTTCTCTTGTCAAAGAGATGGATGATTGGTGGTAGTTTAACCTGAGGGTCACCATGCGTCAGCTGAAGGGAGAGGTTGAGAAGGAGAATCTTACCTGATGACCTCAAAGGGTGTGGGAATTGAACCCATGCTGTTGGCGTCACTCTGACATCATTAGCTAGCTCGGCAAAAGTCAGGACTGCAGACGCTGGAGATCGGAGTGGAGAATATGGTGCTAGAAAAGCACAGCCTGTCAGGCAGCATCCGAGGAGCAGGAAAATCAACATTTTGGGTAAAAGCCCTTCATCAGGAATGAAGACCTGATGAACAGCTTTTGCACAACCGTCGATTTTCCTGCTCCTTGGATGCTGCCTGACCTGCTGTGCTTTTCCAGCACTATCACAAGCTAGCTGTCCAGCCATTTGAACTAACTGACCTTAATTCCAGCACTAGCACTGAATCACCCCAGACAAGTGAAATGGCATCTGATAGACCAGGTCTGGCATGATGATGCATTAAGCAAGATTTAGGAATGTGATAATGTTTACCCATGCGTGAAGTATCACAACTATATATTGCACTGGGAAATTCAATTATCAGGTATTTTTAAAACATCTGTGCAGTCAGTCTGTTTGATATGTCATCCCAAAGTGTAGGTAGATCTGCTGGGTAACTTAATCAGCCAGCAAATCGGCTTCAGGCTCTTGTGTAACTTTGGCGATGCTCGAGCAGGGCTAATCAATAACGCTCTTTTCCCTGACCCGCTAGGCCAATCTCTCTCACAGGAAAACCCCAACAGGCTGCAGCTCAGTGCTAAAGGCTGTGGTGTTCCTCTCACATGATGGGCAAGAAGGAGAGATACTCAGTTGACCTGGGCCTTGTGAGATACTTGCCCCTTTCTTACCATTTCAGGGATTAAGTTCTTGGTGAGAAAGGGCTCAACTCCAATTAAGGCTGTTTAAGAGTGTCAACTTGCCACCTTCCCCAGTTGATGGAGAGAGAGGGGTAAATGATCTCCAATTGCTTTAATCAGGGGCATTTGGAAGCTCAGGAACCAAGCACCGAATAAATCAAACGAAAACCATACGCTTCTGACACACTTCTTCCATGACTCTCGTTCTAATGCAAGATATAAAATAAACATGTACATTTCCACCAATGGAACACCTGAGGGGTAGGGGGCAGGCAGTCTTTAGGAAACACTGGCCTTTGATTGGCCAGGAGTCTCTGGTGACTAGCAACACCAGCATTGAGACCTGCGGTAGGCTGTGAAACTTGTCCAAGCTCTGCTTTTAGTCATAGTCATAGGGTCATGCAGCAGGGAAACAGAATCTTTGGTCCAACAGAACATAATCCCTAACTAAATTAGTCCTACTTGCCTGCTTTTAGCCCATATTCCTCCAAACCTTTCCTATTCATATACCTATCCAAGCATCCTGTCAGCTTGTCAGCTCTTGATGTGCCGTTTTGGTGTGCGATGGGTTGAATCCTCTGCTGGGGGTAAGGGTGTGGGTGGGGGGGTGGGCGTACAGTGTGAGTTACCGCCAAAGAAGCCTGGACCTATACATCATCCCAAAAATGGAAAAGCACGTCCATCCATTTTTTTATTGGAAACAGCAAGCTGAAGGATCATGGACAATGTCAATCAGGACAAAGCAGCCCTCGCGATTAACACTCCATCCAGCACCTTCACATCAACTCTCTTCAACACCAACACTCAGTGGTAGCAGTGGTGTGTACCATCAACAAAATGCACTGCAGCAATTTACTCAAGCTCATTATGAACAGCACTTTCCAAACTCACGACCACTTCCATTTGGAAGGACAAGGGCAGCAGATACATGGGAACACCACCCCCTGCAAGTTCCCCTCCAAGCCACTCACCATCCTGACTTGAAAATATATCCCTGTTCCTTCAGTGTCGCTGGGTCAAACTCCTTGAATTCCCTCCCTAAGGGCATTGTGGGTTGACTGGTGGACTGCAGCGATTCAAGAAGGCAACTCACCCCCACCTTCTCAAGGGCAACTAAGGATGGGAAATAAATGCTGGCCCAGCCAGTGACATCCATATCCCATGAGTGATAAAAAAGATAAATGAAAGCCAAATATTGTTCAGGTATAACATAGCAAATGGGAAATGAACGATGATTATTTTGCAAGAACAGTTTGTTTCCCCTTGTGGGAGAATCTAGGACCAGAAGACATCATCTCAAAATAAAGCATCACACATTTGAGACAGAGATGAGGAGGGATTTCTTCTCATTCAGTATATTCAAGGCTGAGAAAGATGTTTAATCAGTAAGGGAATCAAGAGTTATGGGGAAAAGGCAGGAAAGTGGAGTTGAGGATTATCAGGTCAGTTATAATCTGAATTATGGAGAGATTTGATGGGCTGAATGGCCTTTTCTGCTCTGATGTCTTATGGTCTATGGTAATAGGAGGGAAATTATGAGCAGGCTACTCAGTGAATGTGAGTGCACAAGGAGCAGATTCAGAGTCATGTAGTCTGTGGTAGTATTCCTATCTCTGAACCAGGAGACCTGTGTTCACATCCCACCTGATCCAAGAAGTCAATAATAGCATCTCTGAAAAGGTTGATTCTAAAATGTCTACAAGAGGGAGTTGATTAAATGGGAGAATTGGGAACTGGATTCAATGAACCTAATGGTGTCATTATGCACTTGATTTTTCTTCTCTGTTTAAGGCAAGGTAAATCAGGAAGTCTAGATTTAAATGTATGCAGATTGTCCACTTATAGAGTCATAGAGATGGACAGCACAGAAACATTCCCTTCGGTCCAACTGGTCCATGCTGACCAGATATCCTCAATTAATCTAGTCTCATTTGCCAGCAGTTGGCCCATATCCCTCTAAACCCTTCCTATTCATATACCTATCCAGATGCCTTTTAAATGTTGTAGTTGTACCAACCTCCACCACTTCCTCTGGCAGCTCATTCCATACATGTACCACCCTCTGTGTGAAAACGTTACACCTTTTGCCCCTTTTAAATTTTTCCCCTCTTGCCCTAAACCTATGCGCACTAATTCTGCACTCTCCCCACCCCAGGGAAAAGACTTTGTCTATTTACCCTATCCATGCACCTCATGATTTTATAAATCTCTTTAAGGTTACCCCTCAGCCTTCAACGCCCCAGGGAAAACAGCCCCAGCCTATTCAGCCTCTCCCCATAGATCAAACCCTCCAATCTTGGCAACATGTTTGTAAATCTTTTCTGAACCCTTTAAAGTTTCACAACATCCTTCTGATAGGAGGGAAACTAGAATTGTACACAATATTCCAGACTGCTCGCTGAGATGGTAGGACTGATGTATGAAGACAGCCTGATTCAGTTGGGACTATATTCACTGAGGTTTGGAAGAGGATCGAGGGAGGATCGCGACAGACTCCAACTAGAAGGGTAACCACAAGAAGGATGTTCCTGATGACATCGGAGTCCAGAATCAAAGGGTCACATACTAAGGGTCAGCCATTTGGGCTGTGACAGGGAGAAATGTCTTCACCTAGAAGCTGGAATTCTCTGCCACGGAAAGTGGTTGAGGCCACAAAATTGATTGTTTTCAAGAAGCATTTAGATACAGTTCTTAGAGCTAAAGGGGGGAAAGCAGGAACATGATACAAAGTTGGATAGTCAACAATGGCCAAATTGAGTAGCAGAGCAGGCTCGAAGGGCTGAATGGCCTACTCCTAGATATAAATGGAAGACAGAATTCTACTCTGTATCTCCCAACAGGAGAGGGAATGTAACCCATTATAGCACAGGCAGCATTGGACAATTGCAGGGATGAGAATCTGGTTACAGTTATAGGGTAAGTCTTGAGAAACCAAGTACAGGTAATTCTTCGATAACATGCCGGCTGTATCCCGCTTTAGAAACTGCTGTTAAAGAGTTGGCGATGTAATCGCATTACAGCCAACACATTTTTTAAAAGTTTGCACTTTAGAAACTGTGTCCCCAATCACAGTTATAGTGAATTTGAATTAGCAAAATACACGTTATAACAGAATGACCTGTAGATTAAATGGAAATTAGTCAAGATTTACTAAGTGAGAAAAAGATCAGAACAAGTGAAAAGGTGATTACCTAAAGATTATTCTTGTTGATGATATCAAACTGGTGGACACTTGAGGGAAATAAACTTTAGAAATTAAAGATATAGGACTCAGGAATGGGGCAAGGAAATGGGACTGACTGGACTATTCTAGAGAGATCCATCATGGACTCAATGAGCTAAGGGTGTGCTGCTCAGTTGGAGGTGCCAGCTATAAGCTGTGATATTAAACTGGGACATTGTCTGATGTATGTTAAAAAAAGTCCCACAACTTCATTTTAAAATGGGGCAGTTCTCTCTCTGATCTTCTGGTCAATATTTGCCCCTCAACCGGGGTCACTGAAACAGATGATCAGTTTAGATCACTCATTAAAAAGACTGAAAGAACTGCGGATGCTGTATATCAGAAACAAAAACAGAAATTGCTGGAATGGCTCAGCAGGTCTGGCAGCACCTGTGGAGAGAAATCAGAGTTCACGTTTCAGGTCCAGTGACCCTTCCTCAGAGATAATTCATTGCTATTTATGGGAGTTTGCTTTGCACATAATGGTCGTGGTTTTATATTCCTGGAAAAGTGACGACAATTGTGCAAATACAGAGGAACCTTGATTATCCGAACATTGATTATCCGACCAAGATCTCAAGGTAATTCATTGGCTGGCATGCATCTTGTTATGGAGGGAGCTGAAAGAGAAGGAATTGTGGGCAGGTAGAAACATGGAACAGTCAGATCAGTCAAGATCTTATTGAGCGGTGGAGGTGGCTCTGAGGGCCCAGTGGCCTCACCCTGCTCCTAATTCCTGCATCTGTACAAATGTATTTAGGTCCCTCGTGGTGAGCAAAAGTGAAGATTTACATTTAGATAGTCCGTGTCATGACCAACCAGTGTCTGATTACAGGCACAGAGCTATGTTTTAGATTGAGATGTCGACTGTAATGCAGGAACCGCAGTGATCAAATAACGCACAGCAAGCTCCCACAAACCGCGACGTGAGAATAGCTGGGTAAATTTCTCCAGAATTGAGAAGGTTGCCTTATGAGGAGCGTAGATTTGGACTGCACTCATTGGAATTTAGAGTAGTGAGGGGGAATCTAATAGAAACATATAAAATTATGAAGGGAATGGATAGGATGGAAGCAGAGGTTGTTTCCAGTGGTGAGTGAAACTAAAACTGGGGGGCATAGTCTCAAAATAAGGGGGAGCAGACTTCGGACTGAGTTGAGAAGGAACTTCTTCACCCAAAGGATTGGGAATCTGTGGAATTCCCTGCCCAGTGAAACAGTTGAGGCTTCCTCATTTAATGTTCTTAAGGCAATAGTAAAGGAATTAAGGGTTACAGTGAGAGGGAGGGTACGTGGAGCTGAGTCCATGAAGAGATCACCCATGATCTTATTGAATGGTGGAGCAGGCTACTTATGCTCCTGGTTCATATGTTCTTTTTAAAATTGTTTACATTGGACGCAGCAATGGACTTGCCTGCCCTTCTCCAAAATTGAGAAATGGGTCCTCATACAACAATTTGCAACAATTCTCCAATTAATTTCCATTTGAAAATCTGCACCTTTGACAGTGCAGCACTCTCTCTGTAATGCATTCATCAGTGAGCTATATTGGCTGGGTGGGGTTTGCATTGGGTAAAAGTAGCAAATCCACTTAATCCCGTTGGTTACCTGCCCATCAAGTTAAATTCAAAATACCTCCTGAAGTGTCCAATCAAGGCCAGGAGCTTGTTTTTAATTGTTATTTGTCGTGCTTTAATTAGCTTATTATTGCTTTCTGCATCCATCAATTTTCTTTCCAAAACGCTTGGCTGGAGGAGGTGGTTCAGGGGTTTACAGAACAAGTGAGTGACTGAGCTGCATTAATACACACATCATTCCTAGTGACAGTTTTACTGGCTTGCCTCAGGGTTAATAACCATATCTCCGCAGAGTTGCATTGAGCTCCCTCTTTACCAATGCATTTAACAACTGCCAGTTTTACTGATTGATGCCAACAGCACTAAATTATTTAATAGAATATTCGAAGAAGGAAAATCAATAGGATAAGACAGCAAAAAGCATAACAAAATATACGAAGATTCAGCATCAATCTTTAATTCTTTGTATTTTTGCCTCCTCAATAATGGAGAACATTTCACTGGTGACTGCCCATTCTCTGGTATCTTGCCAAGCGGACATCCCAGTGAAGGGATTCAACAGTGAACCGCTGTTTCCAATGGCCGGTGGATTGGGGTAGGGGTTGGTGATGATTGTCACCACCTTTTGTTGCAAGAATTAATAGTTCTGAAAGGGTTAATGTTGGAGACAACTTTAGGTATGACTCAACCTGAAAATGCCATCCAGGCTTGTGTGGGGATGAGACATCTTGTGGAGTGACAATCCATCCTCGGTCTATCAATAATCTCAGCAACAAAATTGATCTTACTAGTGTAACTTGTTGCCAACATGCAATAAACATTTTCTTTAATTCAAGGATATTGCCAGAGTTGGAGTGTTTGAGTTATAGGAAGACGATGAGTAGGCTGGGGTGGTTTTCCCTGGAGAGTTAGAGGCTGAGGGGTGACCTTATAGAAGTTTATAAAGTCATGAGGGACATGGAAAGGGTGAATAGCTAAGGTCTTTTCCCCAAGGTAGGGGAGTCCAAAACCAGATATCATAGATTTAAGGTGAGAGGGGAAAGATTTAAAAGGGAACTAAGAGGCAACTTTCTCACACAGAGGTTGGTGTGTGCATGGAATGAGGTTCCAGAGGAAGTAGAGGAGGCTGGTACAGATGCAACATTTAAAAGGCATCTGGATGAGTATATGAATAGGAAGGTTTTAGTGGGATACAGACGAAATGCTGGCAAATGGGACTAGATTAATTTAGAATGTCCTGGTCAGCATGGATGAGTTGGGCCGAATGCTGTGCACCTCTATGACTTGGTATAAAAATAGGGAGGTCTTGGTCAAACTATCCCAGGCATTAGTCAGATCACAGTTGGAATTTGGAGAGAAGGATTTCAAAGTTCAGCCAAGCTTGGTTTGCCCCATCCAGGGATTCACTGGATGGAGATCTGGAGTTGTGCCAGCAAGTTGACCTTTTCTAATGCTGAAGAGCTGACATGAACCATGCCACAGTGACCAGATCCAGATCTTAGTTGACTGAAACGTTTATCTAATGGCAAACTACTGCTGTTATTCAAACCCACCTAATTCACTAATTCTACTTTTGGAAAGGAACCTGTTGTCTTCATCTGGTCTGCCTTACATGTGACACCAGACCCACAGAGTTGGCCTTTAACTGGAATTAGAAATGGGCAATTAATGGTTGCTTAGCCAGGGGTCCCTACATCCCATGAGTGAATGAAAGAACAAATGGGTGTCAGTACCCCATCACTGAGACTCCTCACTGCCTTCTGGGCAGTTTGGGACAGGCCATAAATACTGGTTAGCCAGAGGCACCCATATCATAGTGCAGAAAAGGACAAATCTATACTGACCCCACCCCCCAAAGAGCATCCTACCCTATCTCCTGAATTAATCCACCTAACCTGCACGTTATGAGTAATTTTGCATGGCCAGTCCACCTAACTTGTACATCATTGGACAGTGGGAGGAAACTGGAGCAAATCCACGCAGACACAAGGAGAATGTGCAAACTCCACACAGACAGTTGCCCGAGGCTGGAATTGAACCCAAGTCCCTAGTGCTGTAAGATAGCAGTGCTATCCACTAAGCCACCATGCCTCCATAGTCTATAGTAATTAGAACTTAAATCCATCCCATGAATGGATTAAATCTTAAATCTAGCCACCTCTGACTTAAAACACTCAAAGATTTTGCATCCATTATCCTTTGAGGGGGCGAGTTGCAGATATCCATCAGATTAGATTACATTACAGTATGGAAACAGGCCCTTCGGCCCAACAAGTCCACACCGACCCGCCGAAGCGCAACCCACCCATACCCCTACATTTACCCCTTATCTAACACTACGGACAATTTAGCATGGCCAATTCACCTAACCTGCACATCTTTGGACTGTGGGAGGAAACCGGAGCACCCGGAGGAAACCCACACAGACACGGGGAGAATGTGCAAACTCCACACAGTCAGTCGCCTGAGTCGGGAATTGAACCCGGGTCTCTGGCGCTGTGAGGCAGCAGTGCTAACCACCGTGCCACCCTTTCACTCTCTGAGTTGAAAGCGTTTCTCCTTACATCCCACCATGAAGAGATTTCTATCTGTCCACCCTGTCTGTGCCCCTCCTAACTTTGTCCACCTCAATCTGAACCCCGTCAGCCTTCTTTGTTCGAAAGAGAACAACAGCAACCTGCCCAGCCTCTCTTCATTGCTGAATCACTGAATTCCAGGTGAATCTCCTCTGCACCCTCTTCTATAGGGTAGGTGACCAGAACTGCACACGTTACTGAGTGGGTGGCAACGGCTTATTGGTAATATTAATCTACAGATCCCTACAGCAGATAATCGAATTTGGACTCAATTAAAAATCTGGAATTAATAGTCTAATGATGACCACGAAACTATTATAAATTGTTGGAGACATCTGGCTCACTAATGTCCTTCAGGGAAGGAAACTGCCATCCTTAAATGGTCTGGCCTACATGTGACTCCAGACCCACAGCAATGTGGTTGACTCTTAGCTGCCCTCTGGGCAATTAGGGATGGGCAATAAATGCTGGCCTATCCAGTGCCACCCTCATCCCATGAATGAATATTAAATAAAAACTCCAGCTGTGGTTGAACTGTACATAGCCCTACCATAACCTCCTTGTTCCTATGGGGCTCTAAGACCTTTCAGTATTGCAAGTCTGTCACATGATTCATCTCATGTGTTGGATGGAGAAACAGACAAGGAATGTCACAGGTTTAATCCTGTTTTGTGCAATGCCAGCAGATCTCACCCAGTCATTAACTGATTTGGGCCTCATTAGCAACCCCTAGACTGCGGACCGAATGCTTATTAAGTTGAAGAATGGAGATAGAAGCCGTGTACTTCTCGAACACACCTTTTCCCAAAAAGTCCCAAAGCAGTGCACAGGTAATGAATGCATTGTGAAGCACGATTGCAGCTCAGTTGGTGGGATGGCTGGTTTGTGATACCGATAGCGTGGGTTTAATTCCTGGACTGGCTGAGATTACCATGAAGGATTCTCCTTAACCTTCCACCTCACCCAGGGTGTGGGAACCCTCAGGTTAAGCTCCTGCCAGTTTTCACTCTCAGTTGCCCTATGGCCTGATAAGACTGTAGCAACTTTACCTTTGGATTAATGGCAATTTGAGTAAGCTGAATGATTAGGTAAACACTGGTGTTGATCTGTTGAGCTGAAAGGCTTGTTTCTGCCCTGTATAGTCTGTGTAATTGTAGGGCGTGTATATTGTTCAGTGCATTGTCTCCCTGTTACCCATCAGAGAGGGAAACAATAGAACCATGCAAATCCTCAGGCTTAACACCCTGTCTGACAGCTGGCACCTTCAACACTGCAGCACTCTCCCAGTACCGCCTGGAAAATGCCAGCTACATTGCCTGCTCAAGCCTTGAAGCGGGTCTTGAATTGATGACTTTGCAACAGCAGCCCCACCCACTGAGCTCAGCTGACTCAACATGGCAGGAGAAAGTGAGGACTGCAGATGCTGGAGATCAGAGTCGAAAAGCGTGGCGCTGGAAAAGCACAGCAGGTCAGGCAGCATCTGATGAGCAGGAGAGTTGACATTTCAGGCATAAGCCCTTCAACATGGTAGGTGTATGTTTCAAACTGTTCTGGGATTCCAACGACAGCTTAGCAAACTGAGTAACCTTTGCTGTCAAGCTGTAGTTGACAGTCAGCACTTTATTTTACTGCCTTGTGAAATGCTCTTAAGTTGATGAAAATGCTAAATATGAGGCCCTAATAGTGCTGTTATATAAATCTTGCCACACAGGTCCCACAGTTAGATGGCACCACTAAATGTAAACATTACTGCCATTGTAAATCTGGCAGAGAGCTGATTTTTGCTGGACTGCCTGTTCTGTCACCCACTTCCTGTTGGCTCTGGAGTCCATCTGACAGACATGTTCAGGAAATCACACTGAAAATCACAACTCAGTGTGAGTATATAATGTGGCACTGCACTGGGTTCCTCACAGACAATGTATGTCTCCGGGCCCTGGGAATACAGTTGTAGAGCGCAGGTAGACAGGGTAGGTAAGAAGGTGTTTAGCACACTTACCTTCATTGTTCAGACCCATGTTGTACAGGACTTTGGTGAGGTCTCATCTGGAGTACTGTGTACAGTTCTGGATCACCCTGCAAGGATATTATTAAATTGGAGTGGGTTCAAAAAATAATTACCAGGGTGTTGCCAGAAATGGAAGGTTTGAGCTTTAAAGGTAGGCTGACACTTTGTTTTCACTGGAGAATAGGAGGTTGAGGAATGACCTTACTGAGGTTTATAAAATCATGAGGGGCAGAGATAAGGTGAACAGCAGGGGTCTTTCCTACAGTAGGCATAACTAGGAGCATATTTTGAAGGTGAGAAGAGAAAGATTTAAAAAGGACATAAGGGGCAACCTCTTGTAGACAGAGATTAGTTCATATTTGGAATGAGCTGCAGAGGAAGTGATGGAGGTGGATATGGTTATAATGTTTAAAAGTCATTTGAGTAAGTTCTTGAATAGGAAAGATTTGGACCAAACACAGGCAGGAGGCACTAATTTAGTTTAGGAACATGGTCAGCATGGACTGGCTGGATTAAAGGGTCTGTGTTTAGTGACATTATTACATACCTCTGGAACAGGTGGTCTTGAACATAGGTCTTGTGACTCAGAGATAGGGACACCACCATTACAACACTAGAAAAGTCACCATAGTCTCAGAGGAGCCATTCTCTCATTAGAGAGAGAGAGAAAGAGAGATGACTGGTGGTGGTTTTAACCTGAGAGTCACCATGGTAACCTCAGCCAATACAGGAATTGAACCCACACTGTTGGCATCACTCTATGTTGCAAAGCAGCCAACTGAGCTAATAGCATGCTTGTTACCGTTACACACATACATGGATCGCATTTGTATGTTTGTGTGTCTGTTAGTGCATCTATGTACATGTTAGTGTGGCTTATATGTATCAGTTTAAACATCATAACAGGACATAAGATGAAGAACAGGCCATTCAGCCCCTTGAATCTGCTCTGTCATTCAGTATGAAGATGGCTGATACAGTCGTGGTGTCAACTCCACTTTCCTTCTGCTCCCTCCATCCTCCCATAACCCCCTTCTTTCCCTTGCCCTTAAAAGGATCAAGCTAACTTTCTGTGCTTGTAATTATAGGGATATGTCTGTGTGAGTCGCCTGTATATTTGTACTTGCACCTTATAATTTGTACGTGTGTGTTTATGTGGTTCTAGTGCATTGGTTTGCTCGTGTGTGTCAATCTCTGTTTCTTTGTCTGTCAGTCTGTATGTGCATCGAGCTGTGTGTGTGTACCTGTCTGTACATTTATGTGTTAATTTATATTAAGTTCATCAGTCGGTGTGTTTTAGGTCAGTCTGAGTGTGTATTAGTCTGTGTTTTTTCTGTATTTTAATGTTTGTGATTGCTGTGCCTGTGTGATCGTGTGTTTCTGGTTACTGTCTATTTACTGGAGTGTTTGTGGGGTTCAGGCATTTTTCTGCACATGTGCTTGTGAGCTGCATGTGTGTCTGTGTGTATGTGGCTGCATGTATGTCTGTCAGGATATGCGCGTTTGTGTGTGCATGTCTGTGAGGATATGTGTGTTTGTGTATACATGTCTGTGAGGATATGCATGTTCGTGTATACATGTCTGTGAGGATATGTGTGATTGTGTATACATGTCTGTGAGGATATGCGTGTTTGTGTGTGCTTGTCTGTGACGATGTGTGTGTTTGTGTATACATGTCTGTGAGGATATGCATGTTCGTGTATACATGTCTGTGAGGATATGCGTGTTTGTGTACACATGTCTGTGAGGATATGCGTGTTTGTGTGTGCATGTCTGTGAGGATACACGTATTTGTGTATGTGTGTCTGTGAGGATATGCATGTTTGTGTGTGCATGTCTGTGAGGACGTGCGTGTTTGTGTGTGCATGTCTGTGAGGATATGCGTGTTTGTGTATGCGTGTTTGTGTATGCATGTCTGTGAGAATATGCATGTTTGTGTATTCGTGTCTGTGAGGATATGCGTGTTTGTGTATGCATGTCCGTGAGGATATGCGTGTTTGTATGTGTGCATGTCTGTGAGGATATGCGTGTTTGTGTGTGCATGTCTGTGAGGATGTGCATGTTTGTGCGTGCATGTCTGCGAGGATATGCGTGTTAGTGTATGCGTGTTTGTGTATGCATGTCTGTGAGGATATGCATGTTTGTGTGTGCATGTCTGTGAGGATATGTGTGTTTGTGTATGCATGTCTGTGAGGATGTGCGTGTTTGTGTATACATGTCTGTGAGGATATGCGTGTTCGTGTATACATGTCTGTGAGGATATGCGTGTTTGTGTGTGCATGTCTGTGAGGATATGCGTGTTTGTGTATGCATGTCTGTGAGGATGTGCGTGCTTGTGTGTGTGCGTGTCTGTGAGTATACACGAGTTTGTATATGCATGTCTGTGAGATATGCGTGTTTGTGTGTGCATGTCTGTGACGATATGCGTGTTTGTGTATGCACATCTGTGAGGATATGCGTGTTTGTGTGTGCATGTCTGTGACGATATGTGTGTTTGTGTATGCATGTCTGTGAGGATATGCATGTTTGTGTGTGCATGTCTGTGAGGATGTGCGTGTTTGTGTGTTCATGTCTGTGAGGATATGCGTGTTTATATGTGCATGTCTGTGAGGATGTGCATGTTCGTGCATGTAATGTCTGTGAGGATGTGTGTGTTTGTGTATGTGTGTCTGTGAGGATATGCGTGTTTGTGTGTGTATGTTTGTGAGGATACGTGTGTTTGTTTGTGCATGTCTGTGAGGATGTGTGTGTTTGTGTGTGCGTGTTTGTGCATGCATGTTTGCAGGCAGCATTGAATCTTGTATGAGTGCCTTTTTTTGTGAGTTGGCCTCACCTATATATGTTGCCAATGTGTTTGTGTCTTGTTAAATGTCTGTGTGTTTTGTCTGTCTATTGTGTCTTTTGGGTGTGTCTTATGTCTGCATTGAGGGAACATTCAACACAGCTGTTCTGATACTCTATCTTGCCACCTGAATAACTGTGTTGCAATCCTGTAATGATGTAGCCAGCATTAATTGCGCTGGTGGTGTCACCTACAACCTGAGGCATGAAGACTAACCTGTTGTGTTCGGCAATCTAATTGTGTATAATGCCAACCTTCTTCTGATGACAATTCCCATCTATTGGTAAACATCCAGAATATACGAAATCCTTTTTGCTTTTGGCAATTTTTCTCCACTACTTCGGAGACACTGATATACACAAGTCCATTGCCACTAATTCCATACATGAAAACTGCATTCTCCTATTCATTCTCCTATATGTAGGCCTCACACATTTACAGCAGACAATCAGCAGCTCAGAAAGCATCTGTCAAGAGAGCACGAATCACAGGGTACAGGACCGTGCCTCAGAACTGGAGGTGATGTAAGGTGAGCAGCCAGGGGAGCAAATGGCCTCACAATATTATCGCTGGACAATTAATCCAGCGACCCAGGTTCAGTTCTGCAAGTTCTGGGTTCAAGTCCAACCAAATCAGGTGGTGGAATTTAAATTCAATAAAAATAAAACGAACAGTCTAATCACGAACGTGAAACAGTTGTTGATTGTTGGGAAAAACCCATCTGGTTCACTAATGTCCTTTAGAGAAGGAAGGTATAATCCTTACCTGGTCTGGCCTACATGTGACTCCAGACCCACAGCAATATGGTTTACTGCTAACTGCCCTCTGGGCAATTAGGGATGGGCAATAAATACTGGCTGAGCCAGTGACGTTCACACCCTGTGAATGAATTTAAAAACAAAGCAGCACCAGGAACAAAAAGAGGAGAGGCCAGGAAGTGAAATCTTGGAATCTGGTGCTGCTCCTATTTCTGAGCCACTTATCCGCCCCCCCCCACTGACCTTTAACCCCTCCCAACTCCCAGAGATGTAGATGTAGATCTTACTGAACGATGGAGTGTGACCAGATATACACTTAGGGGTTTAATCCCCCAGTCCAGCGGCTCAGCAAGGCTGGATGAGTGCCCCAGTCTTACGGCACATTCTCATGGAGCATTGGGCCAATTGCTCACCACTGGATCTCTTTTAGCTCACCACACCGATATGCAGTCATCTCATGGGATCTTGCTGTGCCTGAAAGTGGCTGCTGCAGTCACAGTAACAGCATGGCCGTTCTTCATAAATGCAAGCAATTCATGGGACGTTCCCGAAGATGTGGATGCAGCTGTTGGAGTCTTCCTCTCAAAGTGGGACTCGGTCCCCTGGCTCCTTTATGTGTATCCAAAACACATTCAATGCCTTTATCTCATTTTCTGTGTGTGGGCGTCAAAGACATCACAACATTTAAGCAAATTTATGGAAAGCACTCCTCTGCTTTCCTATTGTTGTTTGTATGAAACATATCCTTCACTTGCAAAGAAAAGGGATTTTTTTTCTCATCTATTTTTTCCTCCTCCTCCCATTTTGCCTAATGCACCTCCGATGCCTCTCCATTAGTCTTCTTCTGACATGGGCACTGCTGACAATGGTCATTGGTACCCAGTCACCCAGAGAAGACGATGGTGGGTCTTTCTGAGTTCTGCTGAATTTTATCTTTCTGATTCACTGACTGCGCAGGCAACCCACTGAGACCTTTAAGCCACTGACCTCATTATCACTTCTCTTGTCTCGACTCCCCCAGGCCTCTTTTTCCAGGTGCATCGGCCCAGTGAGCACCAGTGTGCTATTCGCCCGCATGGGGATTCACAGCAGCTCCTGGTCCTGACCTGAATTCATCACCGCTCAGCAGAAGTCACAGGATCACAATCTTGACTATTTTTTCTAGCTAGGGTCAAGAGTACAGAGGTTGGTTGAAGTTTGTTCCTCACAAAGTGTTGCAAAGTTTAAAAATCACACAACACCAGGTTGTAGTACAATAGGTTTATTTGGAACCACTAGCTTTCAGAGAGCTGCTCCTTCATCAGGTGGTTGTGGAGTATAAGATCATAAGACACAGAATTTATAGCAACAATTTACAGTGCGATATAACTGGAATTATATATTGAAAAATACCTGGATTGTTTGTTCTTTCTCTCATCTTTTAGAATGAACATGTTGGCTTCAGTTCTTTCATATGTAAATTGCACAATCTATTTAAAAGTTACATTCTCAAGTGAACTTTAACAATAGGTGTCATGTTGGCTCAGATAATACATTGAAGATGTGAGGTGCCCTGTGTGAGGCTGTCTGTGCCACAATCTTCAAACTGATTTTAATCTGAAAAAGGTTGCAAAGTGTTGCAGTATGTTTAAGGCAATTGCACAAGGAGCAGGTTGTCATATTTTTGTTTCCTTGCATTTCCTAAAAACTTTCCTTTGTGGTTTCTCTGTCAGTGCGTAGCAGAACAAAGTTAAAAATCAACACCAGGTTATAGTCCAACAGATTTATTTGGAAGCACTAGCTTTTGGAGTGCTGCTCCTTTATCAGGTGATTAGCGCTCCGAAAGCTAGTGCTTCTAAATAAATCTGTTGGACTGTAACTTGGTGTTGTGTGTATTGGTGGGTAGCACACTCATCTTAACGTTTATTTCACGCATTCAGGTGATGTGGCTGTTGCCCATCTCTAATTGCCCAGAGGGTAGTTAAGAGTCAACCACATTGCTGTGGGTCTGGAGTCACATGTAGGCCAGACCAGGTAAGGATGGCAGATTTCCTTCTCTAAAAAGTAAACCACATGGGGATTTTAACAACATATGAGAGTGGTTACACAGTCCCAGACATTTTATAGAACTCACAGTTCTACATGCGACATGGAAAGATTTGATCTCATCTTAGCCTGGTATTAAATCTTACCGATCTAGTGAAAGTACGTCCCCTAACTGAGTGGGCGTAGACTCAGGTCCCACATGAGACCTTTGAGTACAGAAGATCATCCTGACACACCAGTGCAATACAGAGGGAGTTCCACACTGTCTCTCAACTGGATGTAAAACATTGGATGTTTAAGAAAAGAGAACGATTGATATTTAATACACGCCTCGATTCCTTAAAGCTCCTTATCTGGTTGTTTCTCTCTTTAGATTTATTTAGATTAGATTACAGTGTGGAAACAGGCCCTTCGGCCCAACAAGTCCACACCGACCCGCCGAAGCGCAACCCACCCAGACACCTACATTTACCCTTACCTAACACTACAGGCAATTTAGCATGGCCAATTCACCTGACCCTGCACATCTTTTGGATGATGGGAGGAAACCGGAGCACCCGGAGGAAACCCACGCAGATACGGGGAGAACGTGCAAACTCCACACAGTCAGTCGCCTGAGGCGGGAATTGAACCCGGGTCTCTGGCGCTGTGAGGCAGCTAACCACTGTGCCACCGTGCCGCCCACATGTTGTTTGCGTGATCCTGCTGTGCGTGGTTTGACTGTGGTATGCTTCAGAGACATCAGTGAATGTGACGTGCTTTGGGTGTGACCTGACGCTGTGAAGGGTGCACATTTGCACATTTACCTGCGGTGTATGGCCCTGACTACCCACTTCCCCAGTTGCAGATTCCCAGCCTGCAGGGGAAGCGGGCCAATCAGCTGTGATTCCCTTCAACCCCCCCCTGCCCAGGATGGTTACTACTCCTTTGTCCCTTTCCCTTCTTCCCCCCAAAACGCCACCCTCTGAGATGGTTAATACTCCTTTGGCCTTTTCCATTCCCCATCCCTACTAACCCAGCCACAGTAACCCTAACCATTACACATAGAGGATGGGAGGGTCTGAGAGTTCTGAGGAGAGGCTGAATAGGGCAGGCATTGGGTAATCTGTTCCTCTCTGTGCAATGCCATCCTTAACCTGGGCTGAATCGCCTCTCATTGGACATGATAGCCTAATGATGATTAATATTCCCCAATGACCCAATGAATGTTCTGGGGAATCAGGGTTCAAATCCTGCTGTAGCAGATGGTGGAATTTGTATTCAATAAAAGTCTGGCATTAAGAGTCTAATAATGACCTTGAAACTGTTGCTGATTGTCGGGGGAGGCAGGAGTCCCCATCTGAGAAGGAAATGGCTGGTCCAGCACACAATATGTTGTATGAATGAAGGGGAAACAAAATTTGGCTTCAGGTTTATCATCATCTTTAGGCAAAAGACTGGGGTGGGGAGTACAGTTTGATGGGAATCCTCAACAGAATATCCTCAATCAGTTTCTCTCGACAGATACTGGTGACGGGCAAGCTGACTTCTACAGATGAATAGAGAACTGGCACTCATTGCTCAGACCATGCAGGTGATGATGAGTGAGATGCAGGAGGGCTCAGAGCAGGCAAGAGAGTGAGAACTGAAACTTCCCTCACGGTAACACGCAAAGAATAAAAGAAAATCACTTCTTATGTCATGCAACTCAAAAAAACCGAAGCGAGATGCATTTTTATGAAGGCCAAATGCCAGGGTTTGTTGAGGGTCTGTGTAACACTGCAGGTTTACTGAGTGTTATTAAAATGATAGATATTTTATTGTCTGCTGTTTGCAGGATGCTGAGCTGCACTGAGCTTTCTGTATCATCGCTGACCGACTGGAATATAGATTTTCATCAGCAATCTTTGTAGGATTACTACCTGATTTTTTTTCATATGAATTCTGACCAAATCCAGCCTACAAAGGGCACTTAATAAATATTTTGACCCCAAACTCCAGACAGTGACCAGCTCCAATATGCTCTCTTGCTGCAGCTACATGAGCAGACGGTACAGAGCTTTAGTTTAGATCAGAGTGGTGCTGGAAAAGCACAGCAGGTCAGGCAGCATCTGAGGAGCAGGAAAAGCGACGTTTCGGGCAAAAGCCCTTTATCCAAGTGGTGCCCGCCAATTATGCTCCTGTGCTGAGGAAGTCTCTGATAGTTTGAAGAGGGTGAAGGTTCAAGATGGATCTTTATTTTTTAAACCATTCATGGGACGTGGCTCCAGCATTTATTGCCCTTCTCTTGCTGGCATTGAGAAAGTGGGGGTGAGCTGCCTTCTTGAACTGTTGCAGTCCATCTGCTGTAATTCAACCCACAATATCCTTAAGGAGGGAATTTCCATGATTTTGACCCAGCGACACTGAAGGAATGGCGACATATTTCCAAGTCAGGACAGTGTGTGTCTTGGAGGGGAACTTGCAGGGGGTGGTGTTCCCATGTTTCACCTGCCCTTGCCCTTCTCGATGGTTGAAGTTGCAGGCTTGGAAAGTGCTGTTGAAGGAGTCTTGATGAATTTCTGCAGTGCATTTTATAGATGGTACGCATTACTGCTGCTGAATGTCTGTGGAGGAAGAAGTGAACAGTGAAAGTGGTGGATGTGGTGCCAATCAAGTGGGCTGCTTTGTCCTGGATGGTGTTGAGCTTCTTGAGTGTTGTTAGAGCTGCGCCCATTCAGACAAGTGCGGGGTATTCCATCACACTCCTGACTTGTGCCTTGTAGATGGTGGACAGGCTTTGGAGAGTCAGAAGGTAAGTTACTCACTGCAGGATTCCTACCCTCTGATCCACTCTAGTAGCCATAGTGTCTGTATGGCTAGTCCAGTTATGTTTCTTGTTGATGGTAACCTCAGGGTACAATGGGGTTTACCAATGACTAGAAAGTGAACTGAACAGAAATGATTGAATCTGTTCATGTTACTCGTGCAAGAAATGCATTCCCCAGCACAGCAACTCACAGCATAAAGTATTTCTCCTTTTCTCTCTCTTTTTTTTTTGCAATTTATCATAAATCCCTGGTTGCTAACCCTTTCACCAGTGGAAACAGTTTATTTACTCAGTCAAAAGGTTTCATAATCTGAGGGATTATTTTTATTATGGGTCTTGGTCATTGAGATGGGTTAATTAATGGAATAGATCTTATTATAACATCTTGTATGGAAGGAGAAAATTATTATGTTGAAAATATAAAATCATAGGAACAAGAGGAGGTCATACATTTCCTCAACCCTGCTTTTCCTGCTCCTTGGATGCTGCCTGACCTGCTTCTCTATTCAATGAGATCCTAACTGACATGTAGTGGGTTGCGTATAGTCGGTGATGAAGGGCTTTTGCCCGAAACATCGATTTTCCTGCTCCTTGGATGCTGCCTGACCTGCTGTGCTTTTCCAGCACCACTCTAATCTAGACTCTGGTTTCCAGCATCTGCAGTCCTCACTTTTGCCTATATAGTGGGTTGGTTATCTCAGTTGGCTGGATGATTGCTTTGATACTGCAGCATCATAGAATCCATAAAATGTGGAAGCAGGCCATTTGGCCCATCGACCCCCCCCCCAAAAAACATCCCACCCAGATCCACCCCATCCCTGAAACCCTGCATTTCTGATGGCCAATCCACTTAGTCTGCACATCCCTGAAAACTATGGGCAATTTAGCCTGGCCAATCCACCTAACTTCCACATGTTTGGACTATGGGAGGAAACCCACGCAGACATGGGGAGAACGTACAAATGCCATACAGACATTGCCCCATGGTGGGATTGAACCTGGAACCCTGACACTGTGATCCACCTTGCCACCCATGATGCCAGTCGTGTAGGTTCAATGTTTACCACCTGAGGCTGCCATGCATGTCCAAACTTCTCTCCTCACCTAAGGTGTGGTGACCTTCAGGTTAAATCACAACCAGTTTTCTCCCTATCTTGCTCTCTTTCTCCAATGACAGAGCAACCATACAGTCCTCTGGGCCTATGATGATTTTATCTTTAACTAACCTGTTCCTAAACCCATGTTAGCTGCATATCCCTGAATAATGGAATCTAATAAAATGGATTTCAATTGAGCATCTCAATTGACATATATCAACCTTTGCTGAAAAATGTGTTGCTGGAAAAGCGCAGCAGGTCAGGCAGCATCCAAGGAGCAGGAGAATTGACGTTTCGGGCATAAGCCCTTCTTCAGTAATGCCCGAAATGTTGATTCTCCTGCTCCTTGGATGCTGCCTGACCTGCTGCGCTTTTCCAGCAACACATTTTTCAGCTCTGATCTCCAGCATCTGCAGTCCTCACTTTCTCCTATATATCAACCTTTACATTACATTGAAGAGGTGAGGGTGTAAGTAGTTGGGGGGTGGGGGGGAGTGTAGGGTGATGGGGAGGTGAGTAGTAGGAGTGTGTATTGGGAAGCTTGGGTATGTAGTGGTGTATAGCCATATATAGCCATGATGTTTATATGGCTAGACCAGTCCAGTTCAATTTCTGGTCATTGGTAAATCCCAGGGTTTTATTTGTGGAAGTCTTTCACTTTTGACAGGCCCCTGAGGTCCATTTCCCCTCTCACCTTGAACCTACGCCCTCTAGCTTTGGACTCTCCTGCCCTGGGAAAAAGACCTTGTCTATCCTCCCTATCCATGCCCCTCATGTTTTGATAAACCTCTATAAAGTCACTCCTCAGCCTCCAACACTCCGGGGAAAACAGCGCCAGCCTATTCAGCCTCTCCCTATAGTTCAAACCCTCCAACCCTGGCAACATCCTTGCAAATCTTTTCTGTACCCTTTCAAGTTTCACAACATCTTTCCTATAACAGGGAGACCAATTTGCTTTGAGATGCTCCTTAAAGAATACCTTAGTGACCCAGTATTTGGAAACCCACCTAAATGTTTCTTCTTGAACTCAATTTGGTGATTCTAATTTGGCTTGGCATCTTTATAGAGGCCCTGTGTACTCAAGTGTTAATCTGGGCAGCTGGTATACAGTCAGTTCTTCTATAACGCGATGGCTGTGTTCTTGCACAACCCTGCATTATAGAAGATTTTAGAACCAGCATTTAAAGTGCTGACTATGTAATCGCATTACAGCCAACATGTTTTAAAAGTTCAAACTTTAGAAACAACATCCCCAATTTGTCAATCAAGCTATAACAAATTTATGTTGACGAAATATGCATTATAGCAGAATGACCAGTATAATAATATAACTGAAGGGGGAAGATGTTAGTGTAACCAAGATTTAGGTTCAATGTTAAATCCTGAGACATGGTAACAGGCCAAGTACTCAAAAAGAAAGCTGGGAGATTGTGTGAGGGTGAGGGCTGCAGAAGAAAACAGGTCCCACTGAGATTGTCACAAGATACTGAGCACTCTTCTGCTAGTGATCCTTTTGTACACCAGTCTGTGGGTGCTTGGGAGACAGCAGGAGAGAAAGAGCATGCATGAGCTTTTAAGTGTGAGAGGTTCTACATGTGAGTTGAAGTGTGTGACTGTGAGTTTATGTTTGAGTACATGTATGAACCTGTGAAAAAGTGAATGGATGTTCATGCAGAAGGGATACATGTGAGAGTGTCTGTGTGGTTGAGAGTATGTCTGCCTGTCTGTGTGTTTGCTAAAGGGTATATTACAACTGTGGCTGAAGGAGTACACTATTGCTTGAGTCTGACTACTTCATGGGTGACCATGCTAAATAAAAATACCTTTTCCATTTAATAAGATGATCAATGAAATTCTTTATCTATATGAGATTTATAAACAAAGGCAACTATTAACCATGTTTCTTAAAAACACAATTAAACGTTTATTGTTTAAAAATCTTACTAAAGGTGCAATAATTGGTTAACATACACAGTCAGTAATGCTTACCTTACTTAAGAATCTGTAACTTGGAACCATTGTACTTAAGATGTTGACTTGTACACTTTTCACTGGACTTATTTGAGTACATGTGACAATAAAGTTAGTTCTAATTCAAATATAGATATATAAATGCATTTATCTTTAAATAAAACCAAAACATATGTACAAACTCTCTTCAGGAAAAGAAAAATAAATTTATCTGCAGAGATTGGCTTTCTGGATAGCTTATTCTTGCAGACAAAGAGATAGCAGGGGAGACGTTCTGCAGTGTTTTGCTCTGATTTTCCAGCAGATATGGTCAATTCACTAATCATACTCAATTGCCCATGGAGCATTGCAGACACAACTTGCTCAGGAAGTACAATCTTGAGATTTTTTTTTCATTCACTCTTTCAAAAGAACAGACGGTTTTCTTTCAGGAATGTGAGTGATCAGCTGGGCAGCTCATTCACAGCATGCTTTCCTCCAACCCAGCTTGTTCTTATCAGGCTTTCCTCCAAGTGAGCCAGGTAACACTAGAGCCTTTCCAAGGCAGTCACTGTTCAACACAGCCCTAGTAGTGTCTATAGCAAAGCAAGCAGTTACCACAAAAAAACCTTCTATATTCATAGTGAACTTTTAATGATGACTTTTTAAGTTACCACTCCAAATATGTCCAAAAAGTTCAAAATGAATTATTTTTCCATGCCCTTCAAAACTAAGTCCTCCAACTCACGTTTTTGTATAGTATGTGTCAGAGAAAGTCCATGTATAAATGTCTAGGTTGTAATTTTAACTATGTACAAGCAAGTGGCTTTTAGATAAATTAAAACCTCTCACTCTGGGACTGCGTGAGAGGCCATGTTAGACTATGTATGAAATAACTTGAATGTGTGCGAGAGTGATGAAAATTGTGTTCCTTTTAACCTAGGTCAGTATTTGAAGAGCATATTAGACTGCGAGTGAGGGTGTGGGACTTCATGTCCACAGTTATCCTTTTAAGATTAACTGCTGGTGGAATGTGTGGCTGTGTTGTCTGTTTTCAGTGCATTGCTCTTTTAAAATACCCAGCGCTGGCAAAGTGCATCTGTGTGTGGTCCTTTAAAAAAATCAACACTGACAGAATGGAGTCTGTATTTGTTGATGTTTTAAGATATTCAATGTTGGCTTTATTTGTCAGTGTATTTTAAAACCCAACACTGCGTAATCGCTTTGTGTTTATGCATTGCCCTTTTAAGACTGCCAAGTCTAGTACTGCGTGCTCCTTTTAAAATTTTCAGTTTTGTGTGGGGGGGAAAGTCCGTGCATTGTCCTTTTAAGACTCAGAGCTAGCATTTTGTGCGCATTGCCCTTCAAAGGCCCAGTGTTAGCATTGTACTTTGCCCTTTTAAGACTAGATTTAACTCTTGGGGGTGGGGGCAGCGTTGAATTCTATGTGTTATCCTTCTTAGACTCAGTGCGAATATTCTCCATTGTCCTTTTGAAGACTCTGTTAGTTCTGTTTTATATGCGCGTCCGTCCATCACCCTTTTAAAACTCAGCACCAGCATTTCGCGTGTACGTCTGTGTCTGGCTATGCCTTGCCCTTTTAAGACCCAGTGAGTTTTTTTCCGTGTGCATTGCCCTTTTAAGACCCAGAACGAGCATTATAGATGTCTGTCCATAACTTGCCCTTTTAAGTCT
This sequence comes from Chiloscyllium plagiosum, assembly GCF_004010195.1. Classification (NCBI taxonomy): domain Eukaryota; kingdom Metazoa; phylum Chordata; class Chondrichthyes; order Orectolobiformes; family Hemiscylliidae; genus Chiloscyllium; species Chiloscyllium plagiosum. The sequence goes on from NC_057727.1 coordinate 5,356,558, forward strand.
CAGTGTGTGTTTGTATATATGTGTGTGTCTATAGTTGAAAAATATCGTGCTAGAAAAACACAGCAGGCCAGGCAGCATCCGAGGAGCAGGAGAATCAACGTTTCGGGCATAAGGCCTTCTTCTGGAAGTGTATGTCTCTATGATTGAGTGTGTGTATATAAGTGTGTGTGTGTATATAAGTGTGTGTCTATATGAGTGTGTGTCTGTGCGTGCGCGCATTGCCCTTTTAAGTATATGTGCTCTCATTGAGAGTTAGTGCATTGCCTTTTTAAGAGACAGTGCCAGTATTGTGTGTATGTATCTATCCGTCTGCCAATGCCTTGCCCTTTTAAGATTCCGGGCTGGGAATGTGTCTGCTGTATTGCAATGCGGCTGCTGGTGGGGACAGGCTCCCTCTAGTGCTTGGATCGCACTTTGCCAAGGGAGTGAGAGCGAGGCTGGGGTTCCCATTGGATGCTTGGAGTTACATTCCATTCACCACGAGTGGGGCAGACAGCAGCTCCAGGAACAGTGTTGGGAGCTAATTATGGCAAGAACACACATCCGTTCACACAGTAAGTAGCTCCGATCCGGCCTGGTTTCCCTTTTGGTAACATTGTACCCACCTCAAACCAGGAGCGATACAAGGTTGCCAGCTCCTGCCTTAGAGAGAGAGAAAGTAGCAGCGAAAGAAGTCAGGGCTTTTGTATCCATGTGATTTCTTTGTTACAATAGTTTTTGTGTGTGTTACAAGGGGGAGAAAAAGGAAACCGATAGCTGTATTTGGGGTTTTGTGTGTGTATGTGTGTTAGAGCTCAGAATTGCCGATTTGTCTCAGTGAAAGACAGAGAGCCGCGGTTGTTTCAATGCACTAATCTGAAAATTACAGTAGTTACCGATCTCGATGAGGTTGCAAGTTGAGACAACTAGAGAGAGCATTCCGTGCAATGTTTAAACCAAGATCTGATCGAATATTTCGCTTGTCGAGCTTGACTCTTGAGTGCTGTAGTTTAAACCAAGGAAGAGGGAGGGAGGAATTTTTACTCTGAGTTTCTAAAAAGCCTCAGATCGCGAACCGAGAGGTTTTCCTCTCCCCCCCCCCCCCCGCAACCCCTCTCTCCCTTTCCCACCCCCACCACCTCCTCTGCCGCTGTACTATCTACATCAGGACGGCGCGGGAACTGGAATGTTAACGCACAGAGGAATATCTAGGGTGTTGGCAAAAAGGGGCGATCTTGTTATATTTTGCTCACAGATTTGCAGTCCCAGTAAAATTCCGGCGAGGCGTGTGTTTCAGATGAACTTGTCTCCAGTGAGCACTTTCCATGTCTCCGCTGTTTTCCCCATTCCCCGTGATAGATTGAGCTGGATTTTTTTTACAAAGACATACGCACAGCGTCTGGTCGAGAATGCATAGAGTAGGTTTCACCCTTTCCCTGCGGGAAGCTAGCGGGTAAGGGGTGAGAGGGAGGGGGGTGTTGGGCAATTTTTATTTGGCAAATGGGGGGGGGGAGTTGAAACCGACGAGAGAAACCTTTTGAAATTGACTGGAGCAGCGGAATTAAAATTGACATTCTCCTGAAAATCCGTGTTACTTTCACCCATTTCAGTCCAGTCACTGAAAGCAATTTTTTTTTCATTTAAAACACGTTGGCGTTGAGGAGAGTCTCAAGAGCTTTTAAGATTTCAAAAAAAGAATTCCAGGTCTTAATAGATGTTTAGTTAGGTGTCCCAGTAATAGTTTATGGGCTAGTTAACCGCTAAGTTTGTTTAAATGCGATCCCAGTGCTGTTTATATCTGCATTGAAAAATGTTACTGAACACTTGTTTGGTGAGTTGTGAATGTATAGGATGGCGATGTTACAGACCAGTGTGTGAAATAATCGATACGGTTTCAATCTCAGGTTTAGTTCAGTAAGATGTATTGCATTGTGCTGTTTAACCTCCAACTACACGAAGGTGCAGCTGTGCCAGTGCAGATCCTAAATTATTACAGTTACCAAAGGTCAAGGGGGGATGTGTGTGTCTCTATCAGTTTACCAATCTGTGCCAGTGCGTTTCGGTCTCTCTGGAAGTGTATCTGTGAGTGTTTGTGTCTCTGTGCATACCTCAGTGAGTGTGTGCCTGTCTCTGTACGTACCTCCGCGTGTGTCAGTCTGTGTGCATACAGACAAATTCAGACACAGACTCTGCATTTCTATCGGTCTGTGTATCTCTGTCAGTGAGTGTGTCTCAGTATGTGTCTGTGCATCTGTTTTTCTGTCAGTATGTGCCTCTGTGAATGTCTGTGTCTGTCAGTATCTGTATATCTGTTCCTGTCAGTGTGTGTGACTGTGCATTCTCTGTGTGTCTGTCTGCCTCTGTCTCTCTGTGTCGATGTGAACTGAGAAGCATTCTTAAGGAAATCAATCTTTATTACCCATTTCTGTCTAAGAATCTCTCCCACCAGCCCCAGCCCCCAACATGCGCAGACCGGCTTCCTCGCTCACTGAATCTTTTTAACATGACTATCTGAATAAAATGTTTCCCGTGTTATTAATCAATGGAAAAGATGGGTCTGTGTGCATCCCCTCCCCACACACACAGACAAGGTAGAGCCTGTGGTACCGGTAGTAAAGGGACTGCAATTACACTGGGTTTGCTCCGAGTTCGTTTCCCTTCGGTTACTGGGGAGGGTCTGCCCATGGGAGGAAGGCTGGGGAGGGATGGAAGCCGAGCTCACTGAGGTGGAGACCGGCTGGAGGAGCGGCTCGGCTCGGCTCGGCTCGGCTGTCTTCAAGGTAAAGCCGGGCACAACAGTTTGCAAAACCCGCATTCTGCTCAGAACAGCGCGATGGGAGAGAGACTGTTACAGGCTTGAGCATTTTTCGCTGTCTATCTGCTTGTCTCTCTCTCTCCCTCCCTCTGTCTGTCTGCCTGCCTCTCTCTCCCTCTGTCTCTCTCTCCGTCTCACTGTCCCTCTGTGTCTCTCTCTCTCTCTCTCCCTCTCTCTGTCTCTCCCCTTTCCCCCTCCCTCTCTGACACCTTTTGGTCTGACTGCTTGTGTTTCTCTCTCCCTCTGCCTGTGTTTTTCTGTTTCTTTCTCTTTCTGTCTACTTGTTTTGCTCGCAGCTTGCCTCCTTCTCCCTGTGTCTCACTGTCCTCTCTCTCTCTTTCTGCCTGCATCTCTTCTCTTCTCCCTTTTCCTTGCTCTGTTTGCCTGTCTCTCCTCCCTCTCTCCCATTGAAATATTGATGCTGGAGTTTTAAATAACAAGTCTTTCTGGGTTGGGTTAGATTTCTCTGGTTCCAATACAGTATTTGGTTTTGGAACCCTTCGCAGCAGAAAGCTGGATTAGCATGTTTGACAAAAGGTCACATTTCCACTCACCTCCAACTCCTATCTGAATAGCTGCCCCCCATCTCCTCACCACACACAGGATAGAATTAATTGTTTTGTCTGTTTGGTTTTCTTTGCACATCTGCAGCTGGCCAACTCTGAATTTTTGAGTCCCAGTTTCTGGGAAGATTATTGGTGAGTTTGGAAAGAATAAAAGAGTCAGGTACTCAGAAACTCTCGACTTGGTGAGGGATTGGGGTTTGGGGGCATGGTTAAAACTGTTTGGTGCCATTAATGAGCAGCATTTAATTGTTCAAACCAAAATATAAAGTGTGTTTTTTTTTAAAAACAAAAAAAACTCCACTATGGAATGTTAATAGATGTAGCCTGGCCAATTCTCAATGAGCTTCAGGGATTTGAAGCTGTTTGTAATGAGGATGTGACTGAGACTGTTGTTAAAGGATTTAAACTGGGGTACGCTGCAGAATCTTGGCATATGAATGAGGGAGGCAGACCAAGACTGTTGTTGCGTTATACTGGAGATTGCAAAGCAGGCTCTCTGCTGATCTAAGGCACAGTTACCAGACACTTCTTCTCTGAAATCTGCTGCTGATGTCTTATGCTTCACTCTGGCGTGTTGCTGTGGTAACATAAACTCTTACAGGCATGTTGTTGTCTGGATGGTGATGGCAGATGGCATCTGACCAGGAGACTCTCCCTTCCTTCCTACCCACCTTCAGCTGGAAGGCTGATCCTGTCCTGATTGGCCACATTCTGAACAAACCTCCCTTGACTGTGGTGGGACTCGAACCTGGGGCAGCGTGGCTCAGAGCCTGGAGTGCTACCCATTGCACCACGACACCACCTCAGGTGTGCACAGAGCCTGTGCAGTGAAGGAGCAAACATCCATAGATGTTCATTCCAGTTTCAGCAACAAAGAGATGACCAAATGGGGTAAGATGGGGTCAAATGTTTTGGCAGATTTTTCTTTTTCTGAGGAAGGGAGAATGTACCTCCATCTAAAATTCGGCTTCCTCACTCCAATTGTGTGCTTCCTATGTTAGATTTTGATCACTGTCGGTTTTGGGTTTGTTTGGAACATTCTCCTATCTGCTTCACGCCATCTTTACATGTTGTCTGTTATTTTATGTGTCGAATATTTTACTCCCTCTTTGGTTTTAATCCACTCCGTCCTCACATTTTCTCCATATTTCAGCACAATGTGATGGCTGGAGTGCATAAAAGAGATTGACATTTCATTTGACTACTCCATTTGCAAAGCAGTGGTACAGGCAGCAGAGCAAGCTTGGCCACAGTCCTTTCAGGCTCAGGGCTGTGTCTGTGGGAATCTGGAATGCAGAACTGGTGGTGGTGTGGAGGGGAGGGGCATAGGGTAATGAATTGTCTGTGAGGTGGTAACAGATTGAGATGAGTTGAAGTGTGAGTGGGGAATGTGTATCTCATGGGCTGATGCTGCTCTGCATTCACAGTGATGCCTCTAGACATGCATTTAGAATCATAGAATCCCTACCGTGTGAAAACAGGCCCTTCGGCCCAACAAGTCCACACCGACCCTCCGAATTGTATCCCACCCAAACCCATTCCCTTACCCTATTACTCTATATTTACCACTGACTAATGGACCTAACCTACACATCCATGAACACTGGGCAATTTAGCACGGCCAATCCTGCACTTCTTTGGACTGTGGGAGGAAATATGTAAACTCCACACAGACGGTCACCTGATGCTGGAATCGAACCCAGGTCCCTCATGCTGTGAGGCAGCAGTGCTAACTACTGTGCTACCCTCCCTCCCCCTTCCTCAGAGTCTTGAGCATATCTGTTGTTTGTAGCATTGCTGCTGAATTCCTCAAATCTGTAACAGGAATATACATGTGTACTGAGCTTTGGATGCACTGGGATTACGTTGAGATCACTCTCTCTCAGCTTGTTCCTCTGAATACCTTCAGGACTTTGTTGGACTATGTTTGCTAAATAATCTGTTCAGCTGTTTCTTTGATATCCTTGTGCCGAAAAAAAAAATATGTGCTTTGGATGTTGTCTATACCAGGGAGATGGGTGTCTCAGTGCCTGCACTGTCAGGGGAAATGGGGATAAAACCCTCAGCCATTTGAACTTGGTATACACTTCAGTTGGCTGGGTCTATTCTCACTGGAAAACAGAATGCCAAGCAGAGATATTGAAAAATTAATGAAAGCTTTTGATGAGAGTAACCGCAGAGAGAATACTTCCTCTTATGAGGAAGAGCAAAACTAGAGCCCATCTTGGTAAGATAATCACCAACGTATCCATTGGGGAATTTGAAAGGAGCGACACAAGTATCAAGGGGAGAAAGGAGTAGAGAGTTACAATGGTGGACTTTAATGAGGACAGATTGACCGAGGCTCAAGAACTGGTTGTCCTGGATGTTGAGTGGCTGTGTGATAATCTGAGGCAGAAATAAAAATCCCCTCCTCCTGTGTAAAAATGCATTCCCATCCACCATCCCAATCTTTCTTTTTATTCACTTGTGGCACAGCATTTAATGCCCATCCCTAGTTGCCCCTTAAGAAGGTGGGGTGAGCTGCCTTCTTGAGCCACTGCTGACCATGTTCTGTAGGTAGTCCCACAATGCCTTTAGGGAGGAAATTCCAGGATTTTGACTAGTGACAATGAAGGAACAGTGATATATTTCCAAAATAGGATGGTGAGTGGCTTGGAGGGGAATTTGCAGGGGGTGTTGTTCTCATGTATCAACTGCCCTTGTCCTTCTAGATGGAAGTGGTTGTGGGTTTGGAAGGTGCTGTTGAGGATTTTGGTTGTGCCCATCAGAGAGTTCTGGTGCATCACTGGCCTTGGCCTGAGCAAGGAGTGTGTTGAAGAAGGTCATTCCCTGTGCATATGCTCACCAGCACAAGGCACTGAATGTCAAGGAGCTGTGTAACTCCCAGGTCGAATCCTTCACTCCTTCCCTACCACCGAATGACCTATAGTAACCCTTATTCCAAAACTAGTAACAGCCTCTTATAGGCAGCTGGGTAATAGTCTGTCTGACCTGTGATGGTTGAGGAATATATATCTACCTGGAAATGCTGTACCACTGTTGAGACTTTTACCCCCTACATCTGAGAGAGTACAGGGCCTCTGGTTTTGCATTTCTTCTTTAATCTCTCGCTATTACGAATGCTACTTCTGAAAAACCTCTGATGTGCTCAAGTTTCTGGGCTCTTGCAATGCACAGTTTAACTGCTGCGTTCCCCACATCCACTGCCAGAAGAGGGGGTAGAACCAGATACGATATCAAGGTTCAAGAGGCATTCTGACTGTAGTGATTGGAACCAGGTGGATCCCATTGACTGAGACCCTTGATTGGGGCCAGTCAGGGAGCCCTGGGTGGCCGATATAAACAGGAGATTCAGAATCTCCTCACTTCAGGGACTGACTCAGAGCTGCCTAGTCACAGCCAGTGTACTGTGCACAAATAAACAATGGGCAACTTGGTGAAGGGATACCGACCTCTGTGCAGTTATTGCACGTGATGTGGAGGTGCCAGTGTTGGGCTGGGGTGGACAAAGTCAGAAGTCACATGAAGCTAGGTTATGGTCCAACAGGTTTATTTGAAATTTCAAGTTTTTTGGAGCAGATGAACCTGACAAAGGGGCAGTGCTCCAAAAGCTTGTGATTTTGAATCAACCTATTGGACTATAACCTGGTGTCATGTGACTTCTGACAACTATTTCACAGACAGACGCATGAACAGTCAGGGAATAGAAGGAAAGGGGCAAGGTGCAGGTTAGAATGGCATGGCAGTTGGCACAGCTGTGGTGGCCCGAAGGGCCTGTTCCTGTGTTGTACTTTTTTTTTCTTTGCAACACTTCAAAAAGTATTTCAAAGTGCTGTGGGTTGTCCTGTGTTTGGGAGAGGTGCCACAGAAATGCGGGTTTTTTTTTCAGTCACAACTGAACGGTAAAGAGCCAAATCCTGCAGAGTGGGAAATGTGGTCTAACTGTCCCATCAGGTTTTCAAAGGGCTAACATTAAACCCTTTCCCTGCTGAACCTATAGTTGGCGGATGCTGAGTTCATGCAGCATTGATGTGGATTGATGAACAAGCGGATGTTGCCTATCTAGTTACAGCCCGTCTTGTCTGACTAGTTAACCCAGATGGATTAATGATCCCATTTTATGGTTTATATATGCACGCAGTCGGGATCATCTATCACAATTTATAATTTACGGTCCACTGATTTTGTGATTTTTTTTTCATTTTAAATTTAGCTGTTCAGCCTCCTTCTGTCATCGGCAGGCATCTTTTTTTTTAAAAAACTTTATTTTGTGGGAAGCCAGGGATGATGGTATTTAGCGTCAAGATCTGGGCATTTCCTGACTGGGCAGGTCCAAAGTCCTTTGATATTTTATTGTCCTTTTATAACACTGCTTCAACCCTTTCTCTTTGCAAAATAATGCCCCCACCTATTGTCACATGGCATGAATCAGCCGGTTTCTCCATGTCTGTGCAATGTGTTGTTAAGGCTGAATTGAAGCCAGCATTCTGTACTGGTTACAGATTTTATTTTAATTCATTCAGCCCAGCATTTATTGCCTATCCCAAATTGCCAAAAAGGGCAGTGTATAGAGTCAAAAACATTGCTGAGGGTTTGGAATCGAATATAGGCCAGACCGGGTGAGGACATTAGTCAACCAACAATGGTTTCATGGTCATCATTAGACTTTTAATTACAGAGAGTTCAAATTTCACCACCTGCCAGGGCAAGATTTGAACCCAGGTCCTCAGAGCATTAGCTGAGGCTCTGGGTTAATAGCATGATGGCTAGCCTTAAACCGCCAAGGCACCTGGGTTTGATTCCAGCCCCAGGTCACTGTCAATGCAGAGCTTTCTCTGGTTTCCTCCTACAGTCCAAAGATGTGCAGGTTGGATGGATTGGCAAAGCTAAATTGCCCATAGCGTCCAGGGATGTGCAGGCTAGGTGGGTTGGCCATGCTGAATATGGGATAGAATATGGGCTGGATCTGGGTGGGATGCCCTTCAGAGGGTCAGTGCTGAGCCGATGGCCGAGTGGCCTCTTTTTACACTGTAGGACATTCCACGAGTAATACCACTAAGCTCTTGCCTCCAAAGATTTCATTCTGTTCTGACCCTTAACGTTAGCAGGTACAGGGGGTGGTGACCCTACAGTCTGGATTGACTCTAAACCTGTTGTCAGCCTCATCACCTTTTTATGTTGGTGATTAAGAGCATGACATTCATTAGCAATATTAAACTTCTTTTGGTGACAAAAATCTGCCATGGGAAGATGGTGCAGCACTTAGACACTCACTTTGTACCCAGTGACATCACCAGTTGCATGCAGTGTTTCCAACCATCAGGAGGCAGTGGTTGATCCTGGGACGTTCTTGTATAACAATGATGGAAAATGTGCAGCACGGTCAGGCAACATCTATGGAGACAGAAACAGTGTTAACATTTCGCGTTGGCAATCTTTCATCCAAATCTATTCTGGTGGAAGCTCAGTGACTGGAGATGTTAGCTCTCCTTCACAGATACTGCCAGACCTGCTGAGTGTTTCCACAATGTTCTGCCTAAGCTTCAGATTTGCACCAACTGCAGTCATTTTGCTGTGTGCCAAGGGAGGGGGACAAGAACATAGAGTGGAGGATGAGATGTTAAATGACAAGAAGACTTGTGTCACCCTTTAATTGTCCTCCCAACCTCTCCCCTCAAGCAACAACTGCATTTGCATGGAACCTTTATTGAAAGATCACAAGCTACTCTGCAGGGGTATTATTGACTGACAGTCATATTGGAAAACACTTGAATGGCTGGCGAGCGAGAGAGATTTTAAGGGGTGACTTAAACAAGGAGAGAGGGGTAAAAAGGGAATGGCAAAAACAGAAATTGCTGGAAAAAATCAGTAGGTCTGGCAGCATCAATGGCGAGAAAGTAGAGTTTTTAGTTCTGATGAAGAGTCACTGGACTTGAAATGTTAACTCTGCTTTTTCCCCACATGTATTGCCAGAACTGCTGAGTTTCTCCAACTATTTCTGAATTAACTCTTATTGGTGGGAGATATCATGTAAATCAGACTTCCAGGTTTATACACTGGAGGCTGTTTGGGTCCGAACAATGGCAGAAGGTGAGATTTGAATTCAAGGGGAAGTTTGATGGTGACTGTGTTGATTGTTGTATTAAACATCTGCTTCACCAGGGTCGTTTTTGGAGTGAAATCTGCCACTTTTACCCAGTCTGGCCTATATGTAGTTCCAGACTCTCAACAATGAGATTGACCCTTAACTGTCATCTGCACAATTAATGATGGGAAATAAATGCGAGCCCAGCCAGCAACACCTACATCTCATAAATGAATTTTTTTACAAAAATCCTTGCCCATGTGTCAATTGTTGTCATGAATCCAACCAGGAAACGTTTCCCAGTTGAGTTTAATTCTGTCTTTTCCCAGCTGCATGCAAGCCAAATGCTACAAACATGTTCATTTTACTCATAAAGGTCATATATTATTCCTGGCAGTGACCAGGAGGTGGTCTCCATTTTGAAAGAGCTCGCTGTTCCATCACTGATTTTTAAAAAAAAATTTGATTTATTATTGTCATGTACCTAGGTGGCAGTGAAAAGTTTTGTTTTGTGTGTAGTATGGGCAGATCATACCATACAAAGTGCATGAGGATAATAGAACAGGGCGAGGAATAAAATGTTACAGCTGCAGAGAAGGTGCACAAAGAGTGAGATTAATATTTAAATTTAAAATTTGAGACCATCTACTCCCACATCAGCAACATCGCCTGAGAGCTCAAACCAAAATCCTCATCTGTGCTATAATTGCCTCCCGTAGTTACAGTCATAGAGATGTACAGCGCAGAAACAGACCCTTCGGTCCAACTCTTCCATGCCGACCAGATATCCCAACCTAATCGAGTCTTGTTTGTCAGCATTTGGCCCATATCCCTCTAAATGCTTCCTATTTGTAACCCATCCAGGTGCCTTTTAAATGTTGTAATTGTACCAGCCTCCACCACTTCCTCTGGCAGCTCATTCTATACACGTACCACCCGCTGCGTGAAAAAGCTGCCCCTTAGGTCCCTTTTATATCTTTCCCCTCATCCAAAACCTATGCCCTCTAGTTCTGGACTCCCCCACCCCAGGGAAAAGACTTTGTCTATTTATCCTATCCATGCCCCTCATGATTTTGTAAACCTCAATAAGGTCTCCCCTCTGCCTCCGCACTTCAGGGAAAACAGCCCCAGCCTATTCAGCCTCTCCATAAAGCTCACTATACTTCTATATTCCAATGCTCACCTCTCCTCTCCCGCATCTTTGACCTCTCCTCCCCGAAGCTGCTCTCATGCCAAACCTGACCCATTTGCCTCTGCTCCTGTATTTGTTGATGTATATTGGGTCTTAATGGATCTCCTCAACTTCAAAGCCTCCCATGGCCTAGACCATCTGATCTCTCAGCTCTTCCATCTCCACAAGCTGCTGAGATCTCTATGCTCCTCAAATCCTTTCAAAAGCTCCCCAGCCCCGATTTAAATCGCTCCGCTATTGGCATCTGTGCCTTGTCCAGGAATGTTTTCCCAACTCAGTATTAAAGTTTGCTTAGTGCCACTTGCACTTTTCAGGAGTTTAAAGCTGCTTCTTGTAAATTTAAGGTGGAATTGCTGCATTTCTGTAGCACCTTTTCTTGACCTCAGGACATCCCCAAAGCACTTTTCAGCCAGAGAGGTCTGTTTCAGTGTGTAGCAATCTTGATTGAAATGCTCCTTCCCAAATGCAAGACTGGGACCTTATGTCACCCGACAACAATTTTGCATTTATGTAGCATCTTTGCGACATAAAATGATCCACAGGAACATCATAAAAAAGAAACTGTGTCATTTTTCAGGAGCAATGAGGTCAGGTGACCAGAAATACGGTGAGAGAGAGGGGTCCTAAGGGTGGGTAGAGGGGATTCCAGAGCTTGGGGCACAGGCAGCTGAAGACAAAGCCATTTAGTGGTGGGGGGGGATTATGACTGGAGGATACCCAAGAGGTCAGAATTTGATATCTTGGAGGGTTATGGGCGTGGAGGAGTTTACAGGGATAGTGAGGGACCAAGCCACTGAGGGATTTGCAAACGAGCAGGAACATTTTAACATTTATATGTTGTTAACTGTAGGTCATCAGACAAAGTGTTGATAAGTGAGTGGGGCATGGTGCGTATTTTGGGCAGGGGCAGCAGAGATTTGTGGAAGGGACTGGGTCAGAGAGAGGGATGGGACTGGTAGCTAGGGAATAGAGAATACAGCAGGGTCTGAAAACGATAGCTTCAGTCACTCCAACATTTAATTGGAAGAAATTTCTGCTCATCCAACACTTGATGTCGGATAAACAGCCTGACAGTTTAGAGATTGCGGGGAGTTTGCCAGAGCTGCTGGGGATGTGTCATCAGTGGACATACAGAAGCTGCTGTGCTTTCTCAGAAATCAGCACCAGCGCCTGTCCCCAGTTACTCTTAAACAAGATCAGTGCAAAGGCGGAGAGAAACAGACTTGATCAGAGAGGGGAGGGGTTTGGAGGATACTAATTTAGGAATAGACACAGGCCATTCAGCCCATCGAGCCTGCTCCACCATTCAGTATGATTGTTGCTGATTGAACATTTCAATGTTTTCTTACCCATCCCATCCCTGTACATCCACAACCTTGTGAATAAAAAAAAAATTCTCCTCATAAAGTGCCCCTTATTTTGAAATGGTGCTCCTGATTTTAGACTCCCCACCAGGGGAAACATTTCATCTGCATGTACCCTGTCCATGCCTTTCAGTACTTTCAATAGGCTTCAATAAATCACCTCTAATTCTTTGAAATGCTTAGAGAATACAGCCACAGTTTACTCAGGCTCTCCCCAAAGGACAGTCCTGGGAACAAGACAAAAGCAATGAAAACAAAACATTACAGATACTGGGGATCTGACAGAAAATGCTGGGAAAACTCAATACCTGTGATGAGAGAAAAACAGGAGTTAACGCTTGGTGTCTAATAACGCTATTGTTCAGGCCACTTCTGGTCTGTGAAAATCCTGTATTTTCTTTGTGTTCAGTTACACCAAATGGACTGCAGCAGTTCAAGAAGGCAGCTCACCCCCCCACCTTCTCAAGGGGCAATTAGAGATGGGTAATAAACGGTGGGCCCAGCCAGTGACAGTTCCACATGTGAATAAAAATAAGGACTTGAAATGTTATCTCTGTTTCTGAGTTCCTCCGGCATTTTCTGTTTTTATTTTGCCTCAGTGCCTCGTATCATTTCCCCAAACCAAAGACAGGCTATGATATAACCTTAAGGTTTTCAATTCTGAGTTCTGCATATGATGAAGCATTTTTAATTCTCATCAAGCAACCAGTGTCTTTTTGTAAATCTAGATGTTGCCAGGTTTAAAAAGGCCCAGGAGGAAGCTTACTTGGCTTTGAACGATGGTCCATCATGTTGTGTAAGCAGTGAGTTAGCACAACGTTCAAGATGCAATACATCATAGTTTAAATCCATCATTATCCTTTCAGCCCTAATTAGGAAAAGCATTTTATCATCATAACACGCAGAAAGTATCTCCTTTAGCAACGACACCACAAAGGAAACCGTCTGAAATTCTCCTCAGTTTTGTCAATTTCCACTGTGAGACCCAATGCCTCTCCCTTTTACTCTTCACTGTGTATTGAGGTCTGGGGTACAACGGCTCACCCTGTGGGACCCCTATAAGGACTTGTCACCCTGACCGGCTCTGGCGCTATATGTGACTCCAGTCGCAACTGCTCTCACTTAGATAAGCCTCTTGGCGGTATCAGGGAGCTGTGTGGGGTTGGGGGTAACACCTAGGGTGGGGCAGTGTTTACTGACTGAGCCCCACACCTCATGAATGTTTATTCTCTTCATTCAATGTTTGAAGCCAATAAGAGATTTGCAGCTCCCGCAGTGAAGACATTTCCTCACCCTATTGGTTGGTTTTGCCCCCATCTCCGATATGACTGCTTTCCATCTTGGTAGATTACTGTGTCCTCTCGTGCTTCCCTCAAGAGATCCTCCACTTACATTGCACTGTCAGCTCTTCCTGTGGGGCTTGAACTTCCAACTGTTGGAGGCAGTAATAATGTCAACATAAACCAAGCTGACATGGTGGGCTAGAATGACCTTCGAGCAAATCTGGGTCAGGATCCCAGCTGGTGACTGAGGAGGTGCCTATAATCACCCACTGATCTAAGTGAACTCCATTTCTGGATCCACACCATCCACCCTCTCCACCACTGATGCTTTGTAGCAGTAGTGTGTACTATCTTCAAGATCATCAAAGATCCTCAGACAACTCCTTCCTTACCCATGACCACTTCCATCTGGAAGGATAAGGGAAGCAGGTACATGGGAACACCACCCCCTACAAGTTCCTCTCCAAGCCACTCACCACCCTCACTTGGAAATATATCACCGTTCCTTCACTGTCGCTGGGTCAAAATCCTGGAATTCCCTCCCTAAGGGCATTGTGGGTCTACCCTACAGCACATGGACTGCAGTGATTCAGGAAGGCAGCTCACCCCCACCTTCTCAAGGGGCAAGTAGGGATGGTAATAAATGCTGGGCCCAGCCAGTTACATCTACATCCCACATTCCACAAGAGAATAAAAAAAATGAGGTTGATTTAACCCCCAAAAGCAGCCTCTGTGACATTTCCATGCTTGTAGGTCCTCTCTTTATCTTACCCACCCAAAAGCTTTTTCCATGCAAATGAGCTAACTGCAACCCATATTTCCTGATGAAGGGCTTTAGCCTGGAAAATCGATTTTCCTGCTCCTTGGATGCTGCCTGACCTGCTGTGCTTTTCCAGCACCACTTTAATCTTGCCTCTAATCTCCAGGATCTGCAGTACCCACTCCTGCCTAACTACAAACCAGCCCAGGGTGAACTCCACTCAGTGAAACATGGCATGTTGATTTCATCACCTGTAAAGCAAAGCGAGGGCTGGAATTTCGAGAGTGCCTCTTCCTTATTTCCGGATAACACCCCCAATGCAACCTTTTGAAGGTGTAGTCACTGTCATACGAAAATCTATAGCAAAATTCTGCAGAGCAAGATCCCATGAAACAGCAATGAAATTGATGGCCCCCCTGTTGGGCAAGTGTATTGGCCAGGACATCAGGGAGAGTTTCCTGGATTTAAAAGTTACGCTGTGAAATCTATCCTATTTACCCCAAGAGGAGAGGGAAGTCTTCAGTCTAAAGTCTCGTTAAAAAGAGACTGGATCTTAATTTTATTGCCCGTCAGTCCCCAGTTAAGCCAAATTTCCAATATCTCCTTTTGAGTCTCCTCCCACACACAATTGTCTGGAATCCTTATGAAAGAAAAAGCATTTTTTATGAGGGGTGAGATTACATCAAGCAGCTTGAAATGGTCCCTCTGGTATCTGCTGGGCAGTGAGAATGGTCATTATCCTCCAACTGTGCGGCACATCCTGTTTATAAACGTTCAGTCATCCTGTGTTTTCATGTTAGTTTGGCCGGGGAACTGGAATATAATTGATTCCACGAGAAGGCTTTTTTTAAAACTGGGAGCAAGCCGAGTTTCCCAAGGAAGAAAGGAAACTATTCCGACAGATGACCCAATCAGGAATGCACCCTTTTCCCATTTGCCTGCCCTCTGTTTTAAATCCCTAGGGGGTATGTCGTCAAGTGGGTGAAGTGGGAATGTTTGCAGGGCTTTGGGAAAAATGTAGGGAAGGAGGGATTATCTTTTGTCATATAGAAACATAAAACATCAGAATAGACTGTTTGGCCCTTTGCTCGTGACTGATCATACTTCTCAGTCCCCTGTTCCTGCTTTCTCCCCATACCCTTTAGCCCTAAGAACTATATTTAACTCCTTGAAAACCTTTAGGAATTGAAGAGCATTTGCACAGAGCAATTGCATAGCCATTTGTAAAATGACATTTACTTTTTAACACTATGTATGTATGGTTTCGGAGAAGAGGAATGAAAGGTGATGCACCTTGGAATGGGACATTTCCTTAAAGGCACTACACCAGGTGGTGGTTGTAGGCTGGACATTTAACAGAGTTCTCCAGGTTGACACACAGTGCAGTACTGAGAGTGTGTTGCACATTCAGAGGTGCTGGCTTTCCGACTGTGGTGTTAAAACATGACATGTAGGTGGAGAAGATCCCCTGGGAGTGTTCTAACAAGAGCAGAGGCATTAACTCAACAGTTCCTTGATCAACAAAATCAATGGTCTGGTCATTGTGACACTGCTATTAGTGGGAGCTGCCTGCGCACAGTTGACTCTGAGCTTTGTGGGTTATGCTGGGAGGTGGTGGAGGAGTGGTACTGTTGCGGAGCTTGTAATCCAGTAATACGCTGGGGTCCCAATTCAAATCTCACCAGAGCACGTGGTGGAAGTTGAATCCAATTTTTTTAAAAAGTTGGAATGTAAAATCTAATGATGACTGCCATTGATTGTGGTTTAAAAACCCTACCTGGTTCACACATGGCCATTAGCGAAGAGAATCTGCTGTACTTACCATGTTAGGCTCTTAACTGCCCAGTTAACTTTGAAATGACACAGTTGTATCAAACTGATGGAAATAAAAATTCCCTCCCTAATGAAACTGTGGGGATATCCACACTAATTGGACCAACTCACTACACTGACTACAGTGACTTGCTTTTACTCCTAAATTATAGTATAACTTGACTGAAAAATTGGGGTGTCCAATGATGATGGTGAAAAGTGCTACATAAAGTGGTGTTATCACTAGACTAGTAATCCTGAGAGTCTAGATTAGAGTGGTGCTGGAAAAGCACAGCAGGTCAGGCAGCATCTGAGGAGCAGGAAAATCGACTTTTGCCTGAAATGGAAATGTGTTGCTGGAAAAGCACAGCAGGTCAGGCAGCATCTAGGGAACAGGAGAATCGACGTTTCGGGCATCAGCCCTTCTTCAGGAATCCTGAAGAAGGGCTTATGCCCGAAACGTCGATTCTCCTGTTCCCTGGATGCTGCCTGACCTGCTGTGCTTTTCCAGCAACACATTTCCATCTCTGATCTCCAGCATCTGCAGACCTCACTTTCTCCTTTTGCCTGAAATGTCAATCTTCCTGCTCCTCAGATGCTGCTTGACCTGCTGTACTTTTCCAGCACCACTCTAATCTAGACTCTGATCTCCAGCATCTGCAGTCCTCACTTTCGCCTAGTAATCCATTGCAGATAGTCAAGAAAACCCATCTAATTCACTAATGTTCTTTGGGGAAGGAAATCTGCCATCCTTACCTGGTTTGGTCTACATGTGACTCCAGACACACAGCAATGTGACTCTTAATTTCTCTCTGGGCACTTGGGGATGGACAATAAATTCTGGCACTAGTCAGTACCACCCATATCCCATCAATGAATAAAAAATGCAACTCTTTGTGGGTGTGTCGGAGGGCTGTGTCTATGGAGGTAGATTCTTTATTCTCTTGTGGAATGTGGGTATCGCTGGCTGGGCCCAGCATTTATTGCCCGTCCCTAGTTGCCCCTTGAGAAGGTGGTGGCGAGTTGTCTTCTTGAACTGCTGCAGTCCTTGTGCTGCATGTTAACCCACAATGTCCTTAGGGAGGGGAATTCCAGGATTCTGACCCAGCAACAGGGAAGGAACAGCAATGTATTTCCGAATCAGGATGGTGAATGACTTGATGATGTTAACCTGCAGGAGGTCATGTTCCCAAGTATCTGCTGCCTCTGTCCTTCTAGATGGAAATGGTCATGGATTTGGAAGTTGCTGTCTGAGAATTTATTCTGAATGTCTGTGGTGCATCTTGTAGATATTACACACTGCTGCTACTGAGCATTGATGGTGGATGTAATGCCAGCCAAGTGGGCTGCTTTGTCCTGGATGGTGTCAAACTTCTTGAGTGTTGTTTGGGCTGCATCCAGGGCCAGTGGGGAGTATTTCATCACACTCCTGACTTGTGCCTTGTAGATGGTGGTCATGCTTTGGGGAGTCAGGAGGTGAATTACTCGTTGCAGGATTCTTGGCCTCTGACCTGCTCCTGTAAAGTCACAGCCAGGAGGACAGGAAATCATTATGAGATGTAGGAGCAGATGGAGGCATAATGACTAAAGGAAAACAGTAGCCTAATGGTCTTGGGGTTTTTTGGATTGAGTGACCATGGTAACTGGAAAGGCTGTGGATTCATATGTTTTATTCTAACAGAGTGTTTGAAAACCTTAATTTTCTGAATCATAAGCTGCAGGGCAGAAATGGTTCATATATTTAAGAACACATTTTTTTGTGTTGGTTACAGAGATTTAAGCCTTTTGTGTGTCACATGTGTTCCGAATCTGTGTGTGAGTCCCCTTCTCTTCTCTCACTCTGTCTGTATCTCTGTGTCTATGTCTGTGACTTTCTCTGTATACGAGTGTGTTTATGCGTATGTGTGTCTCTCTATTTCTCTTTCTTTTTGTTCTTTTGCTGTGTGCGTCTGTCTCTTTCTCTATCTTTCAGTATCTCAGGAGGCATTTGTGTATCTCTCTCACTCTATTTTTCTCCTTCCTAATTTGGTGTGTGCATTTCTTCCTGTGTGCGTGTATGTGTCTGTCTGTCTGTCTCTCTCCCTCTGCGTGTATGTGCCTGTCTGTCTCTCTCCCTCTGCATGTATGTGTCTGTCTGTCTCTCTCTCTCTCTCTGCATGTATGTGTCTGTCTGTCTGTGCGTCTCTCTCTCCCTGTTTCCTTCTCGATTTGCCTGGACATGTCATGCTTATTGCCAATCCACACTGGCTCTCACCTGGCACTGTATCTTCTGTCTGTTGACAATTAAACCTGCAGTGTCTGTGGTCACTGTGAATCCTTTAGGCTGTATCATTAGGATACAGGCATTTACAGTCCTGGAGCATTCACTGACTCCATTACAGACACCAACGCCTGCGTTTTTTTCCTACGTGCGACTCTCCAAAGTAGATTTAATTGTGCCACGAGTGAATTCACTTGTTAAACCTGAGGCAGTCGGTGAGTTATTTTCTTCTGTAATTGTCCATTAATTGGCTCTCGCATTTCTTCAGGACTAAAGATAACTGCAACTTTATCCAACTTAAAAACAAGAGGTGGTATATAGCTGGAATTAAAAGTTCTTTAGCTATGGAGTGTTTTTAACCACATTTTCCGGTGAGATGCTTGGTTGAAGGCAGTGTGTTAGAGTTCTTGGTAAGACCCCCAGGTGTGAGGAGGAGAGGAGGGATACATTTGGTGTAACATTTTCCTGCCAGCCCAGCACTATGGCTCATGGTTTTGAACCATCCCCCACTGGAGGCATGACATAATGCGGTGCCATCTTTCAGATTGCTGCCCGTGGGATCTTGCTGTGCGTAAATTGCCACACGGGTTTCCTGGGTCACAACAAGACGGATGTCCTTGCCACGGAAAGGCTCCAGAACGTTCCAGCTCAGCGAGAGGCTCTGCAGCAAAACGTGAAACCTTTATCGTTGCTGATATGGCCACACAATGCAGGAGGCCACGGTTCCTGCTGGTGTAATAGTTACTGCATTTCGGAGACAGCCCATAACAGGTGCTGCATAAATGTAGGCATTTGCAACCCAACCAAGGATGAATTTTAGATTGGTTATGGCATGGAACAAAGCCATTTGGCCCATTGTGCCTGTAATGGTTCTATTACCCAGTGCCCACTCCTGCCTTTTGCCTGTATTCCTGCCTGCCATCCAGATTTCTATCCAATAACCATCCAGTGCCCCTCTTGAATGCCTCAATTGAACCTGCCTCCATCACATTTCCAGGCAGTGCATTCAGTATCCCAAATCCTTGCTGGGTAGAGATGATTTTTGTCACACCACTCTGGTTTCATTAGCAACTGAAGGTTGTTCAATGCAGGATGGGGATACCCGTCAGGGAATGGGGGTCTATGTTGCTGAAAGGGATGTTGTTGTAAACGTAACAAATTTTCTTTGTTGTAATTATTAGTAAACCTCACTCTAGAAATGCAAAGTGATCGAAAATAAATTTTAATTTTAAAGTCCTCATGAAAAACTCAATAAGGTAGATGTTAAACTGATGGTCTCATGTGTTTGAAACACTATCGATAGATGGGGATATTTGCAAAAATATCTAAATTCAAAAGAAACGTCACCTGGAAAATGGCAAAAATGTTTAGGTCATAGTGTCAGTGGTTTAAGGGGAGGCACTTTTTATTTAATTCTTTCATGTCATCTGGGTGTTTCTGCTTAATCCCACATTTCTTGCCCTTTTGTAATTGGCCCTTGAACTGAATAATTTACTCAGTCAGTTCAGAGGGCAGTTTAAGAGTTAACCATATTACTGTGGGTTTGGAGTCATATGTCGGCCAGATCAAGTAAGGATGGCAGATTTCTTTCCCTAAAGGACATTAGTGAATCAGACAAGTTTTATTACAATCTGATTTATTAATTGAATTTGCATTCCAGCAGTTTCATAGTCATCACTGCGAAGATGCTGTTACTAATCCAGATTTTTAAATTAAGTTGTAATTCCCCCACCACCAGAATCTCCACAACATTAGCCCAGGGCTCTGGATTACTAGCCCATCTATGTCATCATTTCACCATCAGGTTTCCTGCCGGCTAAATGACATAAGGGAGAAAGGAACAGAAGGTAATTGAAAGTCAGAGGAAGCAAGTTGGGTGGCAGCTTGTGTGGAACATAAAACATAGAAGGTAGGAGTAGGCACCTCAAGCCTGCTCCACCATTCAATCTGATCATGGCTGACCATTGAGTTCAATGCTTCAATCCTACCCTCCCTGCATACCCCATGATTCATTTAGTCAAAACAGCTGGAAGTAGGACCTTCTTGAAAACAAATGAGATAGTGAATTCCACAGGCTCACCACTCTCTGGGTAAAAACACGTCTGCTCATCTCAGTCATAGCAAGTTTATCCTAATCCTGGTGTCTGGTTGTGAACTCCCCCACCATCAGGAATGTCCTTTCAGTGTCTAACCTACCTCCTGTTAGAACTTTGTAGATTTCTGAGATTCCGCCCCCCCCCCACCTCAGTCAATCCTAACCAACTCAGTCTCTCCTCATATGTCAATTCCAGCATGGACCAGTCAGGCTGAATGGCCTTTTCTGAGCTCTAAATTCTGTTGAGAACCTTATGCTGTATTCTGAAGCATCTTGAGATATTCAAGGAAATTGATTAATTGGGAGTTAATCTCCTCAAAGCTGTTGTCCTGTTTGATTGACATTTTGGGAAGCAGTCTTTAGGAGGGATGTCCTACTGATCACACCACTTAATGTGGCTTTTTTAAAATCAGTCATGGGACTTGGATGTTGCTGGCTGGTCTAGCATTTATTGCCCATCCCTAGTTGCCCTTGAGATGGTGTTGGTGAACTGCCTTCTTGAACCGCTGCAGTCCAATTTCTGTAGGTAGACCCACGATGTCATCAAGGAGGGAGTTCCAGGATTTAAACCCAGCCCATTTGTTGTTGTCCATTGCTCGCTGGGTTGAGTGAATGGCTTGGAGGGGAACTTGCAAGGGGGTGGTGTCCCTATGTATCTGCCACCCTTATCCGTCTAGATGGTAGTGGTTGTGGTTTTGGAAGGTGCTGTCTTTGCATGAGTTTTGTTGTGGGGGTGGCTTGGAAATGTAAAGAGGGAGAGGGTGATAATTTAAGTAATTGGTTTCCATTTGCTAATTCACACCTGAGCTTCCAACACTTTTTTAACAAATGCAGGATAATCCCAGAGGAGCGGTTTTTGACCCTGTGTTCTTATACCCATATCCCTCTGTGTGTAATCATGAAATCCTGTGGTTGTATTGTTTAAACTGTCAGTGGAATAGAGGAGAGGAATGTATGTATTTGTTTTCACAAAACATTATATACGCATATTTATATGAAGTTGTCATATAAGGTGTGTCTCTAACTCTTAAGCAAAACCACTCTCGGTCCCATCCCATTAACTGCAGCTCCTTAAAACCTGAATTCCCCCTTTACCCTATAATTACGTTTCTCGATGGGTGTGATCAATCGCATTCCTGTTCTGACAAATATTGACGTGAACAATTTTTGAGTTTTGAAATCTTTGCCTCCCAAAGCATCAGATGAGTGGCCCCAGGGTCTGATTGCCCAGAGTACAAAGCCCCTCCAAGTAACTGCACCCTTCTGTTCACTCCAAACCCGGGCAATTCTAATTGTTTGGGTCTGTGTGTATATTTTATTTTGATGGTGATGCAGGAGATGGGACGGACATTATTACCACGCTCCTCCACAAGGATGGCACTCCAGGGACACTCTTGTGTTTTGTCTTTTGTGAATTTCTTTTTGACTGCTGCCACTGTCTCTCGGCTGATTTGGCCAGGGAATATACAGTGTCCAATGAATTCAGATTTGTGGAGAACAGAGCAGATACCGATGTTTACTGTGCACTCAAAGTCCTGAAGCCTGGACTAATTGCACTGAGAACCAACAATTTGTAATCTTGTACATCCTTGTCATTAAAATAATAATCTGAGGATGATACCTAACAATGATTAATACTGGCGATGTGTATTTTGGAATTGAGATTTTTACTGAGTTGCCATTACATGGTTGAGAACAGATTTTTGTATGACTTCCACACAGTTAGAAATTTTGTTGCAGCAGCTCACATTTGACTTGCAAATCGTCTAATCCACCAGCTCCAGTGATTTCCCTGCAGCCTTGATCTAATTTATAATTGCAATGTGATACCAAATGCATGACCTCCAACCCTTAGAAGGACAAGGGCAGCCGATTCATGGGAACACCTCCTCTTGCAAGCTCCTGTCCAAGACATTTTCCATACTGACTTGGGAAGTATATCACTGTCACTTCAGTGCAACTGGGTCAAAATTCTGGGACTTGCTCCCTAAGCGTTATGCAGCTGTCCCCACTTCTTATAGAAAGACAACTCAACGCCACCCTTGAGGGCAATTAGGGATGGCAATAAATGCTGGCCCAGTCAGTAACACCTATATTTCTGTGAATGATCTTGAAAAATATGTCTTTTTTTTTCCTCATTTGTGAGCATCACTGGCTGGACCATCATTTATTGCCACCACTCTTACCCCCAACCCCCCCCCCAAGTGGAGGTGAGCTGCCTTCTTGAACCGCTGCAGTCCATGTGCTGTAGGTAGATTCTTAGGGAGGGAATTCTAGGATTTTTACCCAGCGACAGTGCAGAAACGGTGATGTATTTCCAAGTCAGGATGGTGAGCGGCTTGGAGGGGAACTTGCAGATGTTGGTCCCATGAATCTGCTGACCCTCTCTTTCTGGATGGAAGTGGTCGGGCGTTTGGAAGGTGGTAGCTAAGGAGCATTGATGAATACACCTCAAAGAAGTGTACTTTCTTATCAAAGTGGTGTGTGTGATTGGGTACAAGACTATTCTTCATGTGTGACAGCGAGACCATGGATATTGACCAGACACGGAACATAATTGATGCATCCCTCACTTTGTGTCAGTATCACCCATCAGTTTGAATGCCACTTATAGATGTTCCCTTAACAATCAATCTTACTACCTGCTGCTGATGTGGAGATGATCATTAAATGACATTTGAGGTGACCTTAAAGCAAGGGATCAATTATATCACCGAAGGAGCTGCTTTGGGAGCTGGAGAAGGCCATTCTGCCCCCAGAGCCTGTTCTAAATGAAAGATTTGGAGGAAGGAATTGAATGTACTGCAGCCAAATTTGGAGTCGACATAAAAGTAGGTGGAAAGGCAATTTGGGCGAGGGATACAAAGTTTGCAGGGAGGTATTAATAAGTAAGTTGGAAAAAATTGGCAAATGAAATATAATGTGGGAAAATGTAAAGTTGTTTGCTTTGGAAGGGAGAGCAAAGCAGTAGTATTATTTAAATGGGGAAATGGTTAGGCCACTTTTGGAATATTGTGTGCAATTCTGGTCTCCCTCCTACAGGAAGGATGTTGTGAAATTACATGTTGGTACAATTACAACATTTAAAAGGCATCTGGATGGGCATATGAATAGGAAGGGTTTAGAAGGATATGGGCCGGGTGCTGGACTAGATTAGGTTGGGATACCTGGTCGGCATGGATAAGTTGGACTGAAGGGTCTGTTTCCGTGCTGTATGTCTCTATGACTGCAGGAAACTGCAGGAAGCTGCAATAGAAAGGGACCTGGGAGTGGGGTGGGGGGGGGAACTTGTACATGAAACACAGAAAGCTAGCACACGGGGCAGCAGGTAACCAGGAAGGTGGATGGAATGTTGGCCCTCCTTTCAAGAGAGTTGGCATATAAGAGCAAGCAAGTCTTACTGACCAACTGAAGGTCATTGAGCATCTTTCTAGACCTGTTGGGCTTTCCTTCAGACAGCTGAGACTATACATGCCCCTGTGGAAACCCCAGACCAAACTGTCAGGGTCTGGTGTTGTGTCCTGTGGTTCAGGGGGGAAGAGGAGGTTCCTCCTCCGCACCATTCCATCCAGCAGGACTTCCAAGCCCCTGCCCACAAAGCGAGTCAAGCCCCAAGTACAGCCAGTGAGACAGTGGGGGGGGGCTAGCATTGGATGAGAGACACAGACAGGTCGTTAATGAGTTTAGGATGATAGCATGAGAAAACCCAAGAGGCCTTGTGGACAGAAATCTCCATGTGCTGTACATCTCTATGACTCTAAAAACTGCAGGAAGCTGCAACACAAAGGGACCTGGCGGGGGGACTTGTACATGAAACACAGAAAGCTAGCACATGGGGCAGCAGGTAACCAGGAAGGCGCATGGAATGTTGGCCCTCCTTTCAAGAGAGTGAACACAACCCGTGGTCAAAATGTGAGGAGTTTTAGCTCCGTGTTCTATGTTACACATCTCAAGTGATCATATTAGACGATAGACAATATGTGCAGGAGTAGGCCATTCGGCCCTTCGAGCCAGCATGACCATTCATTATGATCATGGCTGATCATCCACAATCAGTATCCTGTTCCTGCCTTATCCCCATAACCCTTGATTCCACTATCTTTAAGAGCTCTATCCATATTGAAATGAACCACTTCATACCTCTCACATTTATTTTGCCCACAAACCACTCTCCACACCCCCCACACCCCCAAGGACAAAACCTTAAAAGTAGGATTTTGTTTGTTGAGCAGTGACAGTCAGAAGGGGTTTTTCACACCAAGGGAGCTTTTCACCCCCCCAACCCCTAAACACGCCCGCGCGCCGCACACACACACGCGGAGGCTTGCTCAGGGGCTGGGGGGGAGGGGGTTGAAGTTCAGTGACAATTCGAGGCGTACGATTGGTAGCTTTTGTTAGCTATGGGCATTATGGATCACAGAGCCTGTGCAGTTAAATTGTAGGCCGGCCTTAATCTCATTGACTGGTGGACCCAGGATGACAAGAAATAGGAGCAGGAGTAGGCCATTCGGCCCTCGAGCCTGCTCTGCCATTCAACAGGATCATGACTGATCCAGCATTCCTCACATCCACTTTCCTGCCCTTTCTCTGTAACCCTTGATTTCCCGACTGATCAAGAATCTAATCTATCTCAGCTTTAAATATACGCAAGGACTAAAATATGCATATGCACATCCTAAAATGTGCAGGTTAGGTAGATTGCTCATACAAAATGTAGGGTTACATGGATTGGTAGGTGATGGGTCTGTGTGGGATGCTGTTTGAAGGGTCAGTGTGGACCCGATGGGCCAAATGGCCTGCTTCAACACTCTAGGGATTCTGTGACTCTGCCCCCACAGCTCTCTGTGGTTAGTTTCAAAGACTCTTAACCCTCTGAGAGAAGAAATTCCTCCTCATCTCAGTCTTTCAGTCTTAAGTTGGTTTCCCTTATTTCTGAGACTGTACCCTTTAGTCCTAGACTCTCCCATGAAGGGGAGCATTCTCTCAGTATTTACCCTATCAAGCCCCTTAAGAACCTTCGCCTATGACATTCAGTGTTTGGGTAGATTCCTAAAGAGAGGAAACAGACTTCGCAAAACATGTATGCAAATCATTAGAGGTGGCAGGGCAGAGTGAGTAAGCATTAATTAAGCATAAGGTATCCTGGCTGAATCAACAGTGGTATAGAGCACAATTAAAACAAGGAAGTTGTGATAAACCTGTGGAAACAACATGCTCTTTTTGGATTGATGTGGTTACATGATGCTCTCTGGGTTTGTGTAGTTTGTAGTTAGTCAGGGAGAAGGCAAAGTCAAGAGCTATCTGCAGCCTTAGACTTCAAAGTAACCTGATTTGTCATGCATGACTGTTGAATGCTACTGTGTATGGTAGTCATAGACATACCAGGCTCTGAAATATAGTTACAGGAGGTAAAGGACTAATCGATCAACTTTTTGTGTCCATGTGATCTCTGCCTGTCTTTCCAGTGGGTTCTAACTCCACCCACACTGCTCTATTTATACCCAATGATGTGCAGCTTTGGGACAATATTACAAGGATACTCCAGGATCCTAATGTCTTTGTGCAAAGGTTCAGCCAAACCTGTATAGCAATTAAGGAGATGGTAGTGAAATGGAGGTGCTATTGACTTAGTCATCCAGAAACCCCAGGGTACTTATCTTGGAATATGGGTTCAAATGACAACGATTGGAATTTAAATTCAGTGGACAAATATTGAATTCATCTCGATAATGGTGACTACAGCAGTCAGCATAGATTGTCATAAAATCTGTTTCACTAATGTCTTTGAGGGAAGGAAAGCTGCCGTTCTTGCCAAGTCTGGCCTACATGTGACTCCAGACCCCAGCGACAAGGCTGATTTTCAACTGCTCTAGGAAATGACGGAACAAGCCATACCATTCAAGGGACAATTAGGGATGGACAGCAAACACTGGCCTTGTCAACAATGCCAATTCAGGAAAGAATAAGGGAACATGTTCTGGGCATTGGAGAGGGTGTATATATTTTCACGAGGGCGTCTCCACGTATAAAGGGACAATTTGTTCTGTTGGTTGGAGCAACTGGGAGTGAACTCCCACGAGAATGTAGAGGAGCTGTTCACAATCGTGGGGGAGTCTGGACCAAGGAGATCAGGAGAAACCATTCCCGTTGGTGAGAGAATCAAGAACCAGAGGTCAACAATTTAAGGTGACCTGGCAGATCCTTTTTTTTTAAACTGTGAGAACTTCAGGCTTGGAGGTTGGTTAGCTTAGTTGGCTGGGGGTTTGTTTTTGCAGCGTACGGTCACGCCACAAGTGTGGGTTCAATTCCCACACCCGCTGAGATTACCACGAGGACTCTCCTTCTAAACCTTCCCCCCCCAACCATTACCTGATGTGTAGTCATTCGCAGGTAACACCAACTACCAGTTGTCTCCTTTATCTCTCTAATGAGAGACCATTCCTGTGGCTGGCTAGGATTATGATTTTCAGTTTTATTAAAAAATTTCATTTGCGGGATGAGGGTGTTCTCTGTCCAGTCAGCATTTATTGCCCATCCCTAATTGCCCAGAGGGCAGTCAAGAGTCACCCACATTGCTGTGGGTCTGGAGTCACTTGTAGGCTAGACCAGGTAAGGACAGCAGTTTCCTTCCCTGAAGGGCATTAGTGACTCAGATGGGTTTTTCCAACAATCGACAATGGTTTCATGGTCATCATTAGACCCTTAATTTCTAAAAACTTCCACCACATGTGAGATTTGAATCTGGGTCCCCAGGGCATTATCTGGGTCTCTGGATTTACATTTCAGCCAGGCCATCACCTCTGGAATGCCCTGGCAGCTTTGATTTGGACAGTTTTGTGAAAATGCATTTGCAAGGCTGCATGGAATCGTAAGGGATTGTGATGATCTGTGTTGTTTTTGCAGGGAGCTGGCACAGAAGCAAGGGGCTGAATGATTTGTAATCCTTAATGCTGTACAGTAATGGGTTAATCGTGATTTTGTACCAGTTCACATGGGCAGTGATAGAAAGGAGGCATACCAGGGGAACCGACGTAAAACTCAAGACTTGTTATTTTGTTAACCCACTGTTAAGTGATAGTTCAGTTCATGTTGTGGCTTCAGACTGATTGCAACCGATCATTTAATGCAGCGAAACAAGGCCAATCTTTGTAGACAGATGCACATAAACAAAACCAATGGCAGCCCATTAATCACTTTGCAAGGTTGTCAGATTGTGAAAGCGAGTCAGGTGAGTAAGAATGAAAAGTTACAAAGACCCAAGTTGGTCTTCCAACTTTTTCCCTTGGCCTCTGGCAGGATTGACCTCGAGGTTACACAGGTCCTGGCTTTCCGAGTTGCACCCCGTTTGTGAATAGACATAGAAAATAGAAATCATAAAATCCCTACAGCGTGGAAGCAGGCTATTCAGCCCATACCGACTCTCCACAGGGCATTTCACATAGACCCACTCTATCCCTGCATTTTCCAGATGGCTAACCCATCCGGTCTACACATCCCTGGACTCTTGGGCAATTTAGAATGGCCAATCCACTGAACTTGCACTTCTTTGGACAGATGGAGGAAACCCGTACAGAGAAGGGGAGAATATGCAAACTCCACACAGTCACCCGAGGTGGGATTGAATCCGAGTCCCTACTGCTGTGAGGTAGCAGTGCTCACCATTGAACCATCATGCTGCCCACAGTAACAGGTGTAAGCCATTCAGCCCTTTGAGCCTTCCCTGCTTTTCATTGTGATCATGGCTGATCATTCAAGTCAATAGCTTGTTCCTGCTTTCCCCCCATATCTTTGATCCTGTAAGCCCCAATGCTTTATCCAACTTCTAGAAATTATCCAATTTTTCAAAAAACACTTATGGGATAGTAGGTGGCACAGTGGCTCAGTGGTTAGCACTGCTGCCTCACAGCACCAGGGTCCTGGGTTCGATTCCCGCCTGTCTGTGTAGAGTTTGCACATTCTCACTGTGTCTGCGTGGGTTCCCTCCGGGTGCTCCGGTTTCCTCCACAGTCCAAAGGTGTGCAGGTCAGGTGAATTGGCCGTGCTAAATTGCCCACAGTGTTAGCGCATTAGTCAGACGTAAATATAGGGCAGGGGAATGTGTTTGGGTAGGTTTCTTTTCCGAGGGGCGTGTGGACATGTTGGGCCGAAGGGCCTGTTTCCACACTGTAGGGAATCTAAATCTAGATTATGGGCAAAACTAGCCATTTATTGTCCAATGATTTGCCAGAGGAGAGTGTCAACGACATTGTAGCAGGTTTGGAGTCACTTGTAGGCCAGTCCAGGTAAGGTTAAAAACCTCACAACACCAGGTTCTAGTCCAACAGGTTTATTTGGAAGCATTAGCTTTCGGAGCCGCAGCCCCTTCATCAGGTGGTTGTGTCCAGGTAAGGACAACAGATTTCCTTCCCCAAAGGACATTAATGAACCAGATGAATTTTTCCCTACAATCGACAATGGTTTCATGGTCGTCATTGGAATCTTAATTTCATACTGTTATTGAATTCTCATCACACCATCTCCCATGGTGGGATTCAAACTCAATCCTGAAAGAATACCTTGGTAGGGAGGGGGGAAGGGGTCTGTGGATTAATAGGCTAATGATAAAACCACTAGGCTGTCACCTCCCCTAAAATATTTTGGCCTCGACTACTTTCATAGAATCATAGAATCCCTGCAGCATGGAAGCAGGCCATTCGGCCCATCGAGTCCATGCTGACCCTCCAAAGAACATATAACCCAGACCCATCTCCTATTCTACCTGTGTAACCCTGCATTTCCTTTGGCCGATCCACCTAACCTGCGTATCTTTGGGCACGCTCATGTATATATTCTGTGGTAGTGAATTCCTCAGGCTAACCACTCCCTGGGTGAAGAAACTTCTCCTCATCTCAGTTCTAAATGATTTGGGTGCAGCAGCTAAATAAGAAGATAAATGGAATGCTGTCCTTCATTGCGAGAGGGATGGGGTTTAAAAGCAGGGAGGTTATGCTGCGACTGTACAGGGTACTGGCGAAGCCTCAACTGAAGTACTGTGTACAGTTTTGGTCTCCTTACTTGAGAAAGGATGTACTGGCACTGGTGGGGGTGCAGAGGAGGTTCACTAGTTTTAATTCTAGAGTTGAGAGGTATGGTTTACGAGGGGAAATTGAGTAGGCTGGGACTAAACTCATTGGAATTTCAAAGAATGAGGGAGGGAATCACATAGAAACATAAAAAATTATGAAGGGAGTAGATAATATAGAAGCAGGGAGGTTGTTTCCACTGGTGGGTGAAGCTAGAACTAGGGGGCATGGCCTCAAAATAAGAGGGAACAGATTTAGGACTGAGTTGAGGAGGAACTTCTTCACCCAAAAGTTTGTGAATCTGTGGAATTCCCTGCTGAGGGAAGCAGTTGAGGCTACCTCACTGAATATCTTTAAGACAGCATGTTGGCACAGTGGTTAGCACTGCTGTCTCACAGCGCCAGAGACCTGGGTTCAATTCCAACATCGGGCGACTGTCTGTGTGGAGTTTGCACATTCTCCCCATGTCTGTGTGAGTTTCCTCCCACAATCCAAAGATGTGCAGGTTCGGTAAATTGGCCATCCTAAATTGTCCATAGTAATAGATGCATTAGTCAGAGGGATTGGGTGGGTTACTCTTCGGAGGGTTGGTGTGCACTTGTTGGGCTGGAGGGCCTGTTTCCACACTGTAGGGAATCTAATCTCAAAGATGGAGTTTTGAACAATTAAGGATTATGGTGAGAGGGCAGGTAAGTGGAGCTGAGTCCATGAAAAGATCAGGCTTGAGGGGCCAGATGGCTTACTCCTGCTCCTAGATCTTATGTACCCTGTATCCTGAGTCTCACTATTTACTTGTGAGCCGTGGCAGTGAGTTCCTCAATAGCTCTGCAGGTAGAGGAGCCAACAGGGATGTTAGCCTGGCTGTGGTCAGCTAGCTGGGTCCAGGTGAGGGGAGCTCCAACTTTGTAGCTCAAACAGCTCGGTGGACGCTGGAGAAAAGCATCAGGAGCAGCGGATATTTTTGTGGTTGTCACCAATAACCTTGTTTCTCTCGCTGTAACTTCCTCCAAACTGTGTACTTGTGCCATTGATTGCTGGGCTGGCTCAGTGCCATTTATTAAAAATTAACCAACCTTCGAATATTGTAAGTGATATTAGATGGTTGTCAGCGGAATATAGTAATCTAATCACAGGGTTCCAATGGCAAATGAATAGCATTTTTGTTCTTGATATTTTGACATCCTTTGACCCCACTTAATGAGATTACTGTTTCATAATGGCTCCTATCTCTGTCTTATTCTCTAGTTATCTTGTGTCCTTGTATAATGCATGTGTGTATTTATCGAGTACTTTCTGATATAGTAAACCTGCATCGAGACCTTTCCTGCTCTTGGGCTAAAATCCCATTGGGGAATGAGTTGACGAGGAAATTGCCAGTGTTCAAACCCCTAATTTGATCAAACCGGGGAAAGAAAAATGAATAAGTCAGATTTGTAGACACCGTTGCTGCTGAATAGCGATTCTATGGGTGATGATGTACATCGAGATAGATTTGCCTTGATCGTAATACCTTGTGTAGTTTATAGCACAGTCCATTCAGCCCAACAAGTCTTTGCCAGCTAGTCATTATGTTTTGTGACCCTCCGTCACCCTCACTCTTTGTCTGATTGTCTCACGCACCCTCTTTTTAAAAAAAATTCCTCTTAACTACCTCAATGTAAAACCAAACCACATTGCTGTCGCTCTGGAGTCACATGTGGGCCAGGCCGGGTAAGGGTGGCAGCTTTCCATCTCGAAAGGACATTCCTGAACCAGATGGGCTTTTACAACCGTTTCTGATGCCGAGTCACCAGACTCCAAACATTAACTCCGCTTCCTCTCCACAGATGCTACCAGACCTGATGAGTTTCTCCAGTGATTTCTGCTTTTGTTTCAGATCACCGGCATCTGCAATTCTTAGAGTCATAGAGTCACAGTGTAGTACAGCATGGAAACAGACCCTTCAGTCCAACTTATCCATGCTGACCAGATATCCCTAAATATTCCTAAACCCATTTGCCAGCAGTTGGCCCATATCCCTCTGAACCCTTCCATTTCATAGACCCATCCGGATGCCTTTTAAATGTTGTTATTGTACCAGCCTCCACCACTTCCTCTGGCAGCTTATTCCATACACACCACACCCTCTTCTTTGTTGTATTTTAGATTTTTACAAAAGATCTACCGGGATGTTGCTGAGACTAGAGGATTTGTGCTAAAGGGAGAGGCTAGATAGACTGGGACTTTTTTCTCTAGAGTGCAGGAGGCTGAAGGGTGACCTTATAAATGGTTATAAAATCAAGAGGGGCATAGATAAGATGAATACCCAAGGTCATTTACCAGGGTAGGAGTCAAAAACTAGATGGCGGAGATTTAAGATGAGAGTGGAAAGATTGAAAAGGAACCCAAGGGGCAATTTTTTCACACAGAGGGTAGTGCATGTATGAAACAAGCTGCCTGAGGAAGTGGTAGAGGTGGGTACAGTTACAGTATTTAAAAGACGTTTGGACATGAACATGAATACGAAAGGTTTAGAGGGACATAGGCCAAACTCAGGCGAGTGGGACTAGTTCAGTTTAGGAAACATGGTCCAGTATGGATGAGTTGGGCCAAAGGGTCTGTTTTCATGCTATATCACCGTATGAGACTATAACCAGAAACTTCATTGTTTTTGTTGGTTTCTTTATTTTTGGATCCAAAATCAAATTCCCATTTTCCCATAGTGGGGTTTTGAACTTGGGTTTGCAGGATTATTAGTCCAGGCAAGTTAAGAGCCCTTGATAACACCACAACTGAGTGCCACACAAGAGAATGGACATTCCTTTTAACTGCTGACGTCAGTACAAATAACTTGTTATTCATCCAGGGGATGTGGGCATCGTTGGCTGGGCCAGCATTTATTGCCTGTCCCTAGTTGCCCCTTGAGAAGCTGGGGGTGAGCTCCTTTCTTGAACCGCTGCAGTCCACCTGCTGTAGGTTGACCCACAATGCCCTTAGGGAGGGAATTCCAGGATTCTGACCCAGCGACAGTGAAGGAATAGCGATATATTTCCAAGTCAGGGTGCTGAGTGGCTTTGAGGCGAACTTGAAGGTGGTGTTCCTATCTACCTGCTGCCCTTGTCCTTCTAGATGGTGGTGGTGGTCATGGGTTTGGAAGGAGCTGATAATGTGTATCTCAGGACAGGCCAGAAGCTTCATTCAACAATGTAATCAGTTTGTCGCTGATCTGTATCTGAACCAATGTTTTGAAGTTTTAAACTGTACGCAATAATTTCTTTCAATTTACTTTGTCAAATCTTTAAATCATCTGAATTGATGGAACATCCCTTTAATCTCCTTTATGAGCCTAGTCTGTGCATCGAGTACCTTAGCAAATGACTGTACTTTTAGCCCTGTTTTCGTTCCAGATGAAGAAACTATTGGGCAAAGCTTGGTTAATCTGCCTTAAGCAGTGCATCGCACTTCCAATTCTGAAAAAAACATTCACTTCACATCAACAACAGGAGACTATAGTGTCATGGTTTGCATCTGTAGAGAGTGTTTGAAGTCTTGACTATCTGGCTGGCATCCTGAAAATGCAGAGAATGTGACAACTTTGTGAGATAAATCAATCTTTCATTCCATGGCTGCCTCAGGAACCACTTGGCCATTCTCCCACAGCTCAAGCTCCTCAAGTGCTCAGTGGGCCGGATCCTGAAATGCCTTGCGTGACTGGGTTACGATGAACAGCTTTTTTTTCATTGAGTGGCAGATGAGCATTCCGATGAGCTCTGTATATGCCGAAGACATGAGCACGGCTGAGAAGGAGCGTTTGGATTCGAAGCCCTTGAATGAAAGGGAGACTCGGGAATACCTTTTGTAGTGAGGGTGGGGGTTGGATGGGTGAGGAAGAGGGAGGGAAGAATAAGCAAGTGGTTGTTTTAGAAATGCACGTTTTGATTGCCAGGATTGTTAGCTGTGTCTGTGTGCAGTGGCTTATCTTCTCAGTCTTGTGTCTTTGACGGGTTAGTGTAACTTAGGAATGGGGTTTGACTTTCAACCTTGGCTTCAAAATGCCTGAGGTATGGTGCCACCAGACAGTGAGGGATCTTGATTGGTAGAGTTGCCCCAGTTTCCAGCAATCTGCCTGAACCAAGGACATAGGCACACGGGAGAACTCCATCCAAATCATATATTTTCTAGATGAGGAATTACACCAGCCAGTCTTTGATTGTCATTGGGTCAAAATCTCAAACAATACTTTTTTTTTCTTTATTCGTTCACAGATTGAGGGTGTCACTGGTCACCCTAGCACTTACCTGCCCACCCCTAGTTGCCCAATAGTTAACCACATTGCTCTGGGTCTGGAGTCACATGTCAGCCAGACCAGGTAAGGATGGCAGTTTCCTTCCCTGAAGGACAATAGTGAGCCATTTATTTTTTTCCCTGACAATGGACAAATGGTCATCATTAGATCACTAATTCCAGATTTTTAAAAGTTGAATTCAAATTCCACTATAGCGGGATTCGAGCACAGATCCCCAGAACATTACCTGGGTCTCTGGATTAACAGCCCAACGATAATACCAATAGGCCACATCCTCCTCACCTGACAGTGTCCCTGCACTGTGTGCACTATGTTCTTTCAAAAACGTAGTCCCACTGCTATTCTCAGGCACAGTTAACGATGGGGATTAAATGCTGTACAATCTTATGAAAGAATTCTTTTCAAAATTAGTTTGGGGGTTATCATGTTAGAGTTACTCTCTGTCCGGCACATGCAGGGATGCTGCAGCTGGAAGACTGAGTCCCACTCTTTCTCCCACTCCCCCAGAAACGCAATTGTTCCCCCAGACACTGAGACTTGATAAATAAAAGGAAAATGCTGCGGATGCTGGGAATCTGAAATCAAAACCGCAATTCCTGGAGAAACTCAGCAGGTCTGGCAGCATCTGTGGAGAGAGGGAAATAGAGTTAATGTTTTGAGTTCAGTTCTGAAGATGGGTGACTGAACTTGAAATGTTAATTGTGTTTTTCTCTGCACAGATGCTGCCAGACCTGCTGAGTTTCTCCAGCACTTGTGATTTTGATTTGAGCTCTGACCTGTTGCTAGTCCTCTCCTGTCTGTTACTGTCGGATTTGTTGAGGCCGATGTAAGGAAAGAATTTTTAACAGAGTATCATCGTTTAGTGTGTGGGTCTGTGTGTGTGCGTATTCTGATTTTTTAAAAAACTATCTTTTCTTAATCTTTGATTAGCATCTCATTTCCTCAGATTTGTACTGTACGACTTGAGCTAAGCAATTGTTGTTTGGCTCTGTGAAGTTTGTGGTCTGACTAAATGCACAACACTGAATCTTGTATTTCTTAACGTTGGGGATGACCTGTAACACGGGGTGCCCAAACATTTTAAAGGGGAATCAATGGCCTAATGGGGTTATTACCCGGATGTTAGTCCTGTGACCCTAGTGATGTTTTGGGGAGCTGGGTTTGATTCCCACCATGGCAGATGGTGGAATTTGGATTGAATAAAAATTTGGAATTAAGATTTCTTATGGTGACCATGGTGGGAAAAAACCCATCTGGTTCACTAATGTCCTTCAAGGAAAGAAACTGCCATCCTCTCCTGGTCTGGCCTCCGGACCCACATCAATGCGGTTGACTCTCCACTATCCTCTTGGCAATTAGGGATGGGCAATAAATGCCAGCCTAGCCAGTTATGCCCACATCCCACGAATGAATAAAGGGGAAAAGAAAATCTCAATGACTTGTCCTTCACAGCCCTCTGTGGCAATGGTTCCATAAATACACAACCCTCTTGGTAAAGAAATTCCTCTTCACTCTCAGTTCTACAGGGTCACCTTTCACTCTGAAGCTGTGCCCTTGGGTTCTGGTCTCTCTCTCCTACTGCTGGTCCTCTCTGTAACAGGAATGTATCATACTTAATCTAAACTGTTATCGGTTACTAACATGCAATAAACTACAGCTTGTTAACCACAAGAGACTCTTCTAGTTAGACCAAAAAGTAGTTTTCCTCCACCATGTGAGGCCCTCTCATTTGCTATAGTTAAAGATTTTGGTGGCAGGATCAGCTGATACAATTTAAGGAGGTCGCCCACCAACACCACAGAGATCTTATTGCCAATGTCTCATTCCACCACCATTGGTGCCTTCATGTGCCTAATCCCCACACTCTGGAATTTGCTCAGTCTCCACCTCTTTGTTTCTCTACCCTGCTTTCCTCCTTTTAAGATGTTTCTGAAAACCTGCCTCTTGAATATAGCCATCTGCCCTACAATGTTCTCAAGAGGCCTGGTGTCATGTTCTGATGCTCCCTGAGAAATGCCATGGGATTTTGTTGTTACATTGAAGGTGCTGTTGGTGAGGCTGTAGAGGACAATTCCCAGTCTGTGATGTCAGACCAGAATCAAGGATTGGCCCAAACCAGGTATAAACCCTAAGGTTTATATTTTAAAACTGAATGCAAATTCTCAAGTTGCTGTGAGAGGGTTTGAAGTCTGATTCTCTGGGCTGTTGGTCCTGATCTCTGGGATCTGATACCCCACATTCTTTGTGTATGGCCATAGTCAATGATTGTAACACAGAAATCTGTCTCCCTCTACCCTTCCTGCACCCTTTAGATGCTAATATCAATTGCAGCAGCCCCACTGTTAAAGATAGCTTGAATGTCAAGACACCTGCTGTGCACAGCTCGTGTGTGTGTGTGTGTGTGTGTGTGTTGCCTGCCGTTGTATGTGTACCTATCTATGTCTGTCTTCATGTATTGTCTACCTTTGTCTCTATGTGTGTGTTGGTGTGCGCATACGTCTGTGTGTGTCTCTGCATATATCTGTGTATCTGTCTGTCTATGTGAGTTGCCTGCTGTTGTGTCTGTGTTAGAGAGTGTGTGTGTGTGTGTGTGAGAGAGAGAGACAGATAAAAGGAAATTACTAAGTCATCAAAGGAAAATAATGTGTCTCAGTCCCTGGTGAGTGACTCTTAACTCCTGAATCTGTGCAGCTTAAATTGTGCGACTGCAGTAGCAGAGGTCAAATTGCTGTATTTAGTACAGAGGCTCTGAGTTTTCGATTAAAGCCCAGCTTTCCACTGTGCTGAAACACCAAGCTCCAGTCAGTCCCTCATTGAACTACACAATTACCTGGCAAATCGCCAGTTTTATGGAAAGGACTATACTTGGTGAGTCCTGGCACAATAGCCAACGTCCACGCTACTGTTCCTCATGGGGCTGGTTCCTCCTGCCTCTGACCTGCCTCCAGAACACCCTGCAGCATCTACTTTTTAGTGACGTATTTGGAGGTGCATAACATAGCATTTCCATTCCGTGTGCAGTTGATTTATTTTGGTGAGCATTGCTTTTAGATTCTGTTAAACACGGGCCAGTAGGTTGCTCACCGTGACTGAGACACAGTGTTCTGATTTATAACAGGAGTGACGAACCTTCATGCCTCCCCCTGCCTGATCCCTCACTACTGCTCTTGGTCTCGACCCCCTCCCCCCAACAAATGTCACCCTGCTGTTTCACACTGTCTGCTTACACGCCCTACTATCCTGACGACCAGGAAAAATGGCTGAAAGTAAATGAAGAGGATAATACAGGCCCAGGCACAACCCCGTTCATTGCAAGGTTAAGGCTAAGTGTGACTTTGTATATCTTAATGTTTTTTCATAAAGGGGATAAGCTACTCAGGATCCAGCGTCAATGTCAGTTCAGTTATTAGCAGCATGTAGTTTATGGTCAATTAATCAAGTATGCAATAAGCAAGATTCCATCATCTTAATGATCATTGACAGCGTTATACTCACAGTACCGTCTTGTTGGTATTATCAAAGGGAAGCACTTTTTTTCGTATTTATGCCTTGCAGCTTGATGAATGAAGGGTTTCAGTGGACGATGAGATTCAGGGAGAGAGAGCTTGAGAGGCTGTCAGTATTAGCCCCTCTCCCTCTGGGGAAATCCATTATTCCTTTTTATCCCCACTCTAAAATTTCATTAATATCATTTTCTGGAGGTAATAGGACTGACATTTGTTTCTTTAGTTGCCCTTGAGAAGGTGGTGGTGAGCTGCCGTCTTGAACCACTTTAGTCCCTGTACTGTAGACACACCCACAGTGCTATTAGGGAGGGAGTTCAAGGGTTTTTGCCCAGGGACAGTGAAAGAACGGTATGGGAGAGTATCTGTTTGATGAGCTTGCACTGGGGGGAGAGTGACTGACCAGGCTGCAGAGAGCAAGCTTCTTGTGTTAAGTATTTGTCATTTGAAGTAAAATGTGATGTTATGGAAGTCGCTATGAAATATACCAACAGTAATATTTCCAAGTCAGGATGCTGAGTGGTTTGGAGGGGAACTTGCAGGGGGTGGTGTTCCCATGTATCTGCTACCCTTGTTCTTCTAGCTAATCAAGGTCATGGGTTTGGAAGATGTTGTCAAAGAAATCTTGGTGAATTTCTGCAGTGAATCTTGTAGATGGTACACACTGCTGCTACTGAGCGCCGGTGGTGGAGGGAGTGGATGTTGAGGGAGGTGGGTAGGAGGGTTATAGTGGACATATTTTCCCTCCCATCCGGGGATGCCCATACATTTCTACTAGTTTCGGGATTACCCAGTGATATTGACTGTCCTGGGTCCCAGCCCTGTCTCCTTCATTACCACAGCAATTGAATTTCAAGTTGTACCTCATGTGCTAGCATTCTGCAACTCTGAAGGAGTAATAGACGCCACATAACCTTGTGCCTTTATCTCCCCTGAAGGAGGGTGGTGGAGGGTACCATTGACGGGACAGGAGCGGAGACACATACCATGTCTGTGGACTCATTCTATCTTCAAGAATGAGACTAAATCAGGAAGTACATGCTCTGAATAGTTATTATACTCTGACATCTCTGCACTTTAACCTACAGAATGGCACCAACCCACCTTCAAAATAATCATTTGTGTGAGGCATCTCTAATTTAGATTTCTAAATAAATGCAAACGTTACTATAACCAGCCTTGCTTTCTCAAGGCCATCATTTATGAAGAGTCACTCCTTTGAACTTTGCCCTCTCCTTGACCCCCTCATTTAAATTTTGTAATGAGCGTCTATGATTCTAATGAAAAAATAACCATCTGCCGACTTTATTAAGAGGGATCTTTTAATTTAGTTCCACAACCATTATATTTTTTTCACTCATTAGTTATCACAGTGTAATTTGTACATCATATGTTTACTCTACAACAATATCATTGCTGTAAATAGTAAACCAGTTATTATGTTTATCTATGTAAGTGTTGGTGTTTAAAATGACCTGGTTTCTTCAGTACAACCGCCCCCTCCCTTTCTAAAGGGGCTTTTTAAACAATTTGTTCAAAAGATGTGGGCGTTGCTGGCTGGACTGGCATTTATTGCCCTTCCCTGATCGCCTTTGTGAAGGTGGTGGTTAGTTGCCTTCTTGTATTATTGCAGTATAGGCAGACTAACATTTCAGTTAGGGAGGGAATTCCAGGATTTTCACCCAGCAACACCAAAGGAGCGTTGATATACTTCCAAGCCAGGATGGTGAGTGGCTCAGCTGGGAACTTGCAGGGGATGGTGTTCCCATGTGTCTGCTGCCCTTGTCCTTTTCGAAGGAAGTGGTCGTGGGTTTGGAAGGTGCTGTCTAAGGATCTTTGGTGAATTCCTGCAGGGCATCTTGCAGACAGTGCACACTGCTGCTACTGAGCGTCGGTGGCGTAGGGAGTGGATGGGGTGCCAATCATGTTGTTGAGCTGACAGACTGTTCCTGGACTCATTCAGGCAAATGAAGGTGATGTGGTGGTGGTACCATGGGTTCATAATCCAGACGCCCAGGCTAAAATTCTAGCAATGTGAGTCCAAAACCCCCTGGGCAGATGGTGAAATTCTTACTTCAGTAAAAAAATCAGGACCATGTAACCACTATCGCCTGTATTTAAAAACCCAACTGATTCCCATATGTGTTAAAGGGGAAGGAAATCTGTTGCACTTACCTTGTCTGGTTTATGTAGCAGACCCCCTGTTCTGGTTTATATGGTTGATTATTAACTGCCCTGAAGGGCAATGGGGAATGGGCAGTAAATGCTGGGCCAGTCAGTGATGCCCGTCCATGTGGATGAATTTATAAAGTTTCACACTCCTGTATTGTGCCTAGACAGACTTGCAGGAGGCAGGATATAAATTACTCATGGCAGAATTCCTAGCCTCTGACTTGCTTTTAGAGCCAGTTGATATGGTTGGCCCAGTTTAGTTTCTAGTCACCGATATCCTGCTCATGGGGTTACCATTGACTAGAAATTGAGCTGAACCAGTTTGTGTCTTCACAAAGAGACTTGCATTTATCTAGCACTTACTCCAATAGCAGGACCAGTCAATGAAATGTGTTATGAGTTGTAGTTAATGTAATGCAGGAAAAGCGACAGTGAAGTTGTGCACAGCAAGATCCCACAAGCTGCCAGCGCGCCATTTACTGAACCTAGCACTTGGTGTGAGTACTGGGAGAAGGGGGTGTTGGATTAGGGATAGTTATTGCTTGTCCTTGGTGTTGCCACCCGCACGTGAGAGGGTTGGAACCAGGACTCTTCCTGCTGATGTTCACATGAGGAGTAGACAGAAGATGATACCTGTTGAACTGAGAGCTTTGCAATGATTGACATTTTTAGCAGAAGCTTTAGGAGGGTTTGTTGCAGAGTAACATGTTCCCATGTTGGTTATAAATCTCTGCTGCCTCTTTCCATTCTGTGAGAATATGATAACTGGTTTCCAGATGGATCCAAGACCTCGATAATGATGCTGGGTAAGGGACACCGTTACACACTCTCTCATTCTGACACACAGTCACTTCAAAACACACGTATACATACACAGACACACATGCACATACACAGATACATATAGACACACATAGACATGCGCACACACACAAGAATGCTCACACATACTCTATCTCTCACATGCACGCACTCATGCATACACTTACACACTCACTCTCTATCACACTCTCACAACACTCACTCTCTCAACACTCTCACTCTCCTACACATTCTCTCTCTCATTTTCTCTCTCTCTCACACACACACACTCTCCTGTTCAATCACTGTACACATCCTTTGCCCTGGTTTGGCTCTGTCTGTGGAACGGAGCTCTGCTGCATCTGCCCAGGGTGTGATCAGTCAGCCCTGAATAAGGAGCAGATTTGCATTTTATTGTAAATTACAGGCTGCAACAGTATCTGTGCCCTGGCTGCAGACAGATGTTTTGTGTGTGGCCAGCCTGCTTTGTATTTTGAATATTCCCCAATTCCCCTTGTGTCAACTCTGACCTGAGCTGTATACCCCACCTCCCAGCACCCTCCCCCCTCCTCTGACACTGGCGCCTGCGGAATAGAGCAGGATACTTTTCTGGTGGGGGTGTGGGGGATGGTGCGTGTGTGTGTGTGGGGAGGAGGTGATGAATGATGTAAGATCATTTGGAGACAGAAAAACCTACCCTCACTCTGCAACCATGTGGATTTGAACGTGCTATCACATGTGTGACAATGCTGCATACACGTGCATTTCCATGTAAATAGGTGAAGGTAAGAACTCACACTGTGGGAACTCAGCAAGTGAAGCGAATGGGGTGTTGTGGGTTGATGCAATGTAGAGAGGGTGTTGATGCAATGTAGAGAATTGGGGGTGGGGGTACTGTAGGGGGAGCGTTGGGTGGGGGTACATGGGGGGAGTGTGGGGTGGGGTGGAGTGGTGGGGGTACATGAGTCAATCAGAGTGCTCCAGAAATCCCCTTTGCTGAAAATGGTGTGATCCATGAGTATCCTCAGGTATGGAGGGTACTTGTGGCACAGTTGTAATGCCCCTATCTCTGAGACATCTGTGTTTATGGCGTTGTGGTTGGAGTGCCAGGCCTCTAGGAATTCTCTGGCATGTCTTTGCTTAGCCTGTCCCAGGATAGATGTGTTGTCCCAATCGAAATGGTCGAAATGTCATAAACAAACACAGATCTAGATACCATTTATCAAGCCCCCAGAAAATGAACAGGAAATGACATCACCACAAACCCCAGGAACCCCATCCAGGACAACATATAAATAGAAAGCAGGAGACAACAGCTTCACTTCACTTAGAGGTTGCCACTGATCATGTTACCTAGCCAGGTAATGAAACGTCTGGATATCAAACCTACAGCTCAGCGAGCGAACCTACCCCCTAAAAGATTTATTATTATTTTAAGATTGCCAAACACACCATCGTTAGGGTGATAGGTTGTACCAGAATGGCCTGAGGAAGTGGAGGGTGAGTGTATCCGGAGTCTTTCAGCCAAACTTCCCCTATTTCCCTCAACTCCCATCGCCCCTGCTCCCACAAAGCAGGCTGGCAGAGACTACAAACACAGTTGGCATGGAATACTCCAGTGTGTGCTATATGTAGGATGTTGTGAAAGGGTACAGAAAATATTTTGAAGGATGTTGCCAGGGTTGGAAGATTTGAACTATCGAGAGAGGCTGAATAGGCTGGGGCTGTTTACACTGGAGCGTCAGAGGCTGAGGGGGTCACCTTATACAGGTTTATAAAATCACGAGAGGCATGAATAGGGTAAATAGACAAAGTCTTTTCCCGGGATGGGGGAATCCAAAACTAGAGGGCATAGGTTTCAGGTGAGAGGGGAAAGATTTAAAAGAGACCTAAAGGGCAACTTTTTCACGCAGAGGGTGGTGTGTGTATAGAGTGAGCTGCCAGATGAAGTGGTGGAGGCTGGCATAATTACAACATTTAAAATGCGCCTGAATGGGTATATGAATAGGAAAGGTTTAAAGGGATATGGGCCAAATGCTGGCAAATGAGACAGGATTAAATTAGCTTATTTGATCGGCACAGACAAATTGAACCAAAGGGTCTGTTTCTGTGCTCTATGATTCTAATATCGTCACTGCACTCAGCCTGAATATTCATGTGAAGCTTCTCAAAACCTCTCTGCCATGAAAGCCCAGAATAAATAAGTGTTTCTTCTTTTAAAAGATAAACTGAGATTTT
This sequence comes from Chiloscyllium plagiosum, assembly GCF_004010195.1. Taxonomy (NCBI): domain Eukaryota; kingdom Metazoa; phylum Chordata; class Chondrichthyes; order Orectolobiformes; family Hemiscylliidae; genus Chiloscyllium; species Chiloscyllium plagiosum. The sequence goes on from NC_057727.1 coordinate 5,398,833, forward strand.
TTCCTTCCAAAGGGAAGGCCACACCTCCACCAATCTGGTCATCCATTCTTGGGCAGCCATATCTCAGTCACTTCATCACCTTCCAAAAATCTCCTTCCTTGTTCCTTGACACTTGGGTTTTTGCGATGTGCAGTGAGAATGCACAGAAATTGTGTTCAGTGCTGTCCTCAGATGTTCACAATTTGGCATTCATCAGGGCCCAGGAATCGGGGCCTGGGTCTGTTGGGAGTTTGCATGTGGGGCTGGGGTCATTGTGTTCTGGTAGGGGATCAGGGCCTAGGCAGGAAGCAGCACCCTGGGCCTGCGATTTCTGCTTCTGCTGGAACGTTATTGGCGATGAACCCTTTACAATATCCAATGCATTCAGCCATTTCTTAATATCGCATGGAGTGAGTTGAATTGGCTGCAGACTGGATCTGTGATTCTGGGGATCTCTGCGTCTCTCGACACTCGACATCTCTGGCTAAAGATTTTTGTGAATATTCAAGTCCTGTGTTTTGACAGTGTGGTACTGGGCTCTTTCACCATATTGTTGGTAGATGCTCCTTGAACAGGCTCTTCCCCTTCAGTCAGAGTCGTGGAATCATAGAGATGTGCTGCACATGAAAATGGCGCTTAGATCCATCGTGTCTGCCCCAGTCAAAAACACTCTCCTAACTGTTCTAATCTCATTTTCCAATACTTGGCCCAATCATAGCCTTGGCATCACAAGTGCACATCTACATATTTCCTTCAATGTTATCAGGGTTTCTGCCTCTTCCACCCTTACAGATTCCCATCACCCAGAAAGCACCAGCTTTCATGATTGGACATGGATCTGACCAGTTGGCTGTGGGATTGTCTTTCACATGTTGCTTTCACTGTTTCACAAACCTGACCTGTAGCTTCAACAGTTTGACAGCTCAGTTTAAGATGGACGTGGTGTTCCTCCTCTGTACAACTCATTGAACACTAATTTTCGAAATGTGTTTTGTTTCCACCCAATAATTCATTTTTGGAACTCCACAACTGTCAATCACACAGCCCTTTTTACTGAGGAGACAAAATAAACATCCCAATGCCTTTTACAGAGCCACTCGATCAAGTAAAATTGGATGGCAAGCCAAGAGCTTGAATAGATGTTGAAAATATTGGCCAAAATCTATTTCTTCATGAGCGTCATTGTCTAGACCAGCATTTATTGTCCATCCCTAATTACCCAGAGAGCTGATAAGAATCACGGACGTTGCTGAAGGCCTGGAGTCACGTGTAGATCAGACTAGGCAAGGATGGCAGATTGAAAACAAAATCAGGAATTGCTGGAAAAGCTCAGCATGTCCGTCAGCATCTGTGGAGAGAAAGCAGAGTTAACATTTCGGGTGTGGTGACCCTTCCTCAGAAGTTTGGCAGGTCTCCTTCCTAGAAGGATGTTAGTGAATAGCGAAATTGTTAGTTGCATGATCACCATTAGATTAACTCCAGAGCTTTCCTAAGATGTGCAGGTCAGGTGAATTGGCCATGCTAAGTTGCCCATCGTGTTAGGTGCGTTAGTCAGAGGGTGGGTTACTCTTTGGAGGATCGGTGTGGACTTGTTGGGCCAAAGGGCCTGTTTCTGCACTGTTGGGAATCTAATCTAATCTAATCTAATCTATTGAATCCAAATTGCATGATGTACCATGTTGGGGCCAGACCATGGCAACACGACGCTTGGAGGAAGAGCGACTCATCTTCCGCCCAGGAACCCTCCAACCACAGGGGATGAATACAGATTCCTCCAGCTTCCTCATTTCCCCTCCCCCCACCTTTTCTCAGTCCCAACCCTCAGACTCAGCACCGCCTTCTTGACCTGCAATCTTCTTCCCGACCTTTTATCTTAGCCTACTTGGCACACCCTCCTCATTCCTGAAGAAGGGCTTATGCCCGAAACATCGATCCTCCTTCTCCTTTGATGCTGCCTGACCTGCTGCACTTTTCCAGCAACACATTTTTAAGATTTGAACACTTGACTCCGAGCATTATTTTGAATGAATGAGTCCGGTGACGTTACCATTAAGGCATTGCCTCCCAAGAGTGTAAGGCGTTTTTTTTTTAAGAGAAAAAAAACACTGAGAGCATTAGGAAGTGAATCCCGGGGTTAGAGCCCAGAGAGCTGAAGGCACAGCTGTCAGTCAATGGCGAGATTAAAATTTGAGGGTGGATAAAAGGGCCTGACTCTGAGAAATGCAGAGGTCTGGAAACATGATAGGGGTGGAGGAGGTGAGAGTGTAAATGTTTATTGTGAAAATAGCATTTGTGTTTTCCTGTTTCCAGTGAATCTGTCAGAATCTCAACCCACGACATCAGTTGATTTCCTTTTTATTAAGTACACTGTTGCAGCACTGACAATAAATCATTTAAAGAACACTTGACTTGTGTAAACTAGAGCACAGGCATTTAGAGTGTGCTTGTGAGTTAATGACAGATCCATTAGTGAAGGCCCCCTCGTTTGGTTGACATTTATGTCATAGAAAAGCCACAAGCACCTATCAATTAAGTCCTAATGTGGTTGAACCTTTGGCACTGTGTTTTCTCACAGTCCAGGCTTTTTCTCTCCAATGGCACATAATGTTCTTTCTAACGTTAGGGTGCAACAGAACAGAAAGTGGAAGTCCTTTGCAATGCTAACTGTTGACAAGAGATTGGGATGTGACAAAATCGTTCGACAACTCTGGGCATTTTGCTAGAGATTTTATCTGACAAGAGGGGCAAAGCTGATACAGGCTAAGGTGGAGTTAAATTGAACGATTCACTAATCTCCCCAGGAAGAAGACAACTCCTGCTCTGACTGCAGTCCTGCGTACCAATGTGTTCGAATCTTGGCTGTGGAATAACCTTCTATCGAGAGGAATAGCCAATAAACGTCAGTCTGACCCAGTGAACTGGCTGCAGATGATTGGACTTTACTGCAAGGAGATCAAGTTAGGAGATTAAGAGACTCTTGCTACTGTTATGTTGGGTTTTGATGAGACCACACCTGGAGTGTTGTGTGCAGTTTTGGTCCCCGTACCTGAGGAAGGATGTTCTGGCATTGGAGGGAGTGCAACACAGATTTTCCGGACTGATTCCTGGGATGGCAGGACTGATTTATAAAGACAGGCTGGATCATTTTGAACCAGTTTAGCAGGATGGGAAGGCTGCATTGAAACCTGTAAAATTCTAACAGGACTAGGTAGGGGGATAAACCGAGTAAGGACATTCCTGATGACCAACGAGTCCAGAACTAGGGGTCACATTTAGGACCGAGCTGAACAGAAATATCTTCACCCAGAGAGTGGAGAGTCTGTGGAATTCTCTGTCACAGAAAATGGTTGAGGCCAAAACATTGAATGTTTTCAAGAAGGAGCTAGATATAGTTCTTAGAGCTAAAAGGATCACAAAGAATGATGGAGAAAGTGGGAACAGGGAACGGTGTTGTGTGATGTGTTGTGATGGCCTAATGGTATTATTGCTGTGCTGTTAATCTAGAAACCCAAGATATGCTCTGGGGACCTGAGTTCAATTCCCACTGCAGCAGATGGTAGAATTTGAAGTCAATAACAAGTCTGGAATTAAGAGTGTAATGTTAACCAGGAAGCCATTGTCAATTGTTGGAAAAACCCATTTGGGTCACTAATGTCCATGAGGGAAGGAAACTGCCATCCTTACCTGGTCTGGCCTACATCTGACTCCAGACCCACAGCAATGTGGTCGACTCTTAAATGCCCTCAGGACAATTAGGCATGGGCAATAAATGCTGGCCTTTCCAGTGATCCCCACAGCTCATGAATCAGGGTTGAATGGCCGACTCCTGCTCCTATTTTCTCTGTTTCTAAGAAGAATGTACTTCTATTGGCAACTGTCTCGTGAAAATTGATGGGATTGTTGAGCGTTGTCTTGAAGATACATTGAGTAAATTGGGTTTATTTACTGTGGGGTTTAAAAAAGTGGGAGATGATCCCATTGAATCAGCAGGGTTTGGGGTGGGGTCCTTGGTGGTGGGGTGGCCTTGACTAGGTTGACCTGGAGATGGTTCTCCCGAAGTGGGGAAAATCTAGCTCACAGCGGCATGATGAGGGACCAATCATTGAGGATGGAGGGTTATGGACGATTGGTATTCGGAGATGGAGAGTTGTGGGTGCTCCATTACAAATTATACTTCATGTTGAAAGAGAGATGGATTTTCAATCTTTGCAGCGAATCGAAGGATACGGAGAGTGGGAGAGACAGTGAGGTTGAAGCCCAAACTCGACCAAGATAGTATTGAGGATGGTGGAGCAGGTTCGAGGGGCCGAATGGGTCGACTTTGCTTTCTTGGCTTCTTAAGTGAGATTCATTTCCCACCAGAAAGATTGATTTGGGTGGTGGTTGGTGGGGAATCTGTGAAGCTTTGGGTTGGAATCACCTGAAGGGGGTCAGTGTTGGAGGAACAGCATGTTCTGTGGGTGGGGGAGTGAGGAGGCTGTTGAACTGCAGGAGGCTGCACTGATGAGGACAGCGCCAATTCAGGAACACTGGCTGTGAATTGGAGTAGTCTAGGGAAACAGCAAGGGCTGGTCCTGCTTTTGGCTTTCCAGTGGCCGGCACAGACATAAGGGGCCAAAAGTCCTCACTCTGTGCTTGTACAATTCTTCCTGAAAGTCTGCTGTACTCACTGTAGGGAAAGTGCAGTTCTAAGTACAAGTCTTTGTATTATCTGACCGCAGTCCCGAAAGTGCAGCAGTGTATCATTCTGTGGGTAGAAATATGAATCACTTGGCCTGTGTGTAACCTGTTTGGAGTCTCCAGTTAGATTTGTTGCATTTTTTTAGAGATAAGAACCACCTTCTGCCTCCCTCATGCTTGTAACGTGTTGCCACAAATTGCATAGCAAAGTGTTCCTGGAATGTAATCGATGTTTTGATGTGTGTTTCCCTCCCTTCAGCAACACCATATTATCAAAAGCCACCTTCCTCAGTTTACATTGACAACTGAGAAGCCTGATTTTGGTGGTTTGCTGTCATTTTTGTCCCTTGTTGTGGGTCAGTCAGAGGATGGTTATGAAGGTGTTTAGCACGCTTCCTGTCATTGCTCAGACCTTCGAGTACAGGATTGGGATGTCATGTTAAGGTTGTACAGGATGTTGGAGAGACTAGTTTTGGAGACCTGGATATAGTTCTGGTCGAGATTAGTGTGGTGCTGGAAAAGCACAGTAGGTCAGGCATCCGAGGAGCAGGAAAATCAACATTTCGGGCAAGGGCCCTTCATCAGAATGAGCTGAAGGGCTTCTGCCCGAAACGTCGATTTTTTTTTTTTCCTGCTTCTCGGATGCTGCCTGACCTGCTGTGCTTTTCCAGCACCACTCTAATCTTGACTCTGATCTCCAGCATCTGCAGTCCTCACCTTCGCCCTTTCGCATAGTTCTGGTCGCCCTGCTATAGGAATGATCTTATTAAATTGGAGAGGCTTTACCAGGATGTTGTTGGGACTGGAGGGTTTGAGTTATAAGGAGAAGCTGTGACATTTTTCTCTGGAGTGTAGGAGGTTGAAGGGTGACCTTCTAGAGGTTTATAAAGTCATAAGGGGCATGGAAAGGGTGAATAGCCAAGGTCTTTTCCTTAGTGTAGGGAAGTTCCAAACATAGGGACATATTTTAAGATGAGAGGAGAACGGACCCTTTAAATCTGAGGGGCAACTTCTTCACACTAGGGCAGATCGTCTGTGGAATGAGTTGCCAAAAGGAAGTACAGAGTAGGTAAAAGACAATTTGATAGCAAACGTTGAGAGGGATATGGGCCAAACATAAACAAATCCGATTAGTTTAGTTTGGACGCTTGGGATGAAGGGTCTGTTTCTGTTCTGTATGACTCTGTGACTGTAATGTAGTGGTCTACTTGCATAATCCCAGCAGTGCATGTTGCCTGATAATCTCATGGTTGCTCTTTGCAATGATGTTTGTTCACTTGGGCCCTCTGCGACAGTTTGAGGGGTAAAACCCTCACTCCATATCGATACGTTGCAGGTTCAGGTGCTCCTGTCTCAATGTGATCACAGCTGATGTTCCCTGTACGAGTGCCAAGGGTGTTTTTTTTAAAAATTCATTCACAGGATGTGGGCATCGCAGAGCAAGCCAGTATTAATTACCCATCCCTAATTGCCCAGAGGGTAGTTAAGAGTCAACCTCATTGCTGTGGGTTTGGAGTCACATGTAGGCCAGACTGGGTAAGGATAGCAGTTTCCTTCCCTAAAGAATATAAGAACTAGGAACAGGAGTAGGCCGTCTGGCCCTTTGAACCTGCTCCGCATTTCAATAAGATCATGGACTCAGCTCCACTTCCCGCCCTCTCACCGTAACCCTTAATTCCTTCATTGTTCAAAAATATCTATCTTTAGAATAGGATAGAACCTTTAGATAGGAAAAGTGAGCCAGATGGGGTTTTTCCAACAATCGATTCACAGTCATCATTCGATTCTTAATTCCAGACTTTGTATTGAATTCAAAGTCGACCATCTGCCATGGCGGCATTCAAACCTGGATCTCTAGAACACTACCCAGCTCTCTGGATTAGTAGCCCAGTGATAATACCGACTAGGCCATTGACTCCCTTATGTATGCTGCACTATCATAGGTGCCATCATCTGAACGAGAAGTTTGAGGTCCTTGTTGGTTCCTACTGTTGGAGAATGGACTCCTGACCAATACTCCTGAATCGACACCTGGAATCAGATCTGTGACTGCATCTGGAGTATGGTGCACAGTACTGGGCACCATACTTACAGACGAAAGCTGCTATGTTAGCAGAGAATGTTTACTAGACTAATACCTGGAGCTTACGACTGTATCCTCTGGAGTTTAGAAGAGTCGGAGGTGACTTAATTGAAGCATATAACATCCCTAGGGGACTTAACCAAACAGATGTGGAAAAGGATGTTTCCTGTTGTGGGAGAATTTAGAACTAGGGGTCATCATTTAAATATAAAGGGTCATCAATTTAAGACAGAAATGAGGAAATATTTATTTATCTCAGAGGATTGAGAGTCTTTGCAATTGCTTCCTCAAAAAGCAGTGGATGCAGGATTTGTAAATATTTTTAAGGCAGACGTAGATAGACTCTTGGTTACCCAGGGGATGAAAGATTATTGTGGACAATCAGGAAAGTGGAATTGAGGTTAAAAATCAGATTAGCCTTGATCTTGTCAACTGATGGGATAGGTTCAAAGGGCTGAGTGGCCTACTCTAGTTCCTTGTTCATATGTTTCTGCTGTTTGTGATAACTTGCTGTGTTCAAATTGGCTGCTGAATTTTTGTGCCCTCATTTGACAAGTCTTGAAGTCCTTTGGGATATCCTGAGATGGTGAGAAGTGTGATTTAAATAAAGGTAGTTTTGATTTATTTCAAAGAAACAACAGCAGTCAACCAGGATTCACCCTGCAGGAAAAGCTCAGTAATGGCTGACAGAGAAATTAATGTGTACAATAGGCAATATCATTCAAAATAAAGAAAATCAACAAATTGCCATTTGGAAGTGTTGAGTAAATTAGCTTCAGTTACTGTTGTGATAAAGCGGGAAAAATGTCGTATTAACAATGAGAAATCTGTTTTTTTTTGTGGTGCTCACTGAAAATGAGGGCGGCACAGTGGCACAGTGGTTAGCACTGCTGCCTCACAGCACCAGAGACCCGGGTTCAATTCCGCCTCAGGCGACTGACTGTGTGGAGTTTGCACGTTCTCCCCGTGTCTGCGTGGGTTTCCTCCGGGTGCTCTGGTTTCCTCCCACAATCCAAAAATGTGCAGGTTAGGTGAATTGGCCATGCTAAATTCTTCATAGTGTTAGGTGTAGGGGAATGGGTCTGGGTGGGTTGCGCTTCGGCGGGTTGGTGTGGACTTGTTGGGCCGAAGGGCCTGTTTCCACACTGTAAGTAAGTAATCTAATCTAAAATGCTATTCAGCCCTGAGAAGCTGATAGCTCCTCCCTGGAGCTTTCATGTAAACTTAGATTTTCTCAGCTGCAAATAACCCCTTCTGGGTTGGAACCAAATGTGGTCTGAAACTTTTAACACTAAACTCTTCACATTGAGTTAATCTGTTTCTTACAGTTCTAAACCATTTCCTTTCTTCAGGAGCAATTGTTTTATATGCGCAGCTTAAACAAAAACCTCTGTAAAACTGCCAAACTGAACCAGTTATCCGTTTTTCTCTGAATGAAAAGGAAAACAAGAAAATCAATCTCTGATCTTCTCATCTTAGCTTAATGCACAACAGTTTGCTATAAAATCTCCCAATAGAAACAAAACCCTATTCACCAGGAATATGCAGTCTCATAATGTTTTATTTTTTTAAAAAATCACCATGGCTACACAATGCTTGAAAATTAATCATTGAACCCCTTCAGACACCTTGACCAAAAACACATGCTACTGGCTAAACTCTAAAATAATTGATCTTAAAATGTGCATAAATCACACACAATACATCAAGTTGTTACAAGGAGTTGACAATCAACTGAGTGATAGAACAAACTTGACGGGCTGAAGGGCCTCGTACTGTTCATCTTTTTTTTTAGGTTTTCAGTACGACTGCCTCCATGACAGTCCCCAAAACTATTTTTCATATTTGACAGTTTGGTCCATGTTTGGTCCAGTTTGCTCTTCAGTTTGTGATTAAGTAGATTGCTTTGAGTTTGATTTCATTGGAGATGAGCGTTATGTCTGGGAGTAGAATGTAGTTTTATTGCCTGATATATCACCAGTAATTGCTTTTGAGTACTGATGCCTCTCAGAATGGGATCACTACTGAATTGAAGATCTCAACCCAGCATCACAAAGGTTATTTTTGATTGGTTAGGAGCAATGAGCTCAAATATTGGTAACAAAGAAGAGGCATGCTGTTGAAGATTTTCATCTTGAACTCATCAGGATACAATCGCAAGAATAGCAAATCTCAAAGGCAACAATAATCTATATTACATGAAAACAGGGTGCTGATTGGTTGGCAAGTAGATTCTGATTGGTAGAGGTGTTGCTGCTATGGAGAATGCACTTTTTTTGTCTAATTTTAACGAGTATGTGTCAGTTGTGATTAAATCTGAGGAAGGATTTAAAACATTGATGCAGGGCATCCTCAAATTTTGGATCGGATTTTAAGAGTTGTCCAATTAAATTCTTAAATTTTCTTTTCAGGTTTCAGTCATTTTTTTTTCTCTGATTTCTGCTCAAGAGGGCAGAAGATTGGAGGATTAGCCATGATCACGTAGAATGATGGAGCAGGGCTGAATGGTCTCCTCCCAAATCATATATCCATAGTGGGGGGGAGAGATCATTGAATGTAGAAACTGCGTTTCGTTATTGCATGGGAACACATGGACCTTGTGCCAAGCAGGTGCAATCATCTTTGTGTTCCTTGTACAATGTGTGTAACAATTCCTAGAATCCGTATATTTGGGCTGTTAATGAAGGGAAGCTGTGAAAATATTGACATGGGACCTAATTTTGAATTTGGTTGTCAAATGTGGATGAGGATAGAAAGAGCGAGGGATCATGGTACAACCATACTCCTTGGGCACTAGGTGTGTCTCAATGAGTCACACTCTTGTCTCTAAGTCAAAAGGCTATGGGATGTTTTCCTTCTGGAGGGTGAGGAGGCTGAAACAATCATTGGTAGTGTCAAAAACCCATCTGGTTCACTAATATCCAATAGAGAAGGAAACTGCTGTCCTTACCTCATCTGGATTATATGCAACTCTAGTCATAGAGCCATAAAATGCAGAAAATGTCCATCAGCCCATCGAGTCTGCATGACAATAACTCTCACTAAAGGAGCACTAATCCCAATTTCCTGTCCCATAATCCTTACCCACAGAAATCTGAGTGACCCTTAATTGCCCTCTGCTGAGTGATCCACTTATTTCAATGTCACTGGGCTGGTAAAGCAGTATCCCAGGCTAATCAGAGAATCCCTACAGTGTGGAAGCAGGCATATCGAGTCCACACTGACCCTCTGAAGAGCATCTCACCCAGACCCAAGGCCCCCACCCTACCACTGTAATCCTGCATTTTCCATGGCTAACCCAACTAGCCTGCATATCCCAGGACACTGGGGCAATTTCCCATGGCCAATCCACGCTAACCTGCATATCTTTGGACTATGGGAGGAAAGAGCTGAAAATGTGTTGCTGGAAAAGCGCAGCAGGTCAGGCAGCATCCAAGGAACAGGAGAATCGACGTTTCAGGCATAAGCCCTTCTTCAGGAATCCTAATGGCTGTGTAAGCCACATCATTCAAGGGCAATTAGGGATGGGCAACAAATGTCAGGCCTTTTCAGTGACACCCACATCCCATGAAAGAACAAAATAGAAACCTTGCAACGCACAAATTGGTGACTGCTTTGCTGTATGTTTTTTATTCATTCACAGTATGACACTGCCTAGACCAGCATTTATTGCCCATCCCTAATTACCCATGGGGCAATTAAGAGCCAACTACATTGCTGTGGGTCTGGAGTCACATGTAGGCCAGCCAGGTAAGGATGGCAGCTTCCTACCCTAAAGGACATTTAGTGACCCAGATGGGTTTTCCTGATAATCAACAATAGATTCATAGTCAACATTAGACTCTTAATTCCAGATTATTTTTTTGAAATGGCTACAACACATGTTGGCTTTGGGACATTCTGCGGCGATGAAAGATGCTACGTAAGTGCACGTGTCTTGCTTGTGATCAGATGAGTTCTGAGTTTCTGTAATATGTTCCTAATCAGGGCGACATTAGATAGTCGGTGGTTCAGTAGAGATGAGCTAGCGTCTGATGGACTGTCACAGAGGCACGGTAAAGATTCAGCGACCAGCATTGCCTGCAGCTCTGATTCGAGTAAGTGAGAAACATGCTGTACACCTTGTTTCAGAGTCCAACAACTGAGTGTGCTGAGGGATTCAAGAATCTGTCTGGAAAGAGTTTGGAATGCGGGGCTGTCCGTGAGCCAGTTTTCATGTTGCAGTGGGTTTGGTGTGTTTGTATGTGTGTGTGCGCGTGTGTCTGTCTGCATGGGTAAGAGTGTGTGTGTCTGTTTTCTGTGTCTCTGTATGTGTGTGGTTCCAGCTCCATCAAAGAGGCAAGTGTTTGGCATGTACCTTGGATCCTTGATTAGAGAATCCAAACCCAACATAAACATCCTCCTCTTCACCTCTTGTGGAGTGGGGAAGCCTTTGGAGATGCTGGGAAAACATGGGCTGGATTCTTTTCTATCTGTTAGTGAGCACTTGGTGGCTTTGAAGTGGGGAAGCTATCCCAGTGATGCAGTGGTTGGCCCCTGCAGAGCCAAACACCCCTCGAGTCTGGCTGTTTGTTTGTAGCACTCAGCACTGAGCCAGGAGGTTCTGTATCTGAGTTCCACATTGGAAAGTTAAACACACAATGCAGAATGGTGCTACCTGACAGGGAGTACTGCCATCAGAGGTGATAGAGTTTTGTTCAGTTGAAGTATTAAATTCAGGGATCTCTACTCAGGATTATCTGAACCCATGGCACTACTGCGAATGAGGATATTTCTCCCTAATGACCCATGCTTCCTCTCATCTTAAAGTGATCAAGGTGGTGAAATAAACAGAATTAACATCAGTGTTGCCCTTCACTGTGACATATTCCATCAACTATTACAAAGGGAACTTCATAAATTTTGATTAAGTCTGTGTGGTATTATCACTTAACTATTAATCCAGAGACTTGAGTAATGTTCTGGGAAACCTGGCTTTGAATCCTGCCATGACAGATGGTGGAAGTCGAGTTCAACAAAAATGGAGAATTAAGAGTCTAATGATGAATGAAGCCACTGTCAATTGTTGGAAAAGCCCATCTGGTTCAGTAATGTCCCTTAGGGAAGGAAGTTGCCATCCTTACCTGGTCTGGCCTCCATGTGACTCCAAACCCACAGCAATGTGGTTGACTCTTAACTGCCCTCTGGGTAATTAGGGATGGGCAATAAACACTGGCTCTAATCCATTGCTATTAATCGCTTTGAAACATTGAGGTCAGAAAAGGCATCACATGACTGCAAGTACACTCGGGAAGAAAGAATATTTGTACTCATCATTGCTATCCCCTTGCTATCTCCAAGTCTTTTGAACTGAAAGTAAATCTCCCTCTAAACTGTCCCCATCAACCGCTCCCAGGACAGAGACAGCATGGGGTTACACACAGAGTAAAGCTTCCTCTACACTGTCCCCCTCAACCACTCCCAGGACAGGGACAGCACAGGGTTAGATACAGACCAATGCTTCCTCTACACTGTCCCCATCAAACACTCCCAAGACAGGGACTGCACCAGATTAGATACAGAGTAATGCTCCCTCTACACTTTCCCCTCAAACACTCCCAGGACAGGGACAGCATGGGTTAGATACAGAGTAAAGTTCCCTCTACATGGTCCCCCATCAAACACTCCCAGGATAGGAACAGCATGGGGTTAGATACAGAATAAAGCTCTCTCTACACTGTTCCCCCATCAAACACTCCCAGGATAGGAACAGCATGGGGTTAGATACAAGAATAAAGCATCCTCAACACTGTCTCCCATTAAACACCAACAGGACAGGGACAGCATGGGGTTAGATACAGAATAAAGCTCCGTCTACACTGTCCCCCGATCAAACACTCCCAGGACAGGGACAGCACGGGGTTAGGTACAGAGTAAAGCTCCCTCTGCTTTTTTAAGCAGCAAGTCACAAAATATTTAAATAGCCCCTGCTGGGGCACTGTAACAAAAACGCAAATTAACTGTCTCATGAAATGTTATGTCATGAAATGGCACCTTATTAAATTAAAGTAATGTTATCCGGGCTGATGATGCAGCCAGTGTCCGTGATATACACCGCTCTGTAATGTACCAGTGAGCACGGCTTGCTCCCTGACTGGGGATACCTGAGGGTGGACATAACCACAAGTATGGGGCAGACAGTCCGGAACAGCGACCACCCCACACCCTGCCTTTACCTTCGAACACAGCAAACCCTTTTTTCCTACAGTCCACAAGTTGCAGGTAATCATTCCCTTCATTGCAAGGGCCTCTCCAGCTTGCCATAGGTTCTGCAGAGTACAGAACATTCCTGGAATTCTTGGCATTAAGCTCGATGATATTCCAACATCATTCTCTCCTCACTCCCTTGGCTTCACCTTCCTCTTGTTTCCAGGCTGGTTGGTGTTTCCAATTAAATCAGATTGTCTTTTCCAAAGAGAGAGAGAGAGAGAGGGGGAGAGACCCCTTGTTTTGGAGGTTCACCATGGAAATCAAATCGCCAATCCTAGGCATGAATCTCCTTTGTATTCTCCCCAGGGTAGGGATATTAAAACCATAACGTGCGATGCCTAAAATTTATTATTCCCAATGAGACCAAGTCCGTGAGGTGGGGATGGGATTTCCAGGGAAATTGTGATTTAAAGAGCTAAGAATCCCACATGTTTCTTTAACCTGCCTCTATTTAATTGGTCTACTTTTGAAGGCTCCTGAATGATAAAGACTTGATAATGTTGACCCAGCTGTGATCTTGGACGCTGTTCTCAATCCTGCATTTACCCCTCTCCCCCTCACTGCTACCCCCTCCCTCACCCTGCCCCGACTCCAGTTCCACACAGACACAAGCTCACAATGTTCACGCTGATGTTTCCTCCTACCGTCCACCCTGTTTACATCATGTTCCTACATGCAAACCTTTCAACATTTCTATCAAAGGAGATAGGGGAATGGGGAAGAAGGAGAGACCTGCATTTCTGTGGTGCCTTTCATGATCTCGGGACATCCCAAAGGGCTTCACAGTCAGCAAAGTACGTCATTACTTGTTGAAGTGTTGGAATTTCAGCAGCTAATCTGTACACAGCATGATCCCGCGGACACCAATTTGATAATGAGCACCTAATCTGTTTGTGATGTTGTTTGAGAGGAGTTTTGTACTGGTCAGAATTCCAGCTTCAATTCAATTGGAAGATGGTAGCCCCAAAGTGGGACAGACATAGTGGGCAGTGGTGTTGCTCCTGGCTCAGTACCCCTTCCCATGACCATAGGGTACAGGAAGAGGGATTAAGGGATTAAACAAAGTTATTAAGGGATCTGGGCCAAAGGGGAAGATCATATTGAGGTATTCAAGATGATAAAAGGTTTGGATAAAATAGATGGGGAGCAGACGCTTCCTCTTGTGGGGCATTCTAGGATGAGAGGTTATAGTCTTAGGATAAGGGGGAACAAATTTAAAACAGAGTTGAGGAGAAACTACTTCTCCCAAAGGGGTGTGAATCTGTGGGATTCCCGACCCCAAAGTGTGGTGGATGCTGGGACAGTGAGTAAATTTAAGGAGGAGTTAGACAGATTTTTAATTGATAATGGGTTGGAGGGATATGGGGAGAAGGCAGGAAAATGGGGGTGAGGAGCATATCAGCCATGATTGAATGGCGGAGCAGACTCGATGGGCTGATTGGCCTAATTCTGCTTCTCTTTTTTATGAGCTTAGGACTAAAGGCAGGTTTATGGAGTTGATCCACAAATCAGCCTTGTCTCACTGAATGGAGGAACTGGCTTAAGACGTTGAAATAACCTCCTCCTATTCCCATGTTTCTACACAGGATCTACATTGGGAGTTAGTCAATAGAAAAGAGTAATCCAGTTTTATATTCTCTATTTCCTTTGATGTTGGCCGCCTTATTTATTTACCAACTCAGGAAGACTATCCATCTTAATATCCACGACAATGTCAGTGACTCTTAATTGCCCTCAGCAATGGGCAATAAATGTTGGCTTGGCCAGTGACACCCACAATCCTGTGAATGAATTTTAAAAGTTTAAAACTCCTTTGTTTTTTAAGCTGTAAGTGTAAAAAGTAGGCCATTCAGCCCCTCGAGCCTGCTCCACTTTTCAATCTGATCATAGGTGGGCGGCACGGTGGCACAGTGGTTAGCACTGCTGCCTCACAGCGCCAGAGACCCGGGTTCAATTCCCGCCTCAGGCGATTGACTGTGTGTAGTTTGCACGTTCTCCCCGTGTCTGCGTGGGTTTCCTCCGGGTGCTCCGGTTTCCTCCCTCAGTCCAAAGATGTGTAGGTCAGGTGAATTGGCCATGCTAAATTGCCCGTAGTGTTAGGTAAGGGGTAAATGTAGGGGTATGGGTGGGTTTTGCTTCGGCGGGTCGGTGTGGACTTGTTGGGCCGCAGGGCCTGTTTCCACACTGTAATCTAATCTGAATCTAAATCTAAAGCTGATCTGGTTGTGGTCCTAAATACAATTTCCAGCCAATTCCTGAGAACCATTGATTCCCTGGTTATTCACAAATCTGTGTAATCTCTGTCTTAAGGACCATCAACGACCTTGCCTCCTCCTTCAGAGACTGATGATACTCTGTATCCTTAGATTTCATTGGGAGATCCCTGGTTTTCAAACGTTCTGCATCTGTTTCCAGTCTTCATTTGAGACAGAGATGAGTAGGAATTTCTTCTCTCAGAGAGCAGTGCATCTGTGGGATTCTTTACCCCAGAGGGCTGTCGAGGCTGAGTCATTGCGTATATTGAAGGCTGGGAGAGAAAGAGACAGGTATTTAATGAGGAAGGGAATTGAGGGTTGCAGGGAAAAGGTAGGAAAGTGGAGGTGAGGATTATCAGATCAGGCATGATCTCATTGAGTGGTAGAGCAGGATCAATGGGCTGAATGGCCCATTTCTGCTCCTTACATCTTATGTTCTTTCACAAGGGGAACTACCCTCTCTGATCCTTTCTGTTAAACTCTACTGACGATTTTATGTACCTCAATTGGATAGAATTATAGAGATGTACAGCATGGAAACAGACCCTTCGGTCCAACTTGTTCATGCCGACCAGATATCCTCAATTAATCTAATTCCATTTGCCAGCACTTGGCCCATGTCCCTTTAAACCCTTCCTATTCATATACCCATCCAGATGCCTTTGAAATGTTGTAATTGTACCAGCCCCTACCACTTCCTTTGGCAGCTCATTCCATATACGCACACCCTCTGCAGAAAAGGTTGCCCCTTAAGTCTCTTTTAAATTTTTCTCATTTCACTTTAAACCTATTTCCTCTAGCTTTGGGCTCCCCTACCCTGATAATAACTTAAACTGGGCACTCACTTTGTCAAAACAAAAAGTAAAAGTTCTTCAGGTGTTCGGAATCAGAAACGAAAGCATAAATTGCTGGAAAAGCTCAGCAGGACTGGTAGCATATGTGGAGAGAAATCAGAGTTAACGTTTCGAGTTGAGTCACCCTTCCTAAGAAGTTTGTTGCTGCGTGAAGGGCTGGTTCTGAAGTGAGGACTCTCTCTGGAATGGGTATACACACAACTGCAAGGTGAAACACGATACCTGTCCCCGTAGTGCCAAACCATGGGAGTCGCCAGTCCCAACAAGGACAGGATATCGCCCATCTCTAGTTTTCCCTGAGGAGATATTGTTGAGTCACCAAGCGGACAACTGAGTGACTTGCTCAGGCATTTCACAGGGGAACTAAGAACCAACGGCTCTGGGAATCTGTATTCACGTGGAGGTCAGACCACGTACGGACAGGGCAGCAGACTTCCTTCCCTGAGGGCTATTTGTGAATTGCATGAATTTTTCAGACAGTCTGGTAGTTTGACCTTTGCTATTACTAAGACTCATTTTCATTCCACATCTATTAAATTTACTGAATTTAAATTCCTCCAGTGGTCACGGCGATATTTTAATTCTAGCCTCGGCTTCAGTCCAATGGCCCTTGTGTCGTTGTCCCCTTGTCCAAGTGGACAGTGAGGTGCTGGTGCGTGAGATCCATCTGCAAACCCAGGGCATTTTGCCAAATGGGGAAACGATGCATGGATCTTTTAAATTATTGGGTGCCAAGTGGGTGCAAACATGAAATAAGAGAACAGAGCAAAAGCAATGAAGTTGAAGGTTTACCTGTTAAAGCAGGTGGAGGCAAAACCAAACTGTGACAGGGTGTGTGTGTTTGCCTGTGAGTGTTTGCCTGTGTGTGTGTGTGTGAGTGTTTGCCTGTGAGTGTGTTTGTGTGTGTGTGTGTGCGCGAGCGTGCGCTGTCCCTTTAAGACAGTGCAATGCTAGCTCATCAAATCTGTCCTCCTGAACTGTTTCGGCATATTAAAAGGTCATGGACGAGTTACTGAGCGTTCCACTGCTGTTGTATAATCTGTTACTGTATAACAACTAAATCAGCAGTGCAAAAGCAATGAATGTTGGGTCTGTCTTCAGCGAGACAATGGCTTCTCTTCTGTGGAGTATGTGCCTCTGTGATAGGCCACTGTGGGTCAGAGGAATTTTATTTATTGAGGAACTAATTTTCTACATCACTGGGAGGGGAAGGAAGGGGCTTGCGTTTTTACAGCATCTAATCACCTCTCTCCAAATGTCCCAATATGAAATGAGTTTGCTCCTGTGAAGCATCTTGGCATGTTTTTGCAACACTGACGGTGTTTTTTTCCCAATACATCTCTATATGTACTGGTTTAGGAGCAGCAATTGACCGTTCCAACTCTCTAATCTGTTTTCCCATTCTATTACAAATGATCTGGGTCCTGGTATACACACACACACAGAGGTACAGGTACACACATGAGCAATCACAGGTATACACATGGACACACAGGTACAGGTTTTCATACCGTCACAGGTACACACATTGACACAGTTACAAGTACACATACAGGTATACACATGGATAGACTCTCAGACACAGTATAGGCATGTGGATACACAGGTACACTCAGACATGGGTACACACATGCACACAGACACGTACATGCGCACACACAAACACAAGTACACACACACAGAAACACATACAGATTCAGGTACGCGTGGGAACATCTCTACATCAACACCAAAGGAATCCTTCATTGTTGTGAATGTCTGTACCTCTCTATTTTCTCTCTTACCTAATGGATCAGTAAGCGTCAGACTGCTTCTGTTGGACAGTAGTCAGAGGTATTTAGCAAGACCAGGAAGAGAATTTGGGAACTTTCATTAACATTAAAAGTTGCTTGGATATGAAAACAAATTCAAACTAAAATTAACAAATGAACCAAAGTGTTATGGAAAGATCTGGAATTAATTACTTGAAAGATTGTTGGAAGCAAATTCGACTTTCAAAAAGATATTGGCTATATACTTAAAAAGGGGAAATGTACAAAGTCATAGGGATAGCCTGGAGAAAATCAGACACTTCTTCCCATTGGATGTGGATGTCAACCATGATAGGATGCAGAGCTGGGCTGAGAGGTGGCAGATGGAGTTTAATGTGGACAAGTGTGAGATGATACACTTTGGACGGAGTAATTGGAATGCAAAGTACTGGGCTAATGGTAAGATTCTTGGGAGTGCAAAGGAGCAGAGAGATCTTGGTGTCCATGTACACAGATCCCTGAAAGTTGCCACCCAGATTGACAGGGTTGTTAAGAAGGCATACAGTGTTTTGGCCTTTATTAATAGAGGGATTGAGTTTCGGAACCAGGAGGTTATGCTGCAGCTGTACAAAGCTCTGGTATGGCCACACTTGGAGTATTGTGTACAGTTCTGGTCACCGCATTATAAGAAGGATGTGGAAGCTTTGAAAAGGCTGCAGAGGAGATTTACTAGGATGTTGCCTGGTATGGAAGGAATGTCTTATGAGGAAAGGCTGAGGGCCTTGAGACTGTTCTCGTTAGAAGAAGGTTGAAACGTGACTTAATAGAGATATAAGATAATCAGAGGGTTAGATAGGGTGGACAGGGAGAGCCTTTTTCCAAGTATGG
>NC_057727.1:5417647-5426815 GCF_004010195.1 Chiloscyllium plagiosum
GTGTAGGTTAGATGAGCTTCAGATTGGTATGACAGGTCGGCGCAACATCGAGGGCCGAAGGGCCTGTACTACGCTGTAATGTTCTATGTTCTATGATACAGTTGGCTTGGAGTCACAAGCAGGCCAGGATTGCAGATTTCCTTCTCTGAAAGACATTGGTCAATCAGGTGGGCTTTTCCACCAGTTAGAGTCCGAGAGTCTTAGAAATGTACAGCACAGAAACAGACCCTTTGGACCAACTCAACCATGCCGACCAGATAGCCTAAATTAATCTAGTCCCATTTGCCAGCATTTGGCCCATACCCCTCTAAACCCTTCCTATTCATATACCCATCCAGATGCCTTTTGAATGTTGTAATTGTACCAGCACCTCTTCTGGCAGCTTATTCCATAACCGCACCATCTGATGGCTTCACACTCACCTCGACTGAGTATTGCTTCCTATTTTCAAATCCAATGAATGCTGCTGAGGTGGGTCTTGACCCTACATTGCCAGATCATTAACCTGAGTCTCTGGATAACCAGGTTTGATTAGATTAGATTACAGTGTGGAAACGGGCCCTTCGGCCCAACAAGTCCACACCGACCTGCCGAAGCGCAACCCACCCATACCCCAACATTTACCCCTTACCTAACCCCTTACCTCTTTGAGAAAGAGTCTCCACAGATCCCACTGAGTCTTTTCAGAAAATTTCAGTGTTTTTTTTCCTCTGGATAAGTACATTCCCATGCTGACACCATCCGTTACCATGAATCCTTTCAAAGGGCTGGCACGTGGAGCAAATGACCGCCTTTCTGTGAACAAAGCTTCAGTTTCACAAGGCCAGACCACCCTGGAGTTAGATTGGCCGTTCTGGGCCTTGGGAAGGATCTAATGGGAGCACTGTGTGGGTCCAACAGAATGATAGCTGAACTTTGTGAAAGTTAAACTACTAGGAGAGAGGGTTATGTTGCCCTGGAACATTGAAGCATAAGGGGTGATCTGACTGACCTGTTCAAGATTTTTCAGTGGAAGAGATGGGGTGGTCAGAGAGAAAGCATTTCCTCTGGGTCGGGGTGGAATGTAAAAATTAGATCATTTGGAGATTGAAACAAAAAAAACTGCAAAGAATTATAGAAGTTGAAAAGTCTTCTACAAGTTAGAAATGATGCTTGAAAAATTAGTCTTCAGACTGAGATTGATAGAATTTATTTGCATATTTTACAATTCCTCTACCTAACAAACAATTAATCCTGAGACTCTCTTGTCAGTTCTGCCCTTCACCAGCTGGTTTTCTGGCATATATCTGAAGGGTTAATGAGCTTCCGCTTGTTCATCTGAAATCGTTTATAGAAAATGCTGCGCAGACAACTTTTGCCTCTTGCTCATATTTTGTAGTGTTTCCTTATTGAGCTTATGATCATGTTTCATCATAGCCTCCTGAACAAGCTGATTGTCTTCTGCTGTCTTGACCGGAAATGGGGGAGGTTATTTTTAGATCCGCTGGGGATGTTCATTGTAGGATTGGGTTACAACGATCACTGGATTGTTTGTGTACTGTTGGAATCAATCTGATCTCCTCCAGAGTATGTGAAGGCAGAACAATCAATTCTTTTTGTAAATTGTCCACACGTGTCCTCATCATCCCCTGCCATCTCCCCCACTCCCATAACCCTTTGAGATCTTCGGGCAACTGTCTGTGTGTAGTTTGCACATTCTCCCCGTGTCTGTGTGGGTTTCCTCCGGGTGCTCTGGTTTCCTCCCACAGTCTAAAATGTGCAGGTTTAGGTGGGTTGGCTGTGGAAAATGCAGGGTTACAGGATAGGTTGAGATGCTGTTTGTCGTGTCAGTATATAATTGTTGAGCTGAAAGGTCTCTTTATGCGCTATAGGAATTCTGTGATTTTCTCCACCACCAATAGTTACAGAGTCATAAACATGCGCAGCATGGAAACAGACCCTTCGGTCCAACTTGTCCATGCTGACCAGATATCTCAACCCAATCTAGTCCCACCTGCCAGCACCCGGCCTATATCCCTCTAAACCCTTCTGATTTAGATACCCATCCAGGTGCCTTTTAAATGTTGTAATTGTACCAGCCTCCACCACTTCCTCTGGCAGCTCATTCCATATATGCATCACCTTCTGTGTGAAAAAAATGCCCCTTAGATCCCTTTTAAATCTTTCCTCTCTCACCTTAAAAATATGCTCTCTAGTTTTGGACTCTCCCACCCCTCGGAAAATAATCTTGGCTACTCACCCTATCAAGAGCTGAAAATGTGTTGCTGGAAAAGCGCAGCAGGTCAGGCAGCATCCAAGGAGCAGGAGAATCAACGTTTCGGGCATGAGCCCTTCTTCTCTTGCTCCTTGGATGCTGCCTGACCTGCACTTTCCCAGCAACACATTTTCAGCTCCGATCTCCAGTATCTGCAGTCCTCACTTTCTCCTACTCACCCTATCAATGCCTGTGGCTTTAGTTCATGTTCTCCAACACAAGAACAGAAATTGTTGGAGAAACTCAGCAGGTCTGGTGACAGCTGCAGAGAAAGAGAGAGAGAAAAACAGAGTTAATGTTTTAGGTCCAGTGACTTTACTTCTCAGAAGAGTTAGACCAGAACCGAAACGTTAACTTTGCTTTCTCTCTCCACAGATGCTGCCACATCTGATTTTCTGCAGCAATTTCTGTTTTTGTTTTAGATTTCCAGCATCTGTAGTTCTTCATATGACCTTAACTTTAAACCTTTTATCTCTCTCTCTCTCTCTTTCTCTGCTCTTCCAAGGTGCTTCTGAAAACGTACCACTTTCACCAAATGTTTGCCTATTTGTCCCAGTGGCATTTGTGGTCTTTTTGTTGGTACATCTGTCATGGAGCACCTTTTGCAGGTTAGAATGCTGCTATTTATTTTCCCGAAGCTGCTAAATGACACTGTGCAGACCTTCGACCTGTCCGGCCACCTCATTCAGTTATGGCTGCATTGTGCCAAATGCTGTGCTCCCTTCAGATCCCCATCTCCAGGTTTAGGTCTCAGCTCCACACTGAACAAAGAACTCTCAATTCTGGCTGGTTGCTTGCATCTGTAACACAATCAATGTGACAACACTAAAACATTCAACGCATTGACCACAGTAATGCAATAATGTGTTTTCAGTATGATTTACATTATTGCCTTCTGTGCTTGGTTATTTAAAACCTGTTACCCAAACCACAGTTTGTCCACCTACATAAGCTGTTGCAGTCCAAGAAATAATTGTGTGTGAAGTGCTTGAGACATTTCTGTCAATGAGAATAATTCCTGAATTGCATAAAGTCTGTCTCTGTCTCTCTCCCTATTCATTCTTCTGAGTCTGTCTCTCTGTGTCTTGCTGTCTGTCTACCTCGCTTTCTACCTGTTTTACTGTCTGCTTCATTGCCTTCCCGTCTTGCTGTCTGTCTCATACTGTCTGTCTGTCTGGCTTGCCTAAATCACTGAGGAGAAAGTGAGGTCTGCAGATGCTGGAGATCAGAGCTGGAAATGTGTTGCTGGAAAAGCGCAGCAGGTCAGGCAGCATCCAGGGAACAGGAGAATCGACGTTTCGGGCATAAGTCCTGAAGAAGGGCTTATGCCCGAAACGTCGATTCTCCTGTTCCCTGGATGCTGCCTGACCTGCTGCGCTTTTCCAGCAACACATTTCCAGCTCTTGCCTAAATCACTGCCTGTTGTTGTCTTTCTGTTTGTCTGTCTCACGCTGTTAGTCTTGCTGTCTCGCACTCTCTTTGCCACTCTCTCCCAGTGTTGTTGACTGTCTGTCTGGCTATACAGACAGATGATATTAGTTTGGAATTGCATCATGGTCGGAAAGACAAGGTGGACCAAAGGGGCTGTACCTGTATTGTATTGTTCTATGTTTGTCTGCCTGTCTCACACTTTCTCTCTTTGCCACGCTGTCTGTGTGTTGGTGTCTGTCTGTGTCCATTGTAGTATTTTCCCAAGTGACCATTTATGGCACCTTGCGCGATTTGCTTCCTCCCCCAGTCTGTGGGACTGGGTAAGGGCTGCAGGAGATTATTCACTGCCACCAACCCTCCCTTGATTGGGTCCATCTCGTGATTGTGGGTAGAGGGCACAGAACCATAGAGAGTCTACAGAAGAGGCTCTGTCCTTATATAAGAAGACGGTTTATTACAGAATAACAAGAAGTTCACCCATATTTGATAAGGCCAAATGACCAGGATCTTAGGGATCTGGTGTGTGAACATTAACCCCTTCAGAACAATTGTTTCACACATCATCTGTCTCTGTCTCTGGGAATTGAGAAGAGGTTACAGAAGGAGATTGTGGGACTGAATGTAATTGTTCCACCTTCTGCAGTGACTTGCAGAGCTGGATCCAGGCCAATCCCTCAGTGCAGTGGTGCAGGGTTCACATAGACCAGTTTAAAATTTCAGTTGGGAATTGGAAAGGAGGTCAGGAGTAAACGATAGGTACTCTGGAGTCAAGTGCAATGCAAGTTGTCAGGCAGGGCTATTGAAAACACCTTTCCAATCAAAGTTCAGAAATGTTATGGACACACCTCTGTAGCAGATGGGTCTTGAACCTAAGCCTCCTAGCCCAGAGGTAGGGACACTACCACTGTACCCTAAAGGATAGCCATTGGATTCAATGCAAAACAATTGGTTCTGTTTGTTGGGAGAGGTTTATTGGTGGAGAAACAAGACTTACCGAGTTTTGCGAAGATTTGTAGCTCAGGTTGAGGTTTTGGATGTAGGTTTGCCTGCTGAGCTGGAAGGTTAATTTTCAGATGTTTCGTCACCATAATAGATAACATCATCATTGAGCCTCCGGACGAAGCACTGCTGGCATGGCCCGCTTCCTATTTGTGTTTAGGTTTCCTTGGGTTGGTGATGTCACTTACCATACTCTGAGGAAAAGAACAGGAAATGACATCACCACAGGAAATGGCATCGCCAACCCAAGGAAATCTAAGCACATAAATAGAAAGCGGGCCATACCACCAGTGCTTCATCTGGAGGCACACTGAAGATGTTACCTAGTACAGTAATGAAACATCTGAAAACAAACCTTCCAGCTCACGAGAAAACCTACGTCCAGAACAAGACTTACCTTTACTAAGAGAAGGAATGAAAAAAAACCCTGTGTTCTCTCGTCACCTGCTGTCTGGAACAATGGCTCAGTGGTTAGCACTGCTGCCTCACAGCACCAGGGATGTGGGTTCGATTCCAGCCTTGGGCGACTGTCTGTGTGGAATTTGCACGTACTTTCCATTTCTGCGTGAGTTTCCTCTGGGAGCTCTGGTTTCTTCCCACAGTCCAAAGATGTGCAGGTTAGATGGGTTGGCCATGCTAAACTGCCCCTCAGGTCTAAGGATGTGGAGGCTGGGTGGATTAGCCATGGGCAATGCCGGGTGACAGGGATGGGTCTGGGTGGAATGCTCTTCGGAGGGTTGGTGTGGATCCGATGGGCTGACTGGCCTATGTCCACACTGTAGGGACTGCGTGAGATTTATTTACAAACACAAGGAAAATCTGGAGGCAATCCAAACCCTTCACAGCCTCCGCTTTCTCAGTGTCCGATCAGCATTGGCTCTGAGTTTTACAAAGTCAAACACTTTCCAGAGCCTGGCTCTTGTGACTGCTAGTTTGAGTCACCATGGCGGCGAGGGGATAGGTTGGTGGAAACGTTTAAATTGCAGCCCAATTATATTTGTGGTGGTTGGTATTTTAGTTACTTATTTTGAGTGCTTGGAAAGCAAATACCCATCAGTTACATCGTTCCTGGCCTGCGATTAACTGGTGCCTTGAAAGATTTCTGTGAATTAATCAAGTACAATTTTACCTCATTATTTCACTTTAAAAGAGGCAACAGCAATAAACCATTTTAGGATATGGCAGAATAACTAGTTTCTTTGGATTGACCAGACACTGAACTGGACACAGTCAAAAAGTGTGGCGCTGGAAAAGCGCAGCTAGTCAGGCAACATCTGAGGAGCAGGACAGTCGATGTTTCGAGCATAAGCTCTTCATCAGGAATGTCATGGAGGCCCAAGGGGGCTGAGAGAGAAATGAGAGAGGGTTTGGGTTGGGGGGAAGGTAGCTGGGAATGCAATAGGTGGAGGGTGGGGTAAAGGTGATAGTTCGGAGGGGGAGGGTGGAGTGGATAGGTGGGAAGGAAGATGGACAGGTAGGACAGTTCAATTCACAGAAATCTTTCGAGGCACCAATTAATCGCAGGCCAGCAACTATGTAACTGATGGGTGTTTGCTTTCCAAGTACTCAAACCAGGTCTTCTCCGACCTATCACAATCACCTCCTCGGATGCTGCCTGACCTGCTGTGCTTTTCCAGTACCACACCCTTGACTCTAATCTCCAGCATCTGCAGTCCTCACTTTCCCCCAACTGAATTGGACACACCATATATACACTGAGGTCAGCAGAGTAGGTCAGAGGCTGGGAATCCTGCAGCGAGTTGCTCACGTCCTGACCCTTGTCCATCGTCTCCAAGGCACAAGTTGGGAGTGCGATGGAATACTGTACCGGACTAAGATGGGGGCTTTTATTAAACTGAAGGAACCCATTGCAGATCAGCTTCCCCATGAATTCCTCATAAGTACAAGATTAAGAAGAACGCAAGTTCGGAGTCGAGTAGGCTCTAAGCTTGCACTGCCATGTTGCCCTCCCTGGACCAGCCATATAAATACCCAGCTGCAGGATCCAGCAGTGAGTAGCTCACCTCCTGACTCCCTCCATCTCCAAGGCACAAGTCAGGAGTGTGATGGAATATTCCCACCTTGCCTGGATGGGGGCAGCTCCAGCAACATTCAAGAAGCTCGACACCATCCAGGACAAAGCAGCCGCTTGATTGGCACCACATCCATAAGCATCCACTCCCTCCACCACCGATGCTCAGTAGTAGCAGTATGGACTATCTACAAGATGTACTGCAGAAGTTCACCAAAGATCCTCAGACTGCACCTTCCAAACCCAGGACCAAAGCTGATACCGCTCAAATCCTGTGAATGAATGAAAATGTTTTACCCCTCAGCTCCACTTTCCCTCTTTATCCCAATTTAACTCACCTCCAGGATGTGGGTGTCACTGGATGGGGTCAGCATCTATTACACATCTTTCATTGTCCTTGTGAAGGTGATGGTGAACTGCCTTCCTGAACTGTCCATATGGTTGGAGGGATAATTCTGTTCAGTATGGAATTCCAGGACATTGACCCAGCAACAGTGATAGCATGGCGATATATTTCCAAGTCAGGGTGGTGTGTGGCTTGGGGGGGGGGGAGGGGGGATGTACCTGAAGCCTTTGTCCTTCTAGATAGAAGTGGTCATTGGAAGGCCTTGTTGAGGGAGCCTTGGCTCCAGTACGTCTTGTACATGCTGCAGGATCTAGATAGAATGTGCAGGGAGTGGACAGCGTGAATGTTTAAGATGAATGGAGTGCCAATCTAGCGGCTGCCTTGCCCTAGATGGTGTCAAGCTTCTTGAGTGTTGTTGGAGCTGCACCCATCCAGGCAAGTGGGGAGTATTCCACCACACTCCTGACTTGTGCCTTGTTGATGGAGGTAGTCAGGAGGTGAGTTACTCGCTGGTGGATCTTGTAGCCTCAGGGTTTATATGGTTTGTCCCAAGAGGACAGTGCAAGCTTGGAGCCTGTTCTGCTCTTGGTTTGTGACCTTCTTAATCAAGTGCTTCCTAGGATGTAGTGGGGAAGCCGAACTGAGGGTTTATTAACCTTTAGTTCAATAAACATGCCCACCTTTGTCTCGTACAGGGTTTGAGACCACTATGGCCCATTGTAAGGGAAGAAATGATGTCCCATTTCTTGTGTGCTGCATTCTCCTGGAATCTGAGGACGTTGGCAGCCATTTTATGTACAGTAAGATCCCAGAAATGGGATCAATATAGTGACCATACATTTTGTTTGCAGAATAAAGTTCTGTGTTGTTTAGTGACGAGGTATTCATCACACCGCGGGGAGGGGAAACTCATCTAGTGCCATGGGTCTTTTATATTTGTTTCAGCGGGCACACCAGTGTTTCATTCCAAAGGCGGCGCCCCCTGTAGTGCAGTTGTCCCACTGTGTTGCATTGGGAGTGTCAGCCTGAGTTAAATTCATAAGAATAAGGCCATTTGGCCCATCGAGTCTGCCCCACCATTCGATCATGGCTGATATGCTCCTCACCCCCATTTTCCTGCCTTCTCTCCATACCCCTCCAACCCATTATCAATTAAACATCTGCCTAACTACTCCTTAAATTTACTCACTGTCCCAGCATCCACCACACTTTGGGGTCGGGAATCCCACAGATTCACACCCCTTTGGGAGAAGTGGTTTCCCCTCAACTCTGTTTTAAATTTGTTACCTTTAAGACTCTGTTTCTGGAGTGGGTCTTGAACCCTGAACCTTCGAGCTTCGTATGTCCAGAACTACCAGCCCAGCTCTGTGTTGGGTGGTGCAGAGCTGTGGTTAGTTTCTGACGGTCCTGTGGAACGATGTGTCTGGAAGCGTGCTTGCCAATAGTCCTGGCAACTTGCATTGCACAATGGGCAGCGGCTTTAATAAAGCCTTCCAAAGGCACCCCTCCACTCCCACCACCCGCCGTGTTGCCGATAGCTCAGTGGTTGGCAGCCCCCTGCAGGACTTAGTTGGGGAGGGTCTTCATCAGACTGGGAAGTGGGTGGTCCTGACCCATACAGCTGGCCTGAACCTTCACCAGCGTCAGAACTGACTGGGCAGCTGGTGATGAATATTCCTCAGTCACAGGCTGGGTTTTACTCAGCACCGACATACGGATTATTATAATAGGTCAGGCACTGCTCAAGCTTATCAATTCTGTGATGGGTTCCTCTTAAGACATCACTGTCTCCTCGTGAAGCTCCGGCAAATTATTCATGTTGTTTCTGATACTCACTGCAGTTAATGTGTGGGGGAGGTGGGATAATGCGTCACCACATATTGTACTGTTTCGATATTCTTTTGAATTGCCTCTTCTTCTCTTGCCTTATTTTTCTGTTTGTATTTTTTCTTTCCCTCTCTTTCTTTCTGTCTATCCATTTTTCTCTCTGTCCTGTTTTCTCTGTATTTCTCCCTTTCTCTGTCCTTTTTCCCTTCCTTTCTCTTTCTAGCTGTCTCCCTATCCCTTTCTCTCTGTCCTTTGCTCTCTCTC
Organism: Chiloscyllium plagiosum; assembly: GCF_004010195.1. Taxonomy (NCBI): domain Eukaryota; kingdom Metazoa; phylum Chordata; class Chondrichthyes; order Orectolobiformes; family Hemiscylliidae; genus Chiloscyllium; species Chiloscyllium plagiosum. The sequence goes on from NC_057727.1 coordinate 5,426,801, forward strand.
CCTCTTTTTCTTTCT
>NC_057727.1:5426960-5456699 GCF_004010195.1 Chiloscyllium plagiosum
TTCTCTTTCTCCCTGTCCTTTTCTCTCTTCCCCCCTTCTTCTGTTCTTTCTCTCTCTCTTTCTCTGTCTCCCCTTCTCTTCCTCCCTGTCCTTTTCTCTCTCTGCCTTTTATCTGTCCCTCTTCCTTTCATACTCTCTCTCCCTTTCTCGTCTCTCTCTGCTTTCGTTTTCCTCTGACCTTCTCCTTCTCTCTCCCGTTCTCTTCCTCAGAACCACCCTTGCTGTAGCCTGTCACCTTAACCCCCTTTATTGCTGGGAAGCAGGAGACTTGCCAAAACCTGTTCCTGAGGTGCCTGTTGGGAGTGGTGGACCACCTTTGCACTGAATTGTTTGGAAGCTATGCCCCTCCAGTGGCCCCACCCCCCAACATCAAGTTGTTTGGTTTCCCCAGTGGGACAGAGGCTGAGAGTTCAAATCCCACCAGGAGGCTAGAACACACAGCGAAAGGGTCAATTGTCCCAAACGAATGCAAGTGGTTTATTAACATTCTTTAGTGGAGAGAAATATATCGCCTGCCTTGTACCCATGTGTAACTCCAGTCCTTGACTCTGCCTTGCCAAGTCACCTTTGCTTTTTGTGGGAAATAAATTAGGCTGATCCAAACACTGGGAGAGAGACAGAGAAAGAGTGCAAAATAAATGCAGTCCGGGTTGTATTTATTAATGGCCATAACTGGCTTAAATCTTTAGCAGGGACAACAACATTTGAATTTGTAAGGTGCCCATAACGTGGTGAATTTGCCAAAGGTTGGATTCCATGCTCTCTCTTCACCTGAAGTAAGGAGTTGGGTTACTCAAGCAGGGGACGTTTCTGAACTTCATTTAACTAGCTGCCTTTTCTCTTTGCAGGTTTGATGACCTCAGCAGTTCGGAGGGCGACCTAGATGAAGGATTTGGCTCTACGTGGTTTCCTTCATCCTGAAGTGTTGGGGGGATATAGCAGGTGCAGGGGAGCACAATGGAACCACTCTGTACGAATCGCTGTTCTCGGCCCTCGTGCCTCTGGACATTACTGGTGGCCTCGCACTTGGCCGTGATTGGCCACGCCAAGGGGGCACTACCTCCCTTCAGGACTTTCGAGGTTTCCGACACGAGCCTGACCCACCTGGTCGTCCACAACAAAACTGGAGTTGTCTACGTTGGCGCCGTGGACAAGATCTACAAGTTGGCGGACAACCTGACCACGCTGCGGTCCCATGTGACCGGCCCGGTGGAGGACAACGAGAAATGTTACCCGCCTCCCAGCGTGCAGTCCTGCCCGCACGCCCTGGCGCTGACCAGAAACGTCAACAAGCTGCTGCTCATCGACTACAAGCAGAATCGCCTCATTGCCTGCGGCAGTGCCTTTCAGGGTATATGCCAGTTCCTTCGCCTGGACGATCTCTTCAAGCTTGGGGAGCCTCACCACCGCAAAGAGCATTACCTGTCCAGCGTCAACGAGGCAGCCACCATGTCGGGTGTGATCATTGAGGGACCCAATGGGACCAACAACAAACTCTTCATCGGCACCCCCATTGATGGCAAATCGGAATATTTTCCCACCCTCTCCAGCCGAAAACTAATGGACAATGAGGAAAACGCGGAGATGTTTGGCTTCGTCTACCAGGACGAGTTTGTCTCCTCACAACTGAAGATCCCTTCGGATACTCTTTCCAAATTCCCAGCCTTTGACATCTATTACATTTACAGTTTTAGTAGCGAGCAGTTTGTCTATTACTTAACCCTGCAGCTTGATACTCAGTTGACGTCTCCCGACTCCAACAGCGAACAGTTCTTCACCTCGAAGATCGTCCGGCTGTGTGTAGGTGATCCCAAGTTCTACTCGTATGTGGAGTTTCCCATTGGGTGCCTGAAGGACGGGGTGGAGTACCGCCTCATCCAAGATGCCTACTTAGCCAAGCCCGGAAAATTCCTCGCCCGGTCTCTGGGGGTCTCCGAGAAAGAGGACATCCTCTTCACCGTCTTTTCCCAAGGCCAGAAAAATCGGATGAAGCCACCCCGGGAGTCTGCCCTCTGCCTCTTCACCCTGAGGAAAATCAAACAGAAGATTAAGGAACGGATTCAGTCGTGCTACAGAGGGGAAGGCAAGCTCTCGTTACCCTGGCTTCTCAACAAGGAACTAGCCTGCATTAATTCCGTGAGTACAAAACATTGAGCGATGTTCCACAGTCTACAGCCTTCTCAAAAGCACTTTCCAGACCCACTTTCTGTCTTTGTTTTGTTTCTGAATGGTTGTAAAGTGTAAACACACAGGGAAAATTAAATTGTAAACAGTTGATGCCTGTTAATTGGTGTCACTGTTGGGAATACAATGCAACTGTGGCTTTATGAATGCCAGTTTTAACCACTTAAATTCATTATAAGGTTCCTGTCTTGGCCTTGCCTTCAGGGAAGAAGATGTTGGCCCGGAGCCAGCAAGGCCACTGTGAAACTGCCAGCCAGGCAACAGCTTTCGGTTTGAGAAGTCAGGAAGTTACGCAGAATCTGTGTTAAGCCTTGGTTGGGCCACACTTGGAGTTCGTTGTGTAGATTTGGTCACTCTGTTGTAAAAAGGATATTGTGGAGAAGGTGAGGGGAAGATTTATGAACATGCCACCAGAGATATGTACAGACGTGGAGATCGATTGGGCTATCAGGATGAATAAGCTGGATCTATCTTTCTCATGAACAGAGAAAATTCAAAGGTGCCGAATCTATGGGCCAAGTGCTGGAAAATGGGATTAGAATAATTTTTGACCAGTTCAGACTCAATGAGCCAAAGGGCCTTTTTCTCTGCAGCCAACGCTGTTCCCCATTGGGGAAAAAAAAGTCTACTCTCCTATTCATCCTGCTAAAATATGGAACCTCTCACTTTCCCACATTGTATTCTATCTGCCATTTCTTTGCTCTCTCCCCTCACCTGTCTATGTCCTTCTGCAGCCTCCCTGCTTCCTCAACACTACCTGTCCTTCCACCTATCTTTGTGTCATCTGCAAACTTAGCAACAGTACCCTGGCTTCCTTTGTCCAGATCGTTAATGTATGTTGTGAATAGTTGTTGTGCTAACAGTGACCCCTGTGGAACTCAACTAGTCACTGGCTGCCAACCTGTAGAAGACCCTTTATCCCCACGCTCTGCTGGTCAGCCAATCCTCTATCCATGCCAGTAGCTTGCCCATAACACCATGGGCTTTTACCTTATTTCGCAACTTGCTGTGTGGCTCTTGTCAAAGGCCTTCTGGAAATCCAAATAGATCACATCCACTGGTCCTTCTTTGTCTAATCTGCTCGTTAACTCCTCAAAGAATTCTCTCAGACTTGTCAGGCAGGACCTCCCTTGACAAAGCCACGCTGACTCAGCCCGTTTTACCTTGCACTTGCAACTGCTCTGCAATCTCATTCTTAATAATCGTCTCTAAAATCTTACCAATGACCGAGGTCAGGCTAACTGGCGTATGATTCCCTGTCTTCTGCTTCCATCCCTTAAAAATAAATGTTGCATTAGCCATTTTCCAGTCCTCTGGGGCCCTCCCTGACCCCAGAGATTCCTGAAAGATCACTGCCAAAGCCTCCACAATCTCCCCAGAGAGTCTTTGTCACTTACTTGAAGAGTGGCAGGGAGTTTCTGAAATAACTCCACCAAGGCTGGTATCCCATCACCAAGTCACCCTTTATTTACACACACACACAGTACAGGACTCTGACCTAGCACCTCAGATCCACCTCCCAGAATCCTGACTCTCCTGTTTATGTCTGTTAGCCAGGGCTCCCTGATTGGGCCAGTAAACAGCCCAAATCAGGGAACTCACGTTCTGTGAGGTCCACTTGGCTGATCTCGTTCCAATGACTGCACTTTCCTTGGCCATTAAGTCTCGGAGTGGGATTGGTACCCCAAACCCCTGGCTCTGATCACTGCACTGCAAGTCCTACCCCTATGGCTACAAGTGAACAATAACAATGGAGGGGGATGGGTTATTAGGATCAAATCTGTGGAAAACCAGATATTTTCCTGGATCCTCAGCACCTTTCTACCCATTTTGTGCAAGACTCTGCAATGTTTAGTCGAAAGGAGAATGGTGAAACAGCATTCCTGTGCCCAGTGACAGCATTTACGAGGATCAACTTAAGAAATTCTCATGTTTTGTTTCTCATGAGGTGGTACATGAGTTTCATTCCAATAGGCAATAGCAGCAAATCTGGTCTTTGTGTTGAGTGGGCGATGTGTTTTCAGTGACTGTGCCTGGGATGGTCGAGTGCCTATTGGATGGATTTTGAGTTAGACAAAACACAGATTCCCTTCTCTACCTCCAGCCAATGGCCACCTCCCCTGGCTGCTCCTCGTACACAAGAACAAGACTGTGTCATCTTGGACTCGGCAGAATCAGTTGTGGTGACTACTTGTTGTTAGTATTGTAGCATCTATGTACAGCAGGGTATAGGAGCTGAATGAGGCCATTTGGCCCATTGAGTCTGCTCCACTATTTGATCAGAGCTGACATGTTTCTCAACTCAATGGAGGTGAGCAGGGTTATGCCTTCTCCCCATAACCCTTGATCCCCCAACCAATCAAGAACTTATCTATCTCTGTCTTAAAGACAGTCAATGACTGGCCTCCACAACTGTCTGTGGCAATGGGTTCCACAGAGACACCAGTCAATTGCTTCTTACTGATGTGGGTCGAGGGTTGAATATTGGGCCCAATACCCCACACAAGGCTGGTATTGAGGCTGATGGAAGTTGGAATGGTGCATTGAAAAGTGCTAAGGCCATTTGACACAAGAAAGAGTAAATCCGCAGTTTATTGTTACATTTTGGGAAAATTTACTATCAATGTCTTAAGCTGCTGTGACTGTGTGAGTAGCTGTTGACTCATCTTGATGAGCTGAATGATCGCATTGAATTGCAGAACAGGATGGAAGGGCCAAATGGCCTCTTGCCCCTGTTTCCTATGTTTCTATGCCTCAACTTCGCCAGCCCTTTGCTTCACTGCCTTCGAGCTCCCAGACTGGAGGGTGATCTCAGAAGCTCCTGGCTTTGTGGATCAACTGGAGTTGACCTACTCTGGTCTTTGAACCTGAAAATGTCTGTTTTAGTTCAGTCACAGTGAGCCCTGGCAGCATCGGCTGTTACACTGGGGCGAGACTGCTCATTTTTAACAGCTAGTGAGACAGGCTGCAGGAGGCGCCAGCTGTGTCCGAAGGGTGAGTGGGTGAGAGGAGATGGTGTGCAGCTTGCAGAACCCCCTCTGGATTAACTTGTGCTGCCTTAGCATTTTACTTGTCCCCAGTCCTATACTGGACCAGATGGACCTCTTGGCTCGATCGCCCTCACTGACAGATTTTTAACTATTTAATTGTTCACGGGGTCTAGGTGTTGATTTCTTTATTGCCCATTGGTAATTATCCCTTGAGAATCTGGCACAGTCTGTTTGGTTTAGGATACCCACAGTACCGCTGGGGAGGGAGTTCCAGGATTTTGACCCAGCGACAGTGAAGGAGCGGCGATGTATTTTCACGGTCGAGAGTGTGTTGCTGGAAAAGCTCAGCAGGTCAGGCAGCATCCGAGGAGGGGGAGAATTGACACTTCGGTCATAAGCCCTTCATCAGGACTCATGATGATTGCCCGAAATGTGGGTTTTCCTGCTCCTCGGATGCTGCCTGACCTGCTGTTCTTTTCCAGCACCTCCAGCACACTCGACTCTGATCTCCAGCATCTGCAGTGCTCACTTACTCCCATTGGAATTCCAAGTCAGGGTGGTGAGTCGGGAGGGGAACTTGCAGGGGCTTTGGTTTTAAGTACAGCGGGTGGTCGGGCCCAAGGCCTATGCTGTCTGAGAGTGCGGTGGAGGAAGATTCAGTGTTGACGATTGGAAGGGTCAGCCTTGACCTGAAGAGAAAGAACTCTCATGGGTCAAGCCGGAAGGAGAAGAGATGTGGAGCCAGCAAAATTGCTCTGTCAGAGACTTGGCACAGACACGATGGTCCGAAGGGCCCATGCTTGCGTTCTGTCATGTTGTTGAGCTCTGTTCAAAATGCAGCCACTAGGTTCAGAATGGCAGTGACCTCACTGCATTCCTCAACCATTCCAACACTTTACATTCAACAGCTCTAGCTGGTTTGATTTCTCTGGCACTTGGGAAGGAAATCTGCTGTCCCTTACCTAGTCTGGCCTACATGTGACTCCAGACCCACAGCAATGTGGTTGACTCTTATCTGCCCTCTGGGCAATTAGGGATGGACAATAAATGCTGGCCTAGCCAGTGATACCCATCTCCTGTGAATGAACATATATAAAAAAATGTGCTAGACCATGAGACAGTGATGCCCTTTTCCCCCTCTTGCCTCTGTGCCATGCTAGATACATCTCCAAGTTGGACGAGGAACCTGTGGTCAATTTGCCTACTTGCAGTCATGTGACATGCCACGCTGGGGGAGAGGCCTAAATTGCTTGCTTTTTAAAACCAAAGCTGAGCACTTTGCCCTTAACGAGTTAATTAGAGGCTTAATTATTTATTGATGTGTCAGCGATAGCATTACCAGTCCATGTGTACAGCTGTATTTGTTGTTTCACAGTGTTTATTGAAACACTGACACAGTTGGAGCTGAGCACAGTAATGATGATGAACCTTCGCTGTAAAGTCTGCCTATCAGTGGCAGATTGTATACAAGAGGATTACCAGATTTGGAAAGGTTCCACGTGAAAAGTGAAATACCGCAGATGCTGGAAACCTGAAATAGAAACAGGAAAAAGAAAATGCCGGGTAGGCCTGACAAGTCTGTGGAGAGACAGAGACCGAATTAATGTTACACATCAATGATGTCAGTCAATTCTGCTTCTTTCTCTATGGATCTGCTTTGACCCCCTGAGTGTTGTAGGATGAATCCTCACCACTGTCCATCGTTTTGGTGCAGAGGGATCTGGGTGTCCTACTCCACTAATCGTAGGTGATTAATATGTAGCCTCAATGAATAACTGGTCAGAGCATTGAGTACAGGAGTTGGGATGCCATGTTTAGGCTGTACAAGATGTTGTTGAGGCCACTTTTGGAGTACTGAGTACCATTCTGGTCTCCCTGCTACAGGAAGGATGTTATTGATTGGAGAGGGTGCAGAAAAAATTTACAATTTACTCGTCCCATTTGCCTGTGTTTGGCCCAAACTCCTTTAAACCTTTCCAATCCATTTACAGAGGAACCTCGATTATCTGAAGGACACGGGCGGGGGGGGAGTGTTTTGTTCGGTTAATCGAATTCTGGATAATTGAATGCCGGATAACATAGTTTAACCGAGAATCGGGATCTTGCGATCTTGCAAGGTAATCCGATATTCGGACAATCGAATGCTGGATAATCGAGGTTCCTCTGTACCTGTCCAATGTCTTTTCAATGTAACTATACCTGTATCCACCACTTCCTCAGGCAGTTCATTCCATATTAGAACCACATAAAGGTTTGAGTTATAAGGAGAGGCTGGATAGGCTGGGACTTTTTTCACTGGAGTGCAGGAGGTTAAGGGGTGACCTTATCGAGGTTTACAAAACCATGAGGGACATAGGTAAGTAAATAGCGAAGGTCTTTTCCCCAGGATAGGAGAGTTCAAATCTAAAGGCGAAAGGTTCAAGGTGAGAGGTAAGATTTAAAAGGGACCTGAGGGGCAATGTTTTCATGCAGTGTTGACCTTACATGGTATGAACTGCCTGAGGAAGTGCTAGATACAGGTACAGTTATGACATTTAAAAGAATTTGGTACATGGATAGGAAGGGTTTAGAGGGATATGGGCCAAATGCTGGCAAATGGGACTAGATTGGCTTGGGCTATCTTGTCGGCATGGACGGGTTGGACCGATGGGTCTGTTTCCATGCTGTTCATCTGTGTCTCTATATCTGTCAGCCAGGGCTCCCTAATTGACCAGATTAACAGCCCCATATACTGTGAGAATGACCTGGCTGACCGCATTATAGTCACTACAGGAGGGTGAATAACCAGAGGGTAATGACAGGGTCAATGTTAATGTCACCTTCGGTATGAAAGCGATGCTATAGTTTGTTGGGTGCGTGAGCACAGCAGTGACAACTGAAGCTGCTGCTAACCTATTTGGGTTGATTAATCTCCACACTGGTACGTGTTTCATTTTTGCTCAAATTTAGAGAAGCTTTAAGGGTACAGTCAGGGCAGGAATAGTTCAAATGTGGTGGCATTTTAGATTTTGAAATGAGAATCTTCTGTCTGACCATCAGACCTTTCAGTCAAGTAAATGAGCAGCACGCTGCCTCACTGCACAGAGACCCATTTTCGATTCCACCCTCAGGTGACTGTCTGTGTGGAGTTTGCACATTCTCCCCGTGTCTGTGTGGGTTTCCTCCGGATGGTCTGGTTTCCTCTCAGTCCAAAGATATGCAGGTTAGGGTGGATCGGCTAGGCTAAATTACCCATAGTGTCCAGGGCTGTGTAGGCTGGGTGTATTGGCCATGGGGGTTACAGGGATAGGATAGGGGGATGGGCCTGGGTTGGGATGCTCTTCAGAGGGTCAGTATGGACCTGTTGGGTTGAATATCCTTTTCTACACTCTGGGGATTCTATTCTGTAAATAACACTCATTGACCGCAATATACTACGAACTTGTCTCAGGCAGAAATGTGACTTATTTTGGTGGTTCCTTTGATATTGAACAAAGCTATGAAATGTGAGGCAGGAAGGAGACTCTGTCTGCTGTACTCAGATAGGCTCTGATCACTTTTAAAACCTCATCTCCAGAAGTGCAATAACAACAAAAACGTGCTGTTGTCAATTTATGGAAATTTCTAAAAATAATGCTCTCGAACTCCAGAAAAAAATCGAGCAAAGCTGTTGGTATCGACAACATTTCTGGCTGCTCCCCTGTATTCTACCCTTCAACAAATTGAGATTTTCTAAAATACTGCTGTCCATGTCTCCTGACTCTCATCCAACCTTGTTCACCTTGCTGGCTCCTGGCACCTGAAATTCACATCCTCGTTTTCGATTTTCACCCGATCTATGATATTGCCTCACCCCACAACCTTCATACAATCATGCAGCGTAGAAACAGACCCTTTGGTCTAACCAGTCCATGCTGAACATAATCCCAAACTAAACGAGTCAGACCTGCTTGCTCCTGGGCCATATCCCTCCCAACTTTTCCTATTCATGTACTTATCCAATTGTAATTGAACCCACATCCATTTACATGGAACATAGAAGAGTACAACACATTACAGGCCCTTCGGCCTTCGATGTTGTGCCGGCCTTTTATCCTACTCTAAGATCAAACTAACCTATGTACACTACATTGTACTATTTTCCATGTGCCTATCCAAGAGTCGCTTAAATGTCCCTAATGTATCTGACTCTACTACCACCGCTGGCAGTGCATTCCACACACCCACCACACTCTGTGTAAAGAACCGATCTCTGACATCTCGCCTCAGGAAGTTCATCCCACATGCGAACCACGCTCTGTGTAAAATATTTGCTCCTCGTGTCTTTTTTAAATCTCTCTCCTCTCACCTTAAAAATGTGCCCCCTAATCTTGAAATCCCCCACCCTGGGGAAAAGACAACTCTCATTAACTCTATCTATAACCCTCATTATTTCATAAACATCTATCTGGTCGCCTCTCAACCTCCTGCACTCCAATGAAAAATATCACAGCCCATCCAACCTTTCTTTATAACTCAAGCCTTCCATGCCCCTCAACATTCTGGTACATCTCTTCTGAACCTTTTCCGGCTTGGTAATATCCTTTCTCTAACTGGGCCTCCAGAATTGGATACAGTATTCCAGAAGAGACCTCACCAATGTCCTGTACAATGTCAATATAACTCCCATACTCAAAGGGCTGAGCAATGAAGGCAACCATCCTATCTATATGTGATACAAACTTCAAAGAATTATGGACCTGAAACGACACAACCAGCTATCCTGAGTAGCCACACACACACATGACAAGCAACATGAATTCGACTGGGACAACACTACCATTATAGGGCAAGCCAAACAGAGAACAGCCAGGGAATTCCTAGAGGCATGGCATTCATCCACAAACTCCATCAACAAACACATCGACCTCGACCCTCACCTAGACAGGGGACGAAACATTTGCAAGACAAATTCCCAGCTCGGCGAACAGAACCACAACCCCTAGGTCCTTCTGATATCCAGCACTACCCAAGGTCCTATTTTAATTGCATGAGCCCTACCCTTATATCAGTTCTCTCTATTTCTCTGATTCACCCCCCTATGGTGGCTGGTGACTCAGTCACCAAGCCCTGAGCTCTGGAGTTCTGGGGAGCAAGTGAGGTCTGCAGATGCTGGAGATCAGAGCTGGAAATGTGTTGCTGGAAAAGCGCAGCAGGTCAGGCAGCATCCAGGGAACAGGAGAATCGACGTTTCGGGCATAAGCCCTTCTTCAGGAAGGGCTGAAGAAGGGTTTATGCCCGAAACGTCGATTCTCCTGTTCGCTGGATGCTGCCTGACCTGCTGCGCTTTTCCAGCAACACATTTCCAGCTCTGGAGTTCTGGCCCTAAAATTAATGAGCCACTGTTGGCTATTTGGCCTTTTGAGCCTGCTCCTCCTCCTTACCTCCCTTTCCCTTTCTTTGAGACACACCTTGAAACCTTTGACCATCTGATGAAAAATCCATGTCACATTGTTCAGTGTTAAAGATTTTTTTAAAAAAAAATCATGCTCCTGGAAATCCTGATGATGCCTCGTTATGTTTGAGGTGCTATATAAGTTAAACGTTTTGTTGTTGTAATATGTTGGCCCAGCTAACATAACTGTCCTCGGAAGCCTTGTAAAGTCTTTGCCCAGGAACTCCCTCCAGTTTTGTTGTGAAAATCAATCAATAAACACTGCATATGCCTGTCTGTTCCACAGGGCACTGACTCACTGACAGCAAACTTGCTTGGAGCCAGTCCCACTCTCTCTCTGTGTTTTCAGGCGCTGTGTCTGCATGTGGCTGAAGGTGAAGGGACTTACATTTCCATAGCACCTTTCACAACCTCAGGGCATCCCAGTGCTTTCCAGCCATTGAAGTTTTTCTTTATTCATTCAGGGGATGATAGTGTCACTGGCTAGGCCAGCATTTATTACCCATCCCTAATTGCCCAGAGGGCAGTTAAGAGTCACCCACATTGCTGTGGGTCTGGAGTCACATGTAGGCCACACCAGGTAAGGATAGCAGTTTCCTTCCCTAAAGGACATTAGTGAGCCAGATGGGATTTTCTGACAATTGACAATGGATTCACAGTCATCATCAGATTCTTAATTCCAGATTTTTTTTGCTGAATTCAAATTCCACCATCTGCCGTGGTGGGATTCGAACCCAGGTCCCCGAGAAGGTTGTCTGGCCTCCAGATTAACAGCACAGTGATACACAGTGTGGCACACAGTAAGCTACCATTAACCAGCAAAGCGATGGTGACCAGATTTTGAGACATTGGTTGAGGGAGTAGGCACTGGGAAGGATTCTGTCACTTTTAATTGGTGCTGGGATCTTTCCTGTCTACTACAGTGTACTGTCTGGGGGTGTTGCCCACTGTCTGGGGGTGGGCAACACCTTCCAGACAATACCCTGTGTCCCCATTCAGATCGGCGTAAAAGACACCATGACATTATTTGAAAAAGAGAGTTCCACCTTGTGTCCCAGAGCCAATCTTTACCCCTCGGGGCTTGGGGACTTTGATTGTATTGCTCTATCTGGAATCTTGCTGTGCAACCAATTGGTCACTGGCATTCCCGCGGTGACCCCGCTCCGAAAGGCACTAGGTTTGGTTATGAAGTGATTTGTGGGCGGCTGAGAGAGAGGGAGAGAGAGAGAACATTCTTGCCCCTCGAAAGGGTGGCACTGATGGACTGAATTCATTGCAACAGAGCACAGAGCTCTCCTCCACCCAACCCACATGGGAGTGCTGTACACTCAGACCAGATAATCCAGTCCGACCTTGTTTTCCTGTGACCTTCCCCATGCTTAGTGCCCATGGGGCAATAGGAATTAGGAGTGGCTATAGACCTCTCGGTCCCTCTAACTTATCCCACCCTTCAATAAGCACGTGATCCACTGGCCTCTCCACATTCCCTCTGACATCCTCCCAGTCCCCTCCCAGCTAATTTCTCGTCCCTTTACTTATGGAGAATCTGTCACTTTTGTTTTTTATGTGGGTGTCCCTCGCTGGCATTTGCAAAGGATATAAAGTGCCTCACATCCTCTAGAAAGTACCTGGTGCATGATAACATTCTGGGCGATGGGCCAAGTGCTGGTAACTGAGGTGAGGTCGAAGGTCAGCTGTCTTGGTGCAGACCCGATGGGCTGAAAGGCCATTCTATGACTCAACTGGCTATTTGAGGAAGAGAGATTGGAAAGCCTGACATAGCCCTCTCCCAGTGCTGCCTTGGCTTCTTCAGTTTAAACTTGCTGAATTCTCTTTGGTTAGAAACAGATATTACGTAATAAATTTTGTTGAGTGCGGGATCTTAAAAATGATTGAAGAGGTTGCCTAGCTCTAATTAAGTTTCTTATCGGTAGATCTTTTGACAGTGAAAACCACAATAAAGATTCCAAAGTACCAATGATTTTCTTCTATATTTAATTTGATTATGTGATCAGATAAATGTGTTCATTAGTACAGGGTTCAATATTTCCTGTCAATCTTGGCTCAGGCATATAGTCCACATTAAATCCCTGTTTTTAAATAGAATCACCTTGAACTCACAGGACACAGGGACCATTTGGTTTATTTTATTTTGTTCTTTCAAGGTGGGGTTTGCTGGCCGAGCCAGCATTCATTGCCCATCGCTGGTTACGCCGTATAGAAGGTGGGGTGAGCTGCCATCTTGAACCACTGCAGTCCACCTGCTGTGGGTTGACCCACAATACACCTGGGAAGGGAATTCCAGGAGTTTGACCCAGCGACACTCAAGGAACGGTGATATATTTTCAAGTGAGGATGGTGAGTGGCATGGAGGGGAAACTTGCAGAGGGTAAAGTTCCCATCTATCTGCTGCCCTTGTCCTTCTAGATGGAAGTGGTTATGGGTTTGGAAGGTGCTGTCTGAGGACCTTGGGTGAATCTCTGCAGTGCATCTTGTAGATAGTACACACTGCTGCTACTGAGCGTCGGTGATGGAGGGAGTGGATGCTTGTGGATGTGGTGCCAATCGTGTGGGCTTCTGTGTGCTGGACAATGTCAAGCTCCTTGACTGTTTTTGGAGCTGTACCCATCCAGGCAAGTGGGGAGCATTCCATCACATTGCTGGATTCTAGATGGTGAACAGGCTTTGGGGAGTTAGGAGTTGGTTATTCTCTGCAGAAATCTGACCTGCTCTTATACCTGCTGTATTTATATGGCTAGTCCAGTTCAATTTGTGGTCAATGATAATCTCCAGGATGTTGATAGTGGAGGATTCAGTGATGTTGATTTTGTTGAATGTCAAGGGGCCGGAGTTAGATTGTCTCTTGTTGGAGATGGTCATTGACAGCACTTGTTTTGTGAATGTTACTTGTAAACCTCAGTGATTGCCAGCTGATAATCCTTGACTCCACTCCATAAGACCATAAGAAATAGGAACAGGAGTAGGCCATTCGGCCTCTCAGGCCTACTGTGCCATTCAATAGGATCATGGCTGATCTGACATTCCTCACATTCACTTTCCTGCCATTTCCCTGTAACCCTTAAATCCCTAACTGATCAAGAATCTCTGTCTCAGCCTTAAATATACACAGGAACTCTGCCCCCACAGCTCTCTGTAGCAAGGAGTTCCAAAGACTCAGAACCTTATGAGAGAAGACATTCGTTCTCATCTCAGTCTTAAATTGATGCCCCTTTATTCTGAGACTATGCCCTCTGGTCTTAGACTTTCCCTTGAGGGGAAATGTCCTTTCAGCATTGACCCTGTCAAGCCCCTTAAGAATCTCAAATGGTGGCATGGTGGCTCAATGGTTAGCACTGCTGCCTCACAGCGCCAGGGACCCGGGTTTGATTCCAGCCTCGGGCGACTGTCTGTGTGGAGTTTGCACATCCTCCCCATGTCTGCGTGGGTTTCCTCCGGATGCTATGGTTTTCTCCCACAATCCAAAGATGTGCAGGTCAGGTGAAGTGGCCGTGCTAAATTGCCTATAGTGTTCAGTGCGTTAGTCAGGGGGAAATGAGTCTTCGGAGGGTCGGTGTGGAATTGTTGGACCGAAGGGCCTGTTTCCACACTGTAGGGACTCTATGAGTTTCAATGAGATCACCTCCCATTCATCTAAACTCCAGTAGAGTCCCCAACCTGTTTAACCTTTGTTCATGAGACAGTCCCTTCCTGCACTCTCTTACCTGTTCCCCAGAACTCTTGATTCCCATACACCATGTTCTCTTGTCGTATAATATATTGCACACATTGATTTCTGGCATGTTTTATTAATTTACTTACTCTTAATTGAAAAACATCATTTGAATGTATAATATTTAGTAACAGAAAAGCAACAAAATGTTTGCAGTTTCTGTTGGGTCCCGCTAATCCTGGTCAGTTTTGAATTATTATTCATTCATGGAATGAGGGTGTTGCAGGTTAGGCAGCATTTATTGCCCGGGGGCAGTTGAGAGTCAACCAAATTTCTGTGGGTCTTGAGTTACGTGTAGTCCAGACCAGGTAACGATGGCAGCTACCTTCCCAAAAGAACATTCAGGATCCAGATGGTTTTTTCCGACAAATTATAATGGATTCATGGTCATCATTAGACTCTTAATTCCAGATATTTATTGAATTCAAACTCCCCCATCTACAGTGGTGGGATTGGAATCCAAGTCCCCAGAACATTCTGTGAGTTTCTGGAATAGCAGTCGAGGGTGTGGGGCTGGAAAAGCACAGCAGGTCAAGCAGCGTCCGAGGAGCAGGAGAATCGGCGTTTCAGGCAAAAGTCCTTCATCAGGAATGAGGCTGTGAGCTGAGGGGGCTTAGTGATAAAGCCGAGTTGGAAGGTTGGATCTGGGATAAGGTGGGGGGAGGGGAAATGAGGAAACTGGTGAAATCCACATTGATGCCATGGGGTTGGAGGGTCCCAAGGTGGAAGATGAGGTGTTCTTCTGCCTGGCGTCGGGTGGCGATGGAGGAGGCCCAGGATCTGCATGCCCTCGGCGGAGTAGGAGGGGGAGTTGAAGTGCAAGGCCATGGGGCGGTGGGGTTGGTTGGTGTGGGTGTCCTGGAGATGTTCTCTGAAATGCTCTATGAGAAGGCTGGATTAACAGCCCAGTGATAATACCACGAGACCACTGCCCCTGCATTTAGCAATGCTTGGTCCATGATGGTGGGATTGGACCACAGCATGCTGTTAGCCCTCCCCAAGTGGGACGTAGACAAAATATTTGAGGGCCACTGATCTGGAAGATGGGCTGTTTGGTCACATGGGAGTTTGGAGGAGAAAGTGAGGACTGCAGATGCTGGAGATCTGCATTCCTGAAGAAGGGCTCACGCCCGAAACGTCGCGTCTCCTGCTCCTTGGATGCTGCCTGACCTGCTGCGCTTTTCCAGCAACACATTTTCAGCACATGGGAGTATCGCTGGTCAAGAGCTGGTCCTAATTCCAGGGTTCTATGTGCATGTGTATGCCCAGGAATACTCTCTGTCTTTCTCACTTTCTCTCTCTCTCTTTCTCAAGTCATTAATGCTGTATCGGATTGAGTTGTGGTGCTTGTTTTGGTCACTCTAGAGCTGAAAATTAACCAACGGTTAATGGGGACTTGTGGAGGTGGTAGCGAAGGTGGAGTTGAACTGTTCGTAAAGTTTATGGTCATTACTTTGAGGGGTGGAACTTTCATTGTGATTACGATTTAGTTTCTAGCTTTGTTGAGCTGAAACACCAAGCCCCTATGCCTGACTGATGTGTGTTTTAGTGAAAAAAAGGCACATTTTTTCAAAGCTGTCACACTCTCTCTCTGTTCTCTATCTCTTGCATGATCTACCTCGTTAAAAGTCACACAACACCAGGTTATAGTCCAACAGGTTTAATTGGAAGCACTAGCTTTCGGAGCATCACTCCTTCCACAATCACCTGATGAAGGAGCGTCGCTCCGAAAGCTTGTGTGCTCCCAATTAAACCTGTTGGACTATAACCTGGTGTTGTGTGATTTTTAACTTTGTACACCCCAGTCCAACACCGGCATCTCCAAATCATGCTCTACCTCTGTCTTGTTATCTGCCTCATGGTCTCTCTCTCATGCGCTCTCTCTCATGTGCTCAACCTCTTGTGCTCTCACTCACACACACACACACACACCCTCTGTCTTGCTTTCTCTCCCTCTCCCTTGTGCTCTCTCTGGTATTTTCTCTCACTCTGTCTGTCACACACTCTCTCACACTTTCACTCTCGTGTGCTCTCTCTTACTCTCTCCCTTGTACGCTCTCTCACACTCTCTCTTTGGCTATCTCTCTTGCAAGTTTCTCTCAGCTGCTCTCCCTCTGGTTCTGCTCCCTCCCCTCCCCCTCCCACACATTCTTTCATGTGTTCTCTCTCTCCCATTGATCCTGTTGGCTTTCTCTCTCTTGTCGTCTTTTCTTCTGCCGGTGTCAAACTAATTACCAACTGTTGTGAGGTTGTAAGTGTGAGAGTCAGAGACTGTGTGGAAAATCTGGAGAGTGAAGCTGCCCAGGGAAACGAGGGGCTGACTTTCATTAAACCAGCAGCGAGCAACGACACAGGAGATCAGCTGGTAGTCATTAATTCTTTTGAACTAACCTTTTGGATGATGCCTCCATGTGGTTTAATTAAACCCAGCGAGCTGCTGTGTGAAGCAAGAGATTCCCATTAGCTGCTTGAACTTGTCGGCAGATGGGAAACAGTGAGGGGAGATGAGGAAGGCTCTCTCGGATGAGAAGAGTGCAGCTCAGCTGAAAATTTCACCTCCCCTCGTGCCTGGAATCAGCTACGGGCACGACAATCCCCATTCATAAATATTCACATCCCACACAATGCAGTCTTACATCCCTAATTTGTTTCTGATTCGCTATGTTTAATTGTGTTCGATGTCTTGCCTCTTTTTTTTTCCCAACACTGGCTCTGTCGCTCACCCACCATCACTAACTCTGCACTGCCCCTTGGTTGTGGCCTTGCTAGTTCATTCAGTGGGTACGTCCCTGTCCCAGTGAAATGGGGGGGGGGGGGGGCGGGGGCAGGAGGCTGGAACAACAGCAGGCCGGGCAGCACCAGATGGTGGAGAAGTCGTTGTTTCGGCTCTAACCCTCCTTTAGGTCCCTGGGAGGAAAGTCGACTTCTCCACCTCCTGATGCTGCCTGGCCTGCTGTGTCCTTCCAGCCTCCTGCTTGTTTATCCTGGATTCCAGTGTCTGCAGTTTTCTTGACTCTAACTGTGAAATGGGGACCAGGTCTGAGTTGGCATTGACGATGTGCCTCTTGACTTACCTTTGTCCCTTTTCCCATATTTCAGAACCAGGATTCTTGCCTTCACTTCCCCTGCGCCCAGCTATCCTAACAGATTGGAGGAGCAAATTACTGCAGAGGCTGGAATCTGCGGATCACAGTGGGTCAGGCAGCACCCCTGGCAAGAGAACAAGCTAACGCTTCAAAGCTAGATGACTCTCCTTGGCTGTTCTCCCACAGTCATAGAGTCACAGAGTCATAGAGATGTACAGCATGGAAACAGACCCTTCGGTCCAACCCGTCCATGCCGACCAGATATCCCAACCCAATCTAGTCCCACCTGCCAGCATCCGGCTCATATCCCTCCAAACCCTTCCTATTCATATACCCATCCAAATGCCTCTTAAATGTTGCAATTGTACCAGCCTCTGGCAGCTCACTCTATACACACACCACCCTCTGCATGAAAAAGTTCCCCCTTAGGTCTCTTTTATATTTTTCCCCTCTCACCCTAAACCTATGCTCTCTAGTTCTGGACTCCCCGATCCCAGGGAAAAGACTTTGCCTATTTATCCTATCCATGCCCCGCCAACCCTCTGTCAACCTGTAATACTCTTCCTCTACTTCTGCTAAGTCCTGTTCAGCCTTTGTGCTTGCCAACCTTCATTGCTTGACTGGGTGGCACAGTGGCTCAGTGGTTAGCACTGCTGCCTAACAGCACCAGGGTCCCAGGTTCAATTCCAGCCTTGGGCGATTGTCTGGGTGGAGTTTGCATATTCTCCCCGTGTCTGCATGGGGTTTCTCCCATAGTTCTAAGATATGTGGATTGGCTATGCTACGTTGCTCCATAACATCTAGGGATGTATATCAGGGTGGGGGGTGGGATAATCTTCAGAGAGTTGGTGTGAACATAGAACAGTACAGGCCCTTTGGCCCTCGATGTTGCACTGACCTGTGGAACCAATCTGAAGCCCATCTATCTGACACTATTCCGCTTTCATCCATATGGACTTGAGAGTGTGTTGCAGGACAAGCACAGCAGGTCAGACAGCTTCGGAGGACTAGGAGAATTGATGTTTCGGGCGTAAGCCCTTCATCAGGAATGAAAATATCATTCCTGATGAAGGGCTTATGCCCAAAATATCAATTCTCCTGCTCCTTGGATGCTGCCTAACCTGCTGTGCTTTTCCAGCACCACACTCTCGACTCTGATCTCCAGCATCTGCAGTCCTCGCTTTCTCCTATCCATATGGACTTGTTGGGCAGAATGGCCTGCTTCCACGCTGTTGGGATTGTATAAAAGAGGGAGACAATGTCTTGATTTTTCAAATTCTTATCCTGGGTTTCAAATCCCTCAATGGCTTCGCTATTCTCTTCCCACCTGGAATCTCCTCCAATCTCTGCCATTCTCTCATTCTGACCTTTTCTGCATCCCTGATTCCCGTTGCTTCACCATTGGAGGCTGTGCCTTGAACTGCTTGAGCATTCCCTCTCTCCCTCTAGATGCAAGAAAGAGGAAGGTACAGTTTTAGATTGAAAAAGGCACCAAGGGTTATGGGGAGAAAGCAGGAAAATGGCATTGAGCTGGAACATCAGCCATGATCATATTGAGTGGCGGAACATGTTTGAAGGGCTGAATGGCCTACAGCTGCTCCTCATTCCTACTTCTGTGTCCCCCTCTCTCACCCCGTAGGGGTCAGAGTTTAAGGATACATGGTCGGCCTGAGATGTTGAGAAATGTCTTCACCTAGAGGGTGGGGATCCTGTGGAATTCTCTGCCACAGAAAGTGGTTGAGGTCAAAACATTGGATATTTTCAAGGAGTTGAATACAGTTCCTAGGGCTAAAGGGTGTGGGGAGAAAACAGCAGGAACAGGGACTGAGTTGGATGATCAACCATGGTTATAGTTTTATTCATTCACAGAATGTGGGCATTGCTAATCCCTAATTGCCCAGAGGGTAGCCGAGAGTCACCAACATTGCTGTGGGTCTGGAGTCAGGTGTAGGCCAGACCGGATAAGAATGGCAGTTTCCTTCCCCTAAAGGGCTTTAATGAACGAGATAAATTTTCCTGACAATGGATTCAGGGTCATCATTAGACATTAAATTTCAGATTTTTGTTGAATTCAAATTCCACCATCAGTTTTGGCAGGATTTGAACCCACATCATGAGAGTTCTCTCAGTTATTAGAACATAGAAAAGTACAGCAGAACAGGCCCTTAGGCCCACGATGTTGCGCTGAGGTTTAATCCTAATGTAAAATATAATAACCTAACCTACGCACCCTTCAACTCACTGCTATCCATGCGCATGTCCAGCAGTCGCTTAAATGTCCCTAATGACTGCTTCCACCACCACCGCTGGCAACACATTCCATGCATTCACAACTCTCTGCGTAAAGAACCTACCTCTGATGTCTCCTCTATACATTTCTCCTAATATCTTAAAACTATGACCCCTTGTGCCAGTCAATCCTGCCCTGGGGAAAAGTCTCTGGCTACTGGCTCTATCTATTCTTCTCATTATCTTGTACACCTCAATCAGGTCTCCTCTCTTCCTCCTTCTCTCCAGAGAGAAAAGTCTGAGCTTATTCAACTTTTCTTCATAGGGCAAGCCCTCCAGTCCAGGCAGCATCCTGGTAAACCTTCTTTGAACCCTCTCCATAGCCTCTGTATCTTTCCTATAGTAGGGCAACCAGAACTGGACACAATATTCCAAGTGTGGCCTCACCAGGGTTTTGTAGAGCTGTAGCAAAACCTTGTGGCTCTTAAACTCGATCCCCCTGTTAATGAAAGCCAAAACACCATATGCCTTCTTAACAACCCTATCCACTTGGATGGCAACTTTGAGGGATCTATGTACTTGCATACCCAGATCCCTGCATTCCTCCACACTGCCAAGAATCCTGTCTGTAATTCTATATTCAGCATTCGGGTTTGACCTTCCAAAATGCATCACTTCGCATTTATCCAGGTTGAACTCCATCTGCCATTTCTCAGCCCAGCTCTGCATCCTGTCTGTCACGCTCAGCCTGCAATGGCCCTCGATACTATCGATGACACCTCCAACCTTACTAATTTACTAACCCATCCCTCAACCTCCTCATCCAAGTCATTTATAAAAACTACAAAGAGCAGAGGCCCAAGAACAGAGCCCCGCGGGACCCCACTCATCACTGACCTCCAGGCAAAATACTTTCCATCTACAACCACTCTCTGCCTTCTGTCAGCTAACCAATTCTGAATCCAGATAGCCAAATCTCCCTATATCCCATACTTCCTGACTTTATGAATGAGCCTACCATGGGGAACCTTATCAAATGCCTTGCTGAAGTCGATATACACCACATCCACTTCTCGACAGTCATCGACCTGGCTTGACACCTCCTCAAAGAACTCCATAAGGTTTGTGAGGCATGACCTGCCTCTCACAAAGCCATGCTGATTGCCTTTAATCACACTATGCTTTTCCAAAGAGTCTTAAATCCTCTCCCTCAGAATTCTTTCCAAAACTTTGCTGACCACAGACGTAAGACTAACTGGTCTGTAATTGCCAGGGATTTTCCTGTTGCCCTTCTTGAAAAGTGGAACAACATTCGCCTCCTTCCAATCCTCTGATACGACTCCCGTGGAGAGTGAGGAAGCAAAGATCCTCACCAGCGGCTTAGCAACCTCCTTTCTCGCTTCCCAGAGCAGCCTCTGATATATCTGGTCTGGCCCTGGGGACTGATCAATCTTAATGTTTTCAAAAATTTCCAGCACATCAACTTCATCAATTTTAATCTTGTCAAACCTATATCCCAACTATTAATCTAGCAATGATGCCACTAGGACATCACCTCCCTGGGGGGTTGCAAAACTGAGCAGTTCTTGGATTGGGATAGGGTCACAGATCATGAAGTGTTGACAAGCATCCTCTATTCCTCATATCCAGAGATAAAAATCCAAAGAATGTGAATTTAGTTTTTATTTCGTCAGCACTACCGATACTAGTGATCTGATAATCATCTCACCATCACTACCAACACGAGTGATCTGATAGTGATCTGACTATCACTACCAACACTAGTGATCTGTTCGTGATCTCACCATCACTACTGACACTAGTGATCTGATAGTGACCTCACTATCACTACTAACAATAATGATCTGATAGTCATCTCACCATCACTACCAACACTAGTGATCTCACTATCACTACAAACACTAATGATCTGATAGTGATCTCACCATCGCTACCAACACTAGTGATCCGATAGTGGTCTCACGATCACTATCAACACTAGTGATCCGATAGTGATCTCACCATCACTACCAACATTCTGGGGAATACCAAGGATTGGTTACCGAACTCGACATAGCCGTTGAGTTGTAAATACAGCTTACTGAATAAATACTATGGTCACGAGAGCAGGTCAAGGACAGGTGACTAACTCACCTCATGACTCCTCACAAGTCAGGAATGTGATGGAATACTTTTGACTTGCCTGAAGGAGAGCAACTCCAACAACACTCAAGGAACTCGACCCTTTCCCAGGATGAAGCAGCCTGTTTGATCAGGAACCTACCGAACACCATCGTTGTTTCCTTACTCCATCAACTAACACACGAGGCAGCGGTGTGTGTCATCTGCAAGATGTGCTGTAGAAGTTTGACAAAGCTTCTTTGACAGCACCTTCCAAAACCACGACCACTTCCATCTAGAAGGACAAGGGCAGCAGAAACATTGAAACACCACCCCCTGCAAGTTCCCCTCCAAGCCACTCATGATCCTGACTTGGAAATATATCGTCAGTTCCTTCACTGTGACTGGGTCAGAATCCTGGAATTCCCACCTTAAGGGGATTGTGGGCCAACCTATAACACAAGGACTGCAGCGGGTCAAGAAGACCCCACCTCCACCTTCTCAAGGGCTAGTGAAGATGTACAATAAATGCTGGGCCAGCCAATGACTCTCATGTGTCATTGAAGGAACTAAACAAAATGGAAAGGTTGTGCAATTGAAACCCCCTTTTATTCCACATTCAGTTTCCACTGGCTATTTATTTGCAGCAATGTGTGGAAGCCTGGTCTTTAATTACTAGACATTGCAGGGCAATCCTCAAGAGGTGACAAGCCTACATGGCTCATAGTTGGGTCTGGTGATTTATTGCCAGGGTTGGAGGATTTGAGCGATCAGGAGAGGCTGAACAGGCTGGGGCTGTTTTCCCTACAGCGTCGGAGGCTGAGGGGTGACCCTATAGAGGTTTAAAAACTCACGAGGGGCATGAATAAGGTGAATAGTCAAGGTCTTTTTCCTAGGGTAGGGGAATCCAAAACTAAAGGGCATAGGTTTAGGGTGAGAAGGGAAAGATCTAAAAAATACCTAAGGGGCAACTTTTTCACGCAGAGGGTAGTGCGTGTAAGAGATGATCTGCCAGAGGAAGTGGTAGTGGCTGGAACAATTGCAACATTTAAAAGGCATCTGGATGGGTATATGATTAGGAAGGGTTTGGAGGGATATGGACCAAACCTGGGACTAGATTAAATTAGGATATCTGGTCAGCATAGACGAGTTGGACCGAAGGGTCTATTTCTGTGCTGTATATCGCTATGTCTCTCTGATTCTGTGCCGGCCAAATGCCTTGCTCAAGTTGACACTGTTATGTGCTTTTAAAATCTGTTTTTGAAAACGTCACTGTGGAAATAGAATAATCAGTCTTGTGACTCTTCTGTCAGATAAATTGGTTGAAGAAGTTTATGCGGGATGACCTTTTTATTCTCTCCTTTATCAAATGTTTAGCTCAATCAACAAATAGACCACAGCCTGAGTGCAAGAGGTTAGTTCATCACCAAAAACAAATGCCGTCAATGGTTTCATTTTCCCACTTATATAGGGCAAAGTTACTCCTCATGAAACAATTATGTTGAATGACTGAGAGATAAAACAGGATATTTGCATAGCCTGCACAAAGGCAACTCCCAGAGTACAAACACCAGAGCAGTATTTATTTAAATAATTCAGTTAGCCTATTATTGCACAGCCCTCTGGGAGTCAACATAACAGTTCAACACTGGCTGTAATTACTGAGTTTGCATTTTCAATGATTAAGAGAACTCTATTAATCAAAATAAAAGTACCTCTTTATAGCGGAGGCAGTTGATGCCAGTGGGAGGACACGTTCAATATTGAGGATATGTTGCTGCTTCCAGAATCTGCAGTGTCCCTGTCTCACCTCCAAGTCAGAGGTCAGAGGTTTGGGTCCCACTCCCAGAGTGTTGAGTGCCCATCCAGAGCAGTCCTAAGGTGAAGGTGGCATCCTGTCTGCTCCCTTGCATGGATTTAAATGGTCACATGACACTGTTTTGAAGAAATGCAGGGGCAATAATTACTGTCATGCTTCACATTAAGCCCAGTGTAGATGTGTTTAAAACAGCTTATCTCATCATGGACTTGGTGCTTTTAGTGGGAGCTGGCCATGCACAAATTGTTCTGTACATTGCCCCATGAATATACTTCACAAGTACTGCATTGGCTGTCTAAGGGATTTGGGAGATCTGGGCATTGGATAAATCGCAAACCTCCCTTCCTCACAGAGTCACCAACTGGAACTGGGACAAAGTTTCCTGGAAAACGCGCTCCCAGAATTTTTTGGGGTGATGTTGGAAATTTGGTTCCCTGAAAATACGGGGTGTCTGTATGATGTGTGGTGCTGGAAAAGCACAGCAGGTCAGGCAGCATCTGAGGAGCCGGAGAGTCGACATTTCGGGCAAAAGCCCTTCATCAGGAATGAGGCTTGTGGGTCAATGGGGGCTGAGAGATAAATGGGAGGGGGTGGGGTTAGAGGGGAGGTAGCTGGGAATGCAATAGATGGATGAAGGTGGGGGAGAAGGTGATAGGTCGGAGTGGAGGGTGGAGGGTGGGAAAGGTGATGGACAGGTCAGGACAGTGGTACCGAGTTGGAGGCTTGGGACTGGGATTAGGTGGGGGAGGGGAAATGAGGAAACTGTTGAAATCCACATTGAACCCATGTGGTTGGAGGGTCCCAAGGCGGAATATGAGGTGCCGCCCTCTTGACCTGTCCATCACCTTTGCCATCTCTCCGCTCCACCCTTCTCTCCAACCTATCACCCTCTCCCTTACCTTCATCTACTATTGCATTCCCAGTTACCTTCCCTCTAGACCCACCCCCCCCCCTCCCATTTATCTCTCAGCCTCCCACCCTACAATCCTCATTCCTGATGAAGGGTTTATGCCCGAAACGCCGATTTTCCTGCTCCTCGGATGCTGCCTGACCTGCTGTGTTTTTCCAGCACCACACTCGACTCTGATCTCCAGTATCTGCACTCCTCACTTTCTACTATAGACTAGTTAGTCTGACCTCAGTGGTGGGAAAGATGCTGCAGTCAATTATAAAGGATGAAATTACAACACATCTGGATAGCAGTAACAGGATAGGTCAGAGTCAGCATGGATTTATGAAGGGAAATCATGCTTGACTAATCTTCTGGAATTTTTTGAGGATGTAACTCTGAAGATGGACAAGGGAGATCCAGTGGACTTTCAGAAAGCCTTTGATAAAGTCCCACATAGGAGGTTAGTGAGCAAAATTAGGATGCATGGTATTGGGGGCAAAATACGGACTTGGATTGAAAATTGGTTGGCTGACAGGAAACAAAGAGTAGTGATAATCAGCTCCCTTTCGGAATGGCAGGCGGTGACCAGTGGGGTACCGCAGAGATCAGTGCTAGGACCGCAGCTTTTTACAATATATATTAATGATATAGAAGATGGTATTAATAGTAACATTAGCAAATTTGCTGATGATACAAAGCTGGGTGGCAGGGTGAAATGTGAGGAGGATGTTAGGAGATTACAGGGTGACCTGGACAGGCTAGGTGAGTGGACAGATGCATGGCAGATGCAGTTTAATGTGAATAAATGTGTGGTTATCCAGGAACAGGAAGGCAGATTTCGACCTAAATGGAGTCAAGTTAGGTAAAGGGGCAGTACAGAGAGATCTGGGTGTTCTTGTATATCAGTCAATGAAAGCAAGCATGTAGGTACAATAGGCACTGAAGAAAGCTAATAGCATGCTGGCCTCCATAACAAGAAGGATTGAATATAGAAGCAAAGAGGTTCTTCTGCAGCTGTACAGGGCCCTGGTGAGACCGCACCTGGAATATTGTGTGCAGTTTTGGTCCCGAAATTTGAGGAAAGACTTTCTGGCTATTGAGGGAGTGCAGCGTAGGTTCACGAGGTCAATTCCTGGTGAGTGTGTGGAATGCTCTGCCCCAGAGGGCAGTGGAGGCCAAGTCTCTGGATACTTTCAAGAAAGAGTTGGATAGAGCTCTCAAGGATAATGGAATCAAGGGTTATGGAGATAAGGCAGGATATGGCAGATGGTGGAAATTAGAAATCAATTAATAAATCTGGTATTGAAACCTAGTCTCGTTGACGTTTACCATGAAACTAGTATTGTTCGTTGTAAAAACCCATCTGGTTTATGAATTACTGATGAAATCTGTCTGCCTTACCTGGTGTGGCCTATGTTTGACTCCAAACCCATTGCAATATGGTTACTCTCAATTGCCGTCCATTTTGGAAAGGTAAATCAGGGCACCACTTAAACACTTAATGATAATGTCCTGGGGAGTGTTGCTTAACAAAAAGACCTTGGAGTGCAAGTTCATAGTTCCTTGAAAGTAGAGTTGCGGGTAGATAGGATAGTGAAGAAGGTGTTTGTTATGCTTGCCAATAGTCAGTGCATTGTGTATAGGCATCGGGAGGTCATGTTGCGGCTGTACAGGATTTTGGTTAGGGTACTTTTGGAATACCGTGTACAATTCTTGTCTCCCTGCTATAGGAAGGATGTTCTGAAACTTGAAAGGGTTCAGAAAAGATCTACAAGGATGTTACCAGGATTGGAGGATTTGAGATATTGCAAAAGGCTGAAAAGGCTGGGGCTGTTTTCCCTGGAGCATCGGAGGCTGAGGGTTGACCTTATAGAGGCTTATAAAATCATGAGGAACATGGATAGGGTAAATACTCAAGGTAAAAGTGAGGTCTGCAGATGCTGGAGATCAGAGATGGAAATGTGTTGCTGGAAAAGCGCAGCAGGTCAGGCAGCATCTAGGGAACAGGAGAATCGACGTTTCGGGCATTAGCCTGAAGAAGGGCTAATGCCCGAAACGTCGATTCTCCTGTTCCCTAGATGCTGCCTGACCTGCTGCGCTTTTCCAGCAACACATTTCCATCTCTAAATACTCAAGGTCTTTTCCCCAGAGAGTTTAAGTGAAAGTTAAGAGGGGAAAAGTTTAAAAGGTACATAAGGGGTAACGTTTTCATGCAGATGGTGGTGTGTGTATCAAGTGATCTGTGTTTCAGAGGAAGTGGTGGAGGCTGCTATAATTACAACATTTAAAAGGCATCTAGATGATTATTTGACTGGATTAGATTCCCTACAGTGTGGAAACAGGCCATTTGGCCCAACAAGTCCACATAGACCCTCCAAAGAGTAACACACCCAGTCCCATTCCCACAACCTATATTTACCCCTGACTAATACACCTAATGCTATGGGCAATTTAGCATGGCCAATTCACCTGACCTGACCTTTTGGACTGTGGGAGGAAACTGGAGCACTTGGAGGAAACCCACGCAGACATGGGGAGAATGTGCAAACTCCACACAGACAATCACCCAGGGCTGGAATTGAACCTGGGTGCCTGGTGCTGTGAGGTAGTGGTGCTAACCACTGTGCCACCATGCTACCCATGAATAGGAAGGGTTTAGAGGGACATGGGGCAAATACTGGCAGATGGGACTAGATTAATTTAAGATGTCTAGTCGGCATGGACAAGTTGGACCGAAGAGTCTGTTTCCTTCTGTATGACTCTAAGTGGCCCTAGTAAGGAACTCAGTTCCAGGTCGGTCTGCGATGGGCGTCCCGTTAAAGAATTAAATAAAATGAACCAGGTGAATGTAGCTGTCAAGTTGTGCACAGCAAGATCCACAAACAACCAAAATGAGCTAAATGACCGGCTGATCCACTTTGCTGATGGGGTTTGGGAAAGGATGTATGTGGCTTGTCCCCATTTTTTAAACATTGATGCATGATCTTTGATACCTTCAGTGACAGAGAGGACATTGGTTGAGCTAATCTTTGCCATGCTCTTACAACAATGACACTTTGGTTTTGTCTTACTTTCAGCCTTTGCAAATTGATGATAATTTCTGTGGACAAGATTTTAATCAGCCGCTGGGTGGCACAACGCTAGTGGAGGGCATTCCGCTGTTTATTGACAAAGAGGATGGTATGACCTCCATCGCTGCCTATGACTACAGGGGCCACACGGTCGCCTTTTTTGGGACCAGAAGTGGAAAGATGAAAAAGGTAAGATTTTATTTTTCGGATTGAGGTCCTGAACTAGTAAATGCGTTTCTGTTTTGAGACAAATTCTTTTACATTGTGGTAAGATGAGCAGCTTGCAGAATGGAGAATTTGAGTGGGATTGGAGTGGAGATTGATTTCCCTCTGGTTGTGCAGATGGGTTGTAAGCACTGATTGGATGTATTCCTGGACACCCCTACCATTGGTCCATCTGATTCAACCATCAAGGTGTCCCATAGCCAATTGGAAAACAGGATCCTCATTACCTGATGATGTTGACTATTTGTTTGTCAAACAGTTCTTTTATCCCATTGATAACTAATATTGGAAACAATAAAAGAAAATTAAATATTACTGACAAAAATGACACATGCTGTCAAAACAACATCTTGACCAATTGGGGTGGAGTTGCTAACTAGTCAGCAACCATTTCACATGAGCCAACCAATTATCACCCTTTTCTCATGCTGTATAAATTGGCGTTTCCTTTGAATTTTGGCATTTTTGCATCTG
Source organism: Chiloscyllium plagiosum (assembly GCF_004010195.1). Classification (NCBI taxonomy): domain Eukaryota; kingdom Metazoa; phylum Chordata; class Chondrichthyes; order Orectolobiformes; family Hemiscylliidae; genus Chiloscyllium; species Chiloscyllium plagiosum. The sequence continues at coordinate 5,455,195 of NC_057727.1, forward strand.
TCCTGGTAAGTGCAAGATGAAAATCTATGACAGCATGTTCCTTCTTTTGTCAATATTTGAGATGACAAGAGACCATGAAGCTTCCAGTGATTATTCTTCTGGGATCTTACTCCTGGCAGAGCCCTGGCTATTAATCTCATGGCACTCCAGGAAAATCCTGGAGAGTTGGAAAACCAGAGCGGTGTGGAATATAAATGTGAAGTGTTGACATGAGCATGGTGTGACATTGATCGAAGGTTTCTCCCCACATCGAGTATTTGGCAGATGCTTGAGATCTGGCTGATACAGGAGTGTGTGTTGAATGCTTTGGCTGAGGAGGTGATGCCGTTAATCTTTGTGTGTGTCACTCCTGTGTGTCTGTACTCAGGAAACCTGGTTGGCGAAGAGTCAAGAGGCATTTGATTAGTGGTTGTGGTTAGGCTGTGTTTGTACAACTCTGGTGAACTGCACTCCTAATGTAATGAGATGACTTTTGCTTTTCACTTAACAAAGGCTGTGGAGGTAACTTGATGTGCAAAAACAATGAAATAACAGCAGACGTCGACCATTCGGCCCCTCAAGCCTTCTCCACCATCTAATAAATCCATGGCCAACCTTCTTCTTAAATGTATTATCCGCATAGCCATTAATGCCCAGCCTTTTTTGTGGGATGTCGATGAGCCAGCCTTTATTGCCCATCCCTAGTTGTCCTTCAGAAGGTGGGGGTGAGCTGCCTCCTTGAGCCACTGCAGTCTATGTGACCCACAATGCCTTTAGGGAGGAAATTCCAGGATTTTCCAGATTCTCAATTACAGCGAAGGAATGGCGATATACTTGCAAGTCAGGATTGTGAGTGGCTCGGAGTGGAACCTGCAGGGGGTGGTGTTCCCATGCACCTCGTTGAATCATAGTCATACAGCATGGAAACAGACCCTTCGGTCCAACTTGTCTATGCCAACCATGTTTCCCAAACTAAATTAGTCCCATTTGTCTGCGTTTGGCCCATATCCCTCCTAACCTTTCCTATTCAGGTACCTGTCCAAATGTCTTGTCAATATTGTAAGTGCACCTGCATGTACCACGTCCTCTGTTAGTTTATTCCATATCTGCTGCCCTTGACTTTGTAGATATTCAAAACTGCAGGTTTGGAAAGTGCAGTTGAAGTAACTTTGGTGAATTGCTTCAATGGATCTTGTAGATGGTACACACTGTTGTGACTGAGCGTGGGTGGAGGAGGGAGCAGATGTGGGCAGATGTGGGAGGTGGTTGGTGAGGAAGCAATGCAAGGGAACTGCTTTGTCCCATATGTTGGTTGAGAATCTTTGGTATTGCAGCTGAAACAACAGTTTAGTTGGCTGGAATGTAGCACTCTCTGCTAGAAACAGCAGTGGGAGCAATAGCCTTTCAAAGGGAAGTGGATAAATAAGGAAGAATGTGAGATGGAATGGAAAATATAAGCGAATTGGATGAACTGTTCAGTTTCCAGCGAGGCACAGAGTGCTGATGGACTGTTCTGTGCCCATTCT